>NC_045602.1:113637608-113950222 GCF_009762305.2 Zalophus californianus
GTCCTAAATGCTCGCCCAGATTCAAGGGGAGGGCACATCGACTTCACCTCTTTGTGGAGGGTCGGGTGATGGGGGGTAGCAAGGTTCTGGAAAAACATATGGGACTGGAAATATTTTTGTGACTCTTTTTGCAAACTACAATCTGCTGGAGCTAGATAGTAGGTGATTTCCCAGTCTTAAAAACCCTGATATTATCACCAAGCAGGAAGTTTATTTTCCACTCTTGAGGATTATTCCCTTAGAAAGGCATCTCCTGGAACAGGCATGTTTGCTAACATACTAACAATGTTTTATTTATTTTTATTTTTTATTTTTAAAAATATTTTATTTATTTATTTGACAGAGGGACAGTGAGAGAGGGAACGCAAGCAGGGGGAGTGGGAGAGGGAGAAGCAGGCTTCCCGTGGAGCAGGGAGTCCGATGCGGGGCTCCATCCCAGGACCCTGGGATCACGACCTGAGCCGAAGGCAGCCGCTCAATGACTGAGCCACCCAGGTGCCCCACTAACAAACAATGCTTTAAACAATAAAGGCGTTTTATTACCTCCTCTAACAAGAAAGCCAGAGGTAGGAAGTTCCAGGTTTGGGGATGGGCTCAATGATACCGTTCAAAGCCCTCCATGTGTTGATTTTCTGCCATCAGATGTGTCACTGTGTCACACCATGTGTGACAGCTCTAGACCTCACCTCCTCAGACTGTAGCATTCAGAGAGAGAAGGAAAGGAGCCAGGCATCTCTTCGTCTCTCTCTCTCTCCCTCCAGCTCTGGCTCCCTCCCTCTCTCCTCCTCCGCCTTGATCCTGATATTTTTAACAAGGAAGAAAGTCATTCTTAGAAGCCCCAAAGCCCTAAGCAGACGTCTCTGTAGGTCTCGTTGGCCAGAACTAGTCATGTGGTTCCCAAGAGCTGCAAGAGAGGCTGACAGAACAGGTGTGTGGTCCTCCCAGCCTCCGTGTGAGAGGTTGGCTCTACGGCCAGAGAGACGGAAGGGAATGACTGTAGGGAAGGCAGCCCACCAGGGTGGGGGTGGGGGCTCCCAGATCAAAAGGCAGGAGGCTTGGGGCACCTGGGTGGCTCAGATGGTTAGGCATCTGCCTTCAGCTCGGGTCATGATCCCGGGGTCCTGGGATCGAGCCCCGCGTCGGGCTCCTTGCTCAGCAGGAAGCCTGCCCTCTCCCCCTCCTCATGCTCTCTCTCTTTCTCTCTCTCTCTCTTTCTCTGTATCTCTGTGTCTCAAATGAATAAATTTAAAAAAAATCTTAAAACCAAAAAAACAAAAGGCAGGAGCCTTAATAAAACTTCTCAATTGAAGTTTAGTAAACAGAATATGCCCGAGTTACGGGGGCACAGCTTGGTAAATTTTCTGGAGGTGAGCACACTTGAGTAACAAGCACCCAGGCCATAGACAGCGCTGGCTGGCCCCTGGGCAGCTCCCCCAGACCCTCTCCCACTCACTAGCCCTCTAGGCCCTAACAGCACAGACGCATCTGTCTGCCTTTGTACTTGATATCATGGGAATCATGAGATACTGCTGCGCTGAGTCTGGTTGCTCTCCATCACCATTATGTTCACGAGATTCATCCCGACTGACGCGGGTGACTGCCCACTGCTAGTCATCACTGCTGTATACTGTTCCACCATGTGACTCTTTATCCTCTGGGCCGTTTCAAGGTTGGAGCCACTGTGAGTTGTGCTGCTGTGGATGTTCTGGGATGCATGCGTGGGTGCCCGGGTGCACCCGTTTCTGCCGTGTGGGGGCCTAGGAGAGGCCCTTCTGGGTCAGAGCAGGTGCCTGTGTTCAGCTTTAGCAGATGCTGCCTGTTTCCCACGATGTGCACTCCCAGCAGCAGCTGTGAGTGCCAGTTTCTCCACAGCCTCACCAACACTTGCTGTTGTTCGTCTTTCATTGTTTTAATCCTTTAGAAAAGATTTTATTTATTCATCTTAGAGAGACATCGAGCAAGAGAGTGGGGAGGGGCAGAGAGAGGGAGAAAGAACCTAAAGCAGACTCCGTATTGAGTGCAGAGCCTGAGGTGGGGCTGGATCTCACCACCGCGAGATCGTCACCTAAGCCAAAACCAAGAGTCGGATGTTCAACCTACTGAGCCACCCAGGCGACCCTATTGTTCATTTTTAATTTTAACCACTCTCAGGGAGCATGGAGTGGTATCCTCTTGGGGTTTTCATTTGCATTTCCTTGAGACTAATGAAGCCGAGTGACTTTTCATTGTTTACATTGGGTGACCTTCTTCTGTGAAGTGGATTTAAGTCTTTTGCATGGCCGTGAGCCCATGGAAGCCCTTGATGCGCACTGATGAGTTGCTTCCAAAATAGTGGTGCACAGGTAGCTGTCCCTGAGCCCTACCAGTGCTCCACATGTGTCTTCTGGGTGTGCACAACCCTGAATCAAGCACACGGCGCTGCGGGCAGGGCGGAGCTGGGTTTGGGCTCCCACTGCCTCCATGACCGGGAGCCCTTCACGCAGTGGGCAACCTGGCCATCCATGCCCAACCACTCTGCCTGCCCCTACATTGTACAGAGAGCCTCACACTGGCCAACTTGGCCGTGCTCAGAGGAGAACAGAGGGAAACAAGAGTTTGCATTCCCTGGGTGCCTTAATGCTAGAGGAAAGACGACTCTGGGGGACCTGCTCAGTGGCTACAGATGATCAAAGGGCTGTTCTGGGACCCAGGGATCAGATTTGTTTTAGGAGGCCCTACAGGCCCAGAGCCAGGCTGGCAAATTTGAGCTCAACACAGGTTAGGCTGTGAAGGCTCTGTGAGGTCTAGGTCACTTCAATAGCATCATGCCCAACACACAGTAGTCACCTAATCTGTGCCTTTGGGATGACTGCTGACTAGTGCTATCCTGCAACAGATGAGCTGCGTCGGGAGGTGGGGGAGGGTGGTGAGCTCCCTGGCACTGTGGACGGGCAAGGCCAGGCAGGTGACCATCATCGAGGGATTTCACAGGAGGGAGTAATGCCTTTGGTGCTGACTGCTCTGCATGATATTAAAGATGTCCCCAGTCCCTGGACTCTGTGAAGCTATGAATTACCCATGCTGGGATTCAGTAAATGCAGGCTGATCAGTATTAGCTGAAGCAAAACCTAATTAGGAAGGCAAATTGATTTCCAAAAAAAGAATTGGATGATGTGTTCCCAAGACTGTTAGAAATGGTTTTTTAATTGTCTGCTCTTTTGTATAATTCATGCCATTGTATGCCTTTGTGAGCGAAGTCTGGGCAGGTGCCCAGGCACAGGGGCTGACAAGGAGCAACATGGGGCTGAGAGCTGCTCTTTCTGCGCTCACCCCCACCCCAGGTAGCCCGGTCCCAAGGGAAGGGCATCTTCCTCTTCCGGAGGCTGAAGGACATCATGGACTGGAGGAAGGTAAGCTTACCTCTGCCCTTGCTGCAATGAGGGGCCCCGCCTTCCCTCTTTCAAAGCTTGGAGGGTGGCAAGGAAGCTCTGGGGCAGGCCCATAGGAATGGGGTCCCTGAAGCCAGATTGCCCGGGTTTAAATCTTGGTTTTTTTTTCCCCCTTAATAGCTGTGTGACCTTGGGCAAGATCCTTCACCTGTCTGTGCCTGAGGAAATGGGGGATAGTAGTAATAGTACCTGCTGAGGACGCAATGAGTTAATATGCCTAAAACCTGAGAACATGGCCTCCTACTCACCTGGTTGGGGAGAGTCCGGCCGAGTCTTCCTGTAGATCCTAGGCTGAGCCTGAGGTAGCTCCCTCCCTCCCCACTACCCCATCCCTATCCCAGACACAGCGTAGCAGAAATCCTGGTTCCAGTCCTGCCTATGCCGTTCTGCAGCTGTGTGGTCTTGGGAAAATTGCTGAACCCCTCTGAACCTGAGAGATTTTAATAGTGCAGGGTGGGGGGGGGGCGCCTAGATGGTTCAGTTGGTTAAGCATCTGCCTTCGGCTCAGGTCATGATCCCAGGGTCCTGGGATCGAGCCCCACGTCCAGCTCTCCACTCAGCAGGGAGTCTGCTTCTCATGCCACTTCTGTGTCCTCCCTCCCTCTCTCCCCCGCCCTCAAATAAATAAAATCTTAAAAAAAAAATTAGTGCAGGGTGAGGGAGAAGAGCAGGATGACCAACTCCTACACAACCAGCACCTACTGCACGAGCTGGTACTCAAAAAATGAATTTCCCCCCTCCCCTGTGTGTCCTGATTCTGCCCATGAAACCGGCAGGGCACCGCCGGCAAGAAGCTGACCAGCTTAGAGGCCCCGCCGGCCCGGAGCGCTGTCAATCCCTCTGGCAGCCATGTGAGTACAGGTAGGGGGTGGTCCGGCGCCCGGGAAGGGGAGGCCTGGTTACCTTGGGGTGGTGTGACAGTAAGTGGAGGAAATTTTGCCCTGGGGGCCAGGAACCCTGAATTCCAGGGGTTCCCAGCCACTGGGCTGTTGTGTGACCTCACCAAGTGAGTGACACTTGCCTTTGGGCCTCAGTTTTCTCACAAGGTTACTGGGAAGGGGGGCAGTGGGTGAGAAAGGGCTTTGCGGACGGTGAGGTGCTGCACAGGTGTGAGAGAGGGCATTGCTGTCTTCCTGAGCTGGGCTGGTGAGGGCGGGAGAACCCGCAGGCAGAGAAGGGACAGGAATGTCCTTGGGTGTCTGTGTGGTGCTGCAGGCAGCGCTGACCAATGGAACCTTCTACAGAGGGGGGCCAGTGTGTGCCTGTACTCTCCCCGGTGTGGCGACCACTAGCCACGTGTTGACACTGAGCACCTGAAAAGCTGCTGGTACCGCTCAAGGGCTGGATTTTACATTTCTTTTCCTTTTTTTTATATAAATAAAATTTGCCATTTGACTACTTTTAAGTGTATAATTAGTGGCATGAAGTATATTCACGCTGTTGTGCAACCTTCCCCACCGTCCACCTCTAGAACTCTTTTATCTACTTCCAGAACTCTGTCCCCAAGAAACACCGGCTCCCTATTTCCCCTCCTCCCACCCCAGCGCCTGGCGGCCATCCTTCTACTTGCCATCTCCGTGGATTTGACGACCCTAGAGACCTCATCTAAGTGGACTCAAGCAGTATTTGTCCTTTGTGTCTGGCTTATTTCACTTAGCGTAATGTCCTCAAGGGACATCCATGTGGGAGTATTTAATTTCATTTACTTTTCATCAGTTTAAATGTAAATGGACAGCGCAGGTCTGGAGGTTAAATGCCGAGACTCTGGGCCCAGCCTGCGGGTCTCCTTCCCAGCTGTGCCACTGCACAGCTGTGTGACCTTGGGCAAGTCACTCCCCTTCTCTGTGCTTCAGGTTCTCATCTGTAAACTGGGGATAACATGAGTACTTACTTCCCTGATAGGGGTTGATATACCCCGAGGACAGTACCTAACACAATGCCTCCTACACAAGGAATGCTCCATAAATGTTAATAATCGTTATTTTTACAACTAGGATGCAAGAAGTTCTGATGACCAGAAGGATGAGATCCCTGTGGAGAACTACGTAGCTCAGCGCTATATCGAAAATCCCTACCTGATAGGAGGTGAGATGGCCCCTCTGCCCAGAACAAGCATCTGTGCTGCTTGGCTGCTCTCACCTCCCCGGGCAACGTCCTCTCCTCTCTCCACAGTGACCCCATCCTTTCTTGTGGCATCACCGGATGTCAGTGACCCCCCAGCTTTCTGTCTCCAGCTGAGACCTCACCCTGACACCCCGGATCCTGATGTCCCACAGCCTGCGGCATGCCCTCTTGGGCACCTGCCAGCAACTCAAACCCAGCAGCGAGCCTAACATCCAACCTCGCCCTCCCCCTGCCATGGGGCTCATTCCCCAGCCTCCCCGTGTCCCCAGCCCCTCCAGCCCTGGGTGCTAAGCCAGAGGTCGGAGACCATTCCGGGTGTGCCCCTCTCTTCTCCTCCCCCCTCCGACCTCCATCAGGCTCCCATGCAGCTCTTGAATCCGTCTGACCCCTCCATCCCGGTTCTGGCCGCTGTCCCCTCCCGTCCTCACTGGTACCCACAGCTGCTCTGGCCCCCTGTGCTCCGCTCCAACACAGTAGCCAGGGGGACAAGGTACCCTTCAGTGGCTTCCCATGGTTGGTGAAACGAAATGCAAAACCTGCACATGAGCTGGCCCCTGCTGACCTTGCTGACCTCACTGACCTCACTGACCCCATATCCTTCCACTCTGCTGGCTCCGGGCCCCAAGGCCCACCCTTCTGGGTTAGTGGGCACCTCTCTTCCTGGAGCCTTCTCCATGAAGCCTTCCTGATCCCATGTCTTCAGCCTTTCCCCAGCATGTCCTAAGATTTTATTTATTTATTTGAGAGAGACAGATAGTGAGAGATAGCACGAGCTGGGGGGTGGGGAGGGGCCGAGGGAAGGGGGGAAGCAGGCTCCCCGCTGAGCAGGGAGCCCGCCGTGGGGCTTGATCCCAGGACCCCGAGATCATGACCTGAGCCAAAGGCAGATAGATGTTTAACCGAGCCACCCAGGCACCCCAGGCTTTTCTGGGTATTAACCCTCCCCGCCAGTTACCCTGTCCTTCTACCTCGTGTGCTTTTATTGGCATTCACCTCTGTATGTCCATCACTATAACCCACAAACCCAGCACGGTGCCTGGCCCATGGTCGGTATTTGTTGCATGAATTCTCTCCTTGCCCGACAGGCCGCAAGTTTGACCTGCGCGTCTATGTGCTGGTGATGTCGGTGAGTAGCTAAAAGGGGCCCCTTCTCCAGCCGCAGGTAAGGAATAGCTGGAGGGAGACAGGGGGCAGAAGCCATTCCGGGGGGGGGCACCTGTGCGAGCTTGTCTGATTTTGCCTGCCTGGGAGAACCCACGGGGCATCTGAGGATAAGAGGGGGGTGAGTAAACAAATCCGACTTTTGCCATCCCAGGGTCTGGGTTTGCCCTCTACCTTTTATTCACCCAGCCATCCGTGGTAACCGCAGCTAACTTTTACGAGCACCTACTAAGTACCAAGCCCTGGTATTTGGCAGATTTTATTTCATTCAGTCCTCCTAATAACCAGGGAGGTCCGTTCTATTATTATCCTCATTTTACAGATGAAGAAACAGATACAGCGGGGTTGAGTGGCTTGTCCAAAGTCACACACTGGTGACCGACAGAGTTGGGGTTCGAATCCAGGCAGCCTAGCCCCAGAGCCTGCTCTCAAACCAGGAGTTGCTGTGCTCCCCCCCACCACTCATTCAACAGTGCTCAGACCTTCATGGTATGGCACTCTGTGTGGGGCACCGGACATAGGGAAGTGGGACGCAGGCTCAGCCCTGTGCTCCTGGAGCTTACTGTCTGGTGGGGATTATGGACACACGCTGAGCTGGGGTGTTGCCCGTGGTGGTGGAGCAGAGAAGAGGCCTGTTCATTCTACTCCCTTCTGTACCTTCTTCCCACCCCCAGCACCAGGAAAGGAGGGGCTAGAATTGGAGCAGGCTGACGCTGGAGCAGATTCTTGAGGGGTGATGTGGGAAGGAAGGAAGGGCACTCCGGGTGGAGGAAACAGCAGGTTCAAAAGCTCAGAGGGGCAAAAGTGCTCATACTCACCCCTGCCTCTGCCTCCCCCTCCTTTCCCTCCTGGACGCAGTACCTCCCGCTTCGGGCCTGGCTGTACCGGGATGGCTTTGCCCGATTCTCCAACACCCGCTTCACCCTGAGCAGCATTGATGACCAATGTATCCTGGGATCGCTGCCTACCCATCTCCCGTGCAGCCTGCCCCTTCCCACCTCCCAGCTGGTCAGGGTGAACTTACTCATTCCACAGAGCGCCAAGCTGGGGTCTGGGCACAGGAGATAACAGCAGCGAACAAGACGGGCCTGGTCCCTTCCTCCGGGCCCTGACAGTCCTGTAGGGAGCCCCCTGTGATCCCAGGGGAGCGGCTCCGCTTTGCTCAGAGCAGCTCACCCCAAACTGCTCTGCCTGACGGTCACTTTGGTGGTGTGCCAGCCATCCGCACTGGTTCACGGTCGTAGGATGGGAGAGTTTGAGCCTCTCTGGAGAACGTTTGCATCCTTTCATGTGCTTTAGTCATTGGCTCACATATTCACTCAAACATGATGCCCTCTTCATCCACCACGATGGCAGGGACCGAAAATTTGGTAACACACTATGTCGGCGAGGCTAGGGGAGTACAGGTGTTGCTGGTGGAGTATAAGTTGGTACAACCGCTTCGGAGGCGACCTGGCAAATGTCTATCAAAAGACAAAAAACACATGCTCTCTGACCCAGCAATTCCCTTCAGGGAATTTACCCTACACGCACACTCATGGTATAGGAAAAGAGAGGTTGAAAGGTTATGCACTGCACAGCCTTGTTTGTGAGAGCAAAGAAAGATAGGAAATAAGACCAATGGCTCATTTACATGATGGAATACTATGTGGCTGTTAAAAAGGAATGGGGGGCCGTGCTTTATGTACAGATGTGAAATAATCTCGGTGATGTATTGTCAGTTGGAAAAAAGTGGAGTGTAGAACTCTGAAAAGTATGCTTCCATTCACGTCACAGATCTCTCTCTCTGTGTATCTGTGCACAGACATCTCTGGAAGTACAAGAAATTGGAAACAGAAGTTGCCCTTGGGAGGGGACTTGGGCAGGTGGGCACAGGCGTGGGGAAGGACATATGTCCTCAGACACATTTTGATGCCTTTTGATTTTTGAACCACGAGAGTGTATTATTCGGTTAGAATATCCACATCAAAAATAACATTTCTAAGATTTTTAGACGTGAGCATCAGAAGAAACGAGGTTGACAGTCCAGAAATGGGGAGATGAGAAATCAGCAGGACGAGATTGCCTGCATGTGGGAGAGAAGGAAAGGAAGGTGCTGCGTCTGCTAAGCTGCTGACGCAGGCAACCCAGCCAATGCTTCTAGCCAGTTCGCGCCTCTCGCCTTAAATTTGTCTCTGGATTATGGGTCTGTCTGAGCTACTTGCCTGCATGCTGGAATGGGAGGGAGCCCTCCTGGCTATGTCCTACGACTTTTCCCCCTATCTTTCCAACTTCAGCATCTTTAGTATGTTTGTTTCATTTTGTAATTCTAACAAGCATTTGTCATATGCAAGTTAACATCTATTTTAGGTTCATTTCTTTGGCCACCGTGTGTTTTGTTAAGATTAAATCACACATGTAAAGCATTTAGGACAGTGCTAAGCCCAGAGTGAGCGCTCAGCACACCTTAGTCATCCCCTCCCCGCTATTTACAAGTGTTTGTGTATCTCTGGGGTCGTGGGGCCTTAATAAGCAAATTTCAGCCTCCTCCAGGACTACTTTCTAGTTAATGAGGCTTTCCTGTTTGCACAGTGAGTGCATACACATTATTTTCCACAACTTCTTTTCATTGTTTTTGATTTTTAAATGTTAAAATAGTTAAAACGTATAGAAAAATGTAGAAAAGACTATCAGAGAAATCCAGGCATCCATCATCCAGATTTGACAAATGTTAGTATTTTGCCACATTTCCTTCTATTACACATGCAACTTTTTAAAATAATAAAGCAACTTTGGGGGCACGTGGGTGGCTCAGTCGGTTAAGTGACCAATGCTTAGCTTTAACTCAGGTCATTATCTCAGGGTTGTGGGATCGAGCCCCACGTCAGGTTACGTGCCTAGCACAGAGTCTGCTTGGGACTCTCTCTCCCCCTCTGCCCCTACCCCCTGTTCTCTCTCTCTCTCTCTCTCAAATAAATAAATACCTCTTTAAAAAAATATAATAAAGCAACTTTGGATCACAGAATAATAAGACATATTTTAACCTGACCTTAAATATATATATTTACATTTTTATATATAGTTCATGCACAGCTACTCAAATATTATATGCATACACACACACACACACACACACACACAAAATACAAAAGTAACCACCTCAACACTGTAATAATACGTAGAAATAAGTTAAAACGCCTTTGTGGGGGTGGTAAAAGGAATGATAAAGCATCTGCATGAAATTGCACAGCTGTTATAATGAGGTAAATTGAACTGTCATGGAAAGTCATCTAAGATAGACTATTAAGGGAATAACAACACACAGATAGAGAACTGGTAGGTTTATGATCCTGATTTGGCTTTTAAGGAAGGATGTTTCTGTTTAGAAGAAAATAAGAAAGGATGTTCACTAATTTATTAATTCTGAAAACCACGGAGGATTAGAATCAGGTCAGGAACTTTTATTTCCAACTTTACATGTTTTCCTGTATTATCAATTGTTTTTACAACCATTATGTATTACTTTAATAATAAATATAATAAAATATTTAAAGAGTATAACTTTCACAATACAAATAGTATAGCTTTTTAAAGACAAATCAGAAAATTCAGAAAATGTACGAAAAGGGGGTGGGGGGAGAAAAGCCTTCTCTAGTCACGTTTTCCAGAGACAACTACTCACCCTTCTGATGTATTTCCTCCTAGGTTCATTTGTATGGTTTGTTGTTGTTGTTGTTTGTATTTTATAAAGGAGTGATCCCACCATATGAACATAACTGCTTTTTCACTACACATGTCAGTATTTTCCTTGCAGACATTTTTTATTAGTTATAAAATATTCCACTGAGTTGGATTTACTGGTTTACTAATTCTCCATGCTGTGGGCATTTGGGAAGTATTCAGTTTCCTCCAATTATGACATATAGTGCCACAAAGAAATGTATTTTTCATAAATCTTTTACTATATTTAAATTTTTTCCTTCAGATGACATTGCAGAAGTGTAACTTCTGGGTCAAGGGCTTATGGTTAGATTGTTTTCCAGAAGGTTCTTTTGTATTTTTACCCTTCCATTGACAGGGCCCATTTTATCCCTGCTCTCCGGTTCTGAAGACAACCATTTTAAAGAGACATTTTTAAAACAACTGGCACGTATAGGTGAAGCATATACGGGCATTCAGTATACTTGCAATGATTCTGTGAGTTTTGAGTTTTTCCAGATAAAAAGGTTAAAACATATGTAACTGACTTAATGGGGAAGCAGGATTTTACCTTAGAATTTGCATTTCTTCCAATTGTATTTTTGCCCCATTTGCATCCCTTTAAAATTGGGTATCTTCTATTACTGGAAACTTTAGGCATTTTCCCAGATGGTCTTTTGCCAGTTATGTCTCCTCTGATGTGTTCATATCCCTCTATTTACTTATCTATTAGGGTCATAAATTTTTATTGTTAACAATTTATGTGGGATTTTCATGTGACAAAAAACATTAGCCTATCATAGTTGCTACAAATCTTGTCTCTAGTCATGCTTGCTTTTCATTCGTGTCTTGATATCTGATTATTTTTATGTTTACATAGTTGGCCCATCCACTGACTTCCTCTGATTTCTGTTGTCATTTCTAAGCAAAAAAAATTTCCTGCTGAAAGAGTTCATAACGAATCAGTTCCACTTCTCTACAGATTGGTTTTGATGGTTTGCTACTTTGCCTATGTACCCAGCTCAATAGGTGAGGAAACAGGCTCAGAGGTTAAGCGACTTGCTCGGGCGGGGGGAGGGCAGCCAGTAAAGATACAAGTGGGATTTGAACCCAGGCCCATCTGGTTACAAGGCCCACATCCGTGCTGTCTGGGCTGTTTGGTAGCCTTCCTCATCAATGGCCAAGCACAAGTCTTAGTTTGGTCTCTGGGGGCTACAAGGCACAGGGCTCCTCCTTATTCGCACTAGTCCTTGACCACCAACCTCACCCAGACGTTCACCTCACCAACGTTGCTGTGCAAAAGACATCTCCTGACTACCACGCAAAGAAGGTGAGGAAGCTGGGCTTCTGCCTTCCAGGGCCAGCCTTTTGGGACCGGGTTGGGGTGTGGAGGTGGGGTACCAAGGAGCCCAGGACAGGCCTATCTTGGGCTCATAGTTCACCAGTGAGGTCAGGACCACCCTTCCCACTTGCAGGG
This sequence comes from Zalophus californianus, assembly GCF_009762305.2. NCBI lineage: Eukaryota > Metazoa > Chordata > Mammalia > Carnivora > Otariidae > Zalophus > Zalophus californianus. Next base: position 113,649,477 of record NC_045602.1, read on the forward strand.
CCCAAGGCAAGAGTACATCATGTGTCTAAACAGTTAAGTTACAACTCAAAGAAACACACCCTGTAACAAAATGTGTTCTATCCTCCTACCTTGACAAGTACATTCCCATCCATCCATCCATCCATCCATCTAATAATCTAATAACCTATCTAATAACTTGGCAAGGTCAGGTTCAAATTTAGAATTCTCAGACTTCTCAGAGTTAAGACCCAGAACAGTGGGGCACAGGGAGACCTGGCCCCCAGCTCACACCCGCTCGCTTCCTTTCCCTCCCCCAGCTCCATCCCGCACACTCCCATTTTCCTGAAAACAGTAACCAGTTGTCGTCTTTGGGCCTTGGGGTACACACATGGCCAGTGCAGTCTGTCCCCAGGAAGGCAGGCCCAGGGAAGAAGTCCCTGTGCAGGGACTGACGGGGTCCCGAGTACCCTGGCTGTGCTCTAGAAAGAGAGGCACAGGCTCTGGGTGGGCACCCCCAGCCCCAAGCATGCAGTAGCCTTGCCCCACAAGAGGGACAAACTCAGAGTTCTCCTACTCACCGGACTCAGGCCTGGGCCCTTCTTGTCCCAGCCCAAGGACCATGCAATGGTGATTGTTTGAGGGTGCCAGCAGACCGGGTCCCAGTTAATTGAGGCTCCCTCTCCCACCCCACCCTGGGTGCTTGGGGCCTCAGGGCTGCAAGTGGATGCTCCAGCGCTTCCGTCAGTACCTTGCGTCCAAGCACGGGCCCGAGGCGGTGGAGACGCTCTTCAGCGATATGGACAACATCTTTGTCAGGAGCCTGCAGAGTGTGCAGAAGGTGATCATCAGCGACAAGCACTGCTTTGAGCTGTACGGCTATGACATCCTCATAGACGAGAACCTCAAGCCGTAAGTGGGTAGGCTGGTGGCCCGGAGAGTGGGGGGATGTTGTAGGTGCTGTAGCCGGACCGCCCGGGTTTGATCTCTGCCGCTTCCTTGTGTTGCGCCTCAGTTGGCCCATCTGTAAAATGGGCATTGTGCTTATAGCATTAGTATGAGGAATGAATGAGGTACCGTCCATAGAGCACTGAACCCCGGGCCTGGCACTGAGAGACCTTTCCCGAACATCTGCTGAGCCAGGGATCCTTCCCTAATCCCGGGCAAGAAACTTCTTTGTAAACCCTGCTGCTTTCAGGATGCAAAGTGCCACATAAGGGAATATTGTTACCATGTCGCTTTCTGCCAAGAATTTGGCAACAGTGGCCAGCTCTTCCCGGCTCGCCAGTCTCCACTCCCCCCTGCTCCCGCCACCCCACAGTGCCCACGGAGGAGGTTGAACCGATGAGGAAGACAAGCCTGACGTGGTAGGGACCACAGCGATGGCCCCCTATGTGATACAAAAGGACCCAGAAGCCCAGCGGGGTTGTTCCGGGTACTTGAGGCCACACAGTAAGTCAAGGGCAGAGCCAGACCCAGGGTTTCATTTTGGGGCCAGTACTGCGGCTCCTGGAGCCAAGCCCCTCCCCTGGGTCCCTGGACCGGTGCAGAGGGGTTTTCGGACCCAGGAGTTGGAGCCCTAGAATGAGGCCTAGGTCAGATAGCTTCAAGAGAAACAGGGTCCTGGGGCCAGCGGGTCTCTCCTCTGCCCCTGCAGCAGGATGTGGCTGGGGAAACAAGTTTGGGAGGGGAGGGCCCGCGTCTGCCACGGACCTGCCTGGTGAGCCCTTCCCTCTCTGGGCCCCAGGTTCTTGTCAACGACCGGGTTGCGCAAAACCAAAGTTTGCAAGCTGGAGGCCCTTGGGACCCATCGCTGTGGTCCCTACCACCTCAGGCTTGTTTTCCTCATCAGTTCAACCTCCTCTGTGTCTGTGGCTCACAGACACTTTGAGTTTGGACTTCATATGGTTTTTTATTTAAATTCATTGACGATCTCTAAAAAACGGGGAGATATTTACACAACAGTCTGGAGTTTTGCCTTTTCTGGAAAACTCAGAAGGTCTGCCGACCCTGGGCCACACTCCCACAGGGCAGCAGTGTCCTGGAGGGGCCGTGGCAACAGTGGCCGGCTCTTCCCCGCTCGCCAGTCTCCACTCCTCCCTGCTCCCACCACCCCCAGCGGCCAGGCACTTGCCTTCCGCAGGCAAGCGTTCACTAGGGTTCTGTTGGAAGAAGGAGGGAGGAGCAATAGGAGGGCGGCAAGATCACTCCACCCCTCCCGCTTGCCCCATTTGGGTACCACCTGGCCCCTGTGCGGATTTCGAGTTTGTGACCACTGTCTTCAAAAAGTTTTAGCTGCTGAGTCCTTTCTTGTAGTGGAAAAATGGAAAGAGCGACCTTGTTTGAATTGAGGGCTGGGCCCAGGCACCACATGTAGCCTCTCGGCGAAATTCCAGGGGCCCCACGGACCAGGTAACCCTAAGGCCTTACATCCCCCTCCTTCCCCAGGTGGCTCCTGGAGGTCAATGCATCCCCGTCATTGACAGCCAGCAGCCAGGAGGACTATGAGCTCAAGATCTGCCTCTTGGAAGACACCCTGCATGTGGTGGACATGGAGGCCAGGTAAGGGGGGGGCAGCCTCACTCAAGCACCCCTGGACATGACACCTGGGGCCCCTAGCAAGGAAGACAGAGAACTCACGGCACTGGGACTTGAGCAGTATGTAAGGATGGCTCAGGCCTGCTTGCCATTTCATAGATGGACAAACTGAGATGTCCACACAGGGTTATATGCTGGTCCAAGGACTCAGCCCTTTTCGGGCAGAGCAGGACCAACTACGGCCTTCTGAGATTCAGCCCAGCAGGATTTCCTCCACACTTCCTGACCATGAGACCCTGGACTTCACCTGTCTGAGCCTCAGTTTCCTCATCTGTAAAATGGGAAACATCATGTTTACCTCTCAAGATTGTTAATTTACCAAGATTATTTATTGTAAAGTGTCTAGCTCACCATAAGTGTTCATTAAGAGACTATATATTGTTATAACAACGTGTATATAATGGGAAAATCCAGGGTCTCACTTCAAGAATGGCTGAATCCAGGTGCTCGGTTGGTATTGGTTGGTCTGTCTGCACACTGGCTCACTCTTCTGTCTCTCTCATTCCCTTTCTCTTCCTTTTTCCCTCTCCCTCCCCAACCGCCACTTCTTTCCTATGCATTAGCTTTTTCCCAATTATTCCAGCAAAAGTTTGAGGGCTCTCATTCTTATTGGTGGGGATTTTGTCACACGCCCATCTCTGAACCAATCATTGTGACTCTGATTGACTGGGCCTACATCTCGTGCCCATCTCCCAGGGGGGTGGGATCATCCCCACCTGAGCCATGTGAATGAGAGAGGGAGGAGTACCTGGAAAAGTCAAGTACCCTTAGGCTGAAAGAAGCTGAAATGTGTGCTGAGCAGGCAGAACCTCGAGTGTCCTCTATATCTACCATCACTTATTCACTGAACAAACATTTGGGCCCCTAATATGTGCCAGGACCTGTGCCACACCCTGGGGACACAGTAAAGGACACAATAGACCTAGTCCCTGCTTTCCTGGATTTTATGGTCGGGGAAGGACGGCAGACTTTAAGTATAAGTAGGTTCATGTTACGGAGGGCAAGGGTGGGAGCCTGGGGACGACAGAGGAGATGACCCCTCTGAGACCTGTCTGGGCCCCCAGGAAATGGGCGGACAAAAGAGCAGCATGGGCACCAGTAGGGTGCAGGGAGGGAGCGGGGAACCGGTCTGGGTCTTCGGGCCCCACCAGGTGCACCTCCATTATCCCCTTGTATCTCCTGCCCGTCCAGGCTCACAGGAAGGGAGAAGAGAGTGGGAGGCTTTGACCTCATGTGGAATGATGGCCCTGTCAGCAGAGAAGAGGGGGCTCCTGACCTGTCGGGGATGGGGAACTTTGTGACCAACACACACCTTGGTATGTGGGGCCAGCTGGGGAATGGGCACTGGGGATGGGTCATGAGAGGAGCCAGGTAGTCTAGGAGACAGCTTGGCACAGTGGTTAGACTGTTTTCATTTGCCCTACCATTTACCGGCTGTGTGACCTTGGGCAAGGGACTGAACCTCTCTGTTCCTCATCTGTAAAATGGAGATTAAAGAGTTTTTACTCTCAATATATGCCTAGAACACCACCTGGTACATAGCAAGAGATCTTATTAATCTGTCAGGAGGTGGATTTCAAGAGACGTAGGTAAAAAAAAAAAAAGCACACTGTGTTAAAAGAAATTAAGGACTCCAGTGCTTGACTTTAAACTTGGTTTTTAAAAAAGTGAAAAATTTTCCTGATTATATAAAGTATTTACTCCTTGTAGAATATTTGAAAACCAAAAGGAAATAAACCATCTGCACATAACCAACTTTAACAATCTGTTGTATTTCCTTCCAGTGTTTCAAAAATGTGTATATTCACCCTTTTTCTTTCACAAAATGGGCACTGGGCTGGAGTTTTGGGTCCCACTTTTCCATGTAATATATTCCATGTCGTTCAATGATATTAGTAAGAGCCTCTCTTCTGGAAACACTTTCCGGCTAGGTCCGAGCTAAATATTTTACATACATTATTTCATTTTTAGGCAGCTTCTATCGTTTTACAGATGGGGAAATGGTCTCCAGATCTTACATAACTTGCTGAGGGTCCCAGTTATAAATGGTGAGCCAGGACTTGAACCCTAGTCTCTCTTACTCTAAAACCTGAATGCTTGACCGCTAGAAAATCCTGTCCGTTACCACAGTTAAAAGCAAAATTACTATATGGCTGTAAAATATTTCAGCTTGTGTATGTGCTGACCTTACTAAATCCATTTCTTATAATTGAGCATTTGGTAGGAATCCAAATTTTTACTTTTATAAATAATGCCATGCCATGATGAACATCCTCTCACATAAAGCTCAGCTGAAATTTCTGGCTATTTCTTTAGGACAGATTCCTAGAAGTGGAATTACTGGGTCAGAGGGATGGACTTATTACAACTAAATTGCTTTCTAGACAGATTACACAAATTTGCCTGCTCTGAATTAAAAAAAAAAAAAAAAAACCCTTAACTTGATAGGCAAAAAAGTTCTGACTTGTTTTATGTGTTCCATTGATTATTGGTGAGGTTTCGGATTTTTCAATTTGCATTTCTTCTTTTGTAAGCTGTCCATACTCTTTATGTCTTTTTCAGTAGACAGTTTTCTAAATTTATAAAGGCCTTGGATATTAATACATTGATGATATTACCCCTCTGTCAAACTTATGGTAAATATTTTCCTGAATTTGTTATTTGCTTTTAAATTTTATTTGTGGCTTATTTTTTTTATGAAGTTTTAAATCTTTTTTAGAGTTTGGTATGTTTCAGGATTGAGTTTGGCTGCAAGCAACTGAAAAGCCAACTAATAGTTACACAGGGGGAGTGATGTGTCTTGAGCCACAGGAAGTCTTGGGGTAGGCCAGGCAGGGCTGACACAATGGAGGCAAAATGCCCCCAGAGACCCAGCGCTTTCCTCTTTCTGCTTTGCCACACTTAGCTTGTTGCCTCATGGTTGCAAGGTACCTGCTCCAGCTCCAGACATTGTCCTTGTCCCAGGCAGGAAGAAGCAGGAAGGCCTGAGAGCCAAGGCTTTCCTTCAAGTTTGGACTCTATTCCAAAAGGGAAACCCTCCCGGGGCTGACATCTTACTGGCAAGAACTGGGTCACGTGGCCACGCCAGCTGCAAGGAAGCCTGGGATGTCAAGTAATTTGCTTGAGGAAGGCGGAGGAGAGGGCATTTATGAAAGGCTTTTCTCCAGCCAATTCCCTAGGGTCTGCTGAGTTATGTTGTTGGAAGAGGACTATCCAGTGCTCTCAAGCTTTGATGTGCATGTAATCATCTGCAAATCTTGTTAAAATGCAGATTATGATTCAGTAGGTCTGGAGTGGGGGCTTAAGATTCTGCAGTTCTAACAAACTCTCAGGTGGTGCTCTATTAGCAGTTGTTATATAACAAACCAATCCTCCCGAAACCCAGAGGCTTAAAACAACTACTGTCTTATTTGCGGATTCTTCAGGTCTTGCCTGGGGTTGCTCAGAGGGCTGCATGCGCCCAGCAGATTCGCTGAGACCCAGTGGCCTAGAATAGCCTCGTGCACACATGTGGTGGCTGATACTGGCTGTCAGCTGGGTCTCTCTTTCCAGGAGGCCACCTGTCCTCCAGCAGTCCAGCCCCACATGGTAGCCTCAGGGTTCCGAGAAGGTGAGAGAAGTCCTAGGGAAGCCTCTTGAGGCTTCCACAGGAAGCCCCACAGTATAGTGTCATTCTGCCACAATCCATCCGTCAAAGCTGCTCCACCCCAGATTCATGGGGCAAGGAAGCGGCCCCCACCTCCAGGTGGAGGAGCACCAAAGCACCTTGCAGAGACTCGTGCACAGAGGAATGGAAGGAGTTGTTACAGCTACCTTTGCCAAGCATCCGCCTCAGGTATGAATGCTGCTGGTGCCTGGGCCTGGTTCGAGTGGCAAAGATGCAGAACAGTGGTTCTCTCCACCTTGGCTGCTACAGGAATTCTGCAGGAGCTTTCAAAAATACTAATGCCTACTGAAGGTCAAGATACAGTTGGTCTGGCCATTAGTCTTTTCAGAAGTGCCCAGCTGACTCTAAAGTGCAGCCTAGGTTGACAGCCACTGCTTTAGAAGTTTCTAAAATAATTCCCAAGTCTCCAGTCGAGTGTCTGGGTAGATAATAGTGAGTACAAGACAAGCTGGTTGGGGTGGGAAGAGCATGGACGGAATGAGTAAGGGAAATGTTGAGGGGTTTCTGGGTGAAAAGATCAGCAGGTAACTCAGAGATGAGTCTAGAACTCCAAGAAGAGGTTTGCATTGGACACGAAGATTTAGGAGTTGTGAAAGAACCAATTAAAGCTTTGGCAAACCCTGGGGACACAGGTAGTGGGCCTCAGCTCGGTGAAGCCTTGATGGCCAGTGAGTGCCTAGGAGGCAGGGATGGGGCTCAGGGCTGCTAAGAAAGATGGCAGACGCCTGCAGGACAGTATAGTTGTGGCCACAGCGAGCTAGTCACTCAGCCAGCATCTGAGAATGCCATCCCTGTGCCCGGCACAACTGACCATGGAGCTGCCTCACGGACCCACTGTGAGGACAAGCACGAAGTGAGTGACACCATGAATGTGCTGGAAGAGGTGGCATCTCGGAAGCTCAAGTTGGCCTCTCAAGCAGGGACCGCCTGGGACACACTTCCAGGAGCGCAGGGGCCGCGTGTGGGGAAAATTGATCTCTTAACCATTTGTGCCTGCTCTGTGGGGGTTGAGGAAGGGAAGGAAGCTAATGCTTAACCTGTTAGGGACCAGGCACCACGCTGGCTTATCATGCGTTTCCAGGAAGCAGAGCCAAGAGGAAAGGCCGTGTGGAGCCGTGGTTAAGAGCTTGGCCTCTGGCGCTACAGAGCCTGGGTTCAAGTCTCAGTTCTGCTTTCGGTGTGATTTCGAGCACATTTCTTAACTTCTCTGAGCCTCAGTTTCTCTTCTCCACATCATTCCTGTGAGGGCTCAACACGTTCATCCACATTCAGCACCTGGGGCGGGGTAAGCTGAAATGAATGTTACCTTTTTCTTTTGGTGATCCTCACATTCCCTCCATAAAGCAGGTATCCTGGTTTACCGATGAGCAAACTAAGCTGGAGACGGGTCAATGACCTGCTCGAGGGCCACGGAGTGGAGGCAGGACGCAAACTATAGGCCATCTGGGGGTGCATGCCCCTCCCAGCTCCCCCTACCCCCCACCCCCCGTGCCTCCACTACCAAGGCCATCCCAGCCAACACTCGGCTTCCCTTCCAGGCTGCATCAATGACCGGAACAACCAGCTGAGGCAACTATTCCGCTCCCTTCAGAGCCAGAAGAAAGCCTCCAGTTAGTCCTGGCAGCAGGGACAGCGACCCGCCCAGGAGGTGCCCCCCCCCAGGCTCCTCCCCACCCCCTTGGAACACTTGCCTCCCTCCCTCTGGCCTGGTAGCAGCAGCTTTGCGGGCTGGGTGGGCCGCTGCCTACTCGCTGTCTGCTGCCGCTTGTCTGGGTCCCCTGGATGCCCCCGCCCCACCCCAGGCACCTCTGCACCCAGAGACAGCCAATCCCTGGGACTGTGTTTTAACATTGCGGGATTGGCTTGGCGATGAGGCCCAGCGAGGACAGCCGTGGCAAGCCCTACTACCCCAGAGAGACCACGTCTAATAAAGGAACACAGGCCTTACTTGGAGTCACTGTGCCCTGGACCCCGGCTCAGGGGATGCTGATGGCTGAAGCCAAGTCCTCCCTGATTTGACCATTTGATGTCTCAAAGGTTAAAATGATCCTTCAGGAGGAGGGGTTCAGGGGCTAGGGAACTGGTCTTAAGGTGTACTTGCAAAGCAAACAGTTAATAGATTGTGTTTATTGGGCTCTGGGACAGGGCTGAGCCTTAAATACATCTTTGTCTCCTTTCAACACCCTGACCTGGTGTGTCAGGGAACTCATGGAGCTCCCCTGACCATCTGAAAACCAGTGGGCCAGAGCATCCCCATTTCTCAGATAGACAAGGTAAGGATCGGGAAGGCAGAGCTGCTTAGCGAGGGTCTCTGCAAAGGTGCACTCATCTGAGTCAGATGGGTGATGGAAGTGCCTCTCTGCGTCTTCCTGGGAGCTGAGCTTTCAGAAAGCCTTGATCTGGCAGGCAAGGAGATGGCGTAGGGAGTTAGGTGAAAGTTCTGCGTTTTCTCCATATTCCCCATTCCTAAGCCTTCTCTTCGTTTGAGAGAGATTGCCACAGGGCAGGCTGTGGGTGAACCGCTCCATGGGGGACCTGCTATGGGACCAGGCAGCTCCCATTGCAACTCTCCCTGCTGCGGGACAGCGCTGGCTGCAAATAGCAGATTTTGACTGCCTAGGGAAGGGAAAGGTTTTTGGAAGGAAAAATACTGGCAAACCCCAGAAGTGAACCAGCCAGCCTTGGGAAGGCCAGAAGCCAGGCCACTCTGCGCCTCCTGCCTCCAGAGCGTGGGGACTTCCTTGCATCCCTGTGACGGAGGTAAGACCACACAACCCCAGACACAGGCTCCTCATTTCCAGGACAGCCAATCTGATTGGCTCTTTGGCCTAGCCACCACCCCACTAGACAGGCAGGGGCAACATTCAAATACGAGTCGTGAGCCAGGCCCACATCCCAGGCACTACCACAGCCATGTGTCCTTACTGCAACCTTGTGCTCCAGCCCTGCAGCTTCTGTCTCGGGAGGGAGCCATGCAGTGTTTGCACACAAAAGATCAGATTAGACGCTATCTGTCCACTTGCTTTTCTCACCTACTACATCTTGGAACTTGTTCTCAGTCAGTGCTTAGAGAGCTTCCTTCTTGATGACATATGTACCATATTCCACTGTCTGGAGCTATCAGTTCCTTTAACTAGTCTACTACGGACAGACATCTAGCTTCCAATTCCACCTCCCCACTTCAGGGCCATCATAGGGAAAACGCATGCTATTTTCTACTTAAAAAACTCAAGGGGATGCAAAATCATAGGTATGGGTCAAATTTGGCTTATGTAAGGTATTCTGTTTGGCCAACTTTAAAAACTTCTGCATTAGCAATATTTAAAAGACAGAAGATTCAACTTAAAAAATCCAAATTTCTAGCCCTTCTTGGAAAAAAACACAAAATGTTAAGATCTGGCCATACCAGCCTATGTTCCCATATCATTATCGTCTGGAGCCAAGTGGAGCAAGGGGACCAGGTGAGGCCACAGTCATTGTTACTGCCTGTCGAGTCCTGCTATCATTTCCCAGCAAGAGCCACTGTCCCTTTGCAGGTGGTGTCCTCAAGGCAATGTGCCCTCAAGTAAGGCTGAGATGAGGTAAAGAACAGAAGCTACTGTTCATTCATTTAGGAAACGTTTGTTAAGCCCTCAAAGAACATGAAAGACACAGTGCTGCCCTCACAGTACGTTCACCCCCGGATCTGAGACCGCTGAGAGCGGGCAGGAACTCTGAGCAGTCTGGCCCGGGCCCTGCCTTCAGAGGTGGCGGAGGGCCACGTGAAGAGGCAGCTCCCTCCCCCATCCGTGGTCCAGGACTCTGCAAGGCCTTCCTGACTAAACAGCAGGTGCAGGAGTCTGAAAAGCAGCACCCACGCTGGGCTCCATCCCAGGGACATGTAGGAGAAAAGGGCCAAAGTGGAGGCCGTGGTGGGGACTGGGGTGCGTGCCCCACGGAAGGCTGCGGTGAACTACGAAGCACCAAGATTCCACCCTTCATTCAGAAACCATCTGTGAGCTGCCCGCTTTATTCCAATTCCACCACATGCTGCCTGAGAATGCCTCTCTTCCTGAAAGGAATGCAGGAATGATGCTCCCTGCGGCTGCCAGGGGCCCATCTGAACAGCAGGCCCTTGTTAAAAGCGCCTGCTGTGGTCATTCTCACGCCTTCACAGGCACGGCCCCCACCCACCACTGGTGGCTGCTGGGGCCTATCAATGGGTCTTGTGTCCATCCAGCTCCAGTGGCTGGACCCAGCAGACACTGGCAGGCTGAGGGCTCCCTCCTGCCGTCACAGAGCAGCAATCCCCACAGACAGGTTCCTCATGCTCAGATTCCTGACGCCTAGCTCCTAACAGGGTAGATCATGTCCTTGCAGGTTATAAAGCTGGAGAGTCCTGGGTCCTCCATGACCGCTGGTGGGGGGAGGAGGGGTCGGGGAGAGAAGCTGTCTTTGGTACCCCATCTTGGTTCTTGAGTTTCATCCTTTTAAGATGATCTTGAGAGCTTTAAGTTCATCCTGGTTGAGGGGATTCAGGTTAAAACCCTTCAACTCTGGTTTGCCTAGGGGGACAAAACAATCCATCAGCAAGTTGGGCCTCCTGTTGTCCAACCTCCTGCTGGCCCTGGAGTCAGGCCCAGGAAAGGGGCTTATGCTGCATTCATGCTGCCAAACACTTGGCCTTAAGGTCTAAAAGGGAAGGGCCTCAAATTCGGCAATGCACTGAACGAGGCACCTGAGTCACCAAGGACCTGCAGAGTCACGACTCTGCTGCCCAGAAACCTACCGATTTCTGCCAGACCTGTGACCAATCTGGAGTGGTTAGGTTTACCCAGAAGTTCAGCTCTGACCTTGACCATCTGACTGAGGCCTTCTGCGTCCCCTCAGTCAGAGCTGTCCTGGTTCCTATACCATGCCCTAGGATATCATGTGAGATACCCCAGGCTGTTCCTCTTATGTCAGGAAAAAGACTTGTGACAGGAATAAGACCCCGCAACCCTCCTTGCCCATTCCATCTCTGGGCAGCTACGACTGCTGTCCCTGCCCACAGCCTCTACGCGGCCCACGTGCTGCCCAGGCCCTCGCCCACCCACCTGGGAGGGGCTTCCCACCCGTGCTCTGCAAAGTCCATGCTGACATTGACAGTTCACTCCCCTCCTGGTTTCCAGTTCCCTCCAGGCCCATACCTTGGGCCTCAAAGAGGCGGTTGACCTTCACTTTAAGTCGTTTCCGGAGTTTCTCTATTTCTTTATCCAGATGATCCTGATCTGAAAAACGAGGTGGGCGGAGGATGGGGTTATACTACAGACACAGTGACCCAAAGGCAGCCGGGGACGTCAGCTTCTCCCTAGACTCCTTGAAAGCAAGTGCTCCTGGCATTCAGGAAGAAGGGGACTTCAGAGACCAACTGAGGAAGGAACTAAAGAGCTAGAGAAGGGAGGTGATTTGTCCAAGACGGCTGAGTGAGCCCAGGACAGGACTGAGCACCCTGTCCACTGACCTATTTTCATTATGCAAAGTACCTTGGGCTGCTCAGTGGTGGTGGTGGGGTAATATCTGGACTTTAGGTCCCCCTCCCACAATGAAATTACAGAAAATTAAAACATCAGACCAGAATGAAGAACCTAGACCCAGCCCATCCAAGATGGCTGGAAAATGTGTGGCTCAGGAATCTTACAAACCCAAGTCCATCAAGGTGAGCGGTTTTTAAACAACATGACGGTGGTGATATGTGACCTAAACAATCAATGGGCAAGCCTGATGCTCAAGCTTAACCTAATTCACCGTGAACAGAAAAGATTATCTTGTCAAGATGGATCGCACGTGAACACAAACTGCACTATGAGGAAGTAGAGGCTACAAAGCTTGGTGACACAACTGCCTAATGTCACCCAACTCCACCTGCTCACGATGACATGCTGGCTAGTTTGTTTTCCCCACAGATTTTCATTCTTTCTGATAGGGAGAAGCCCCAAGCAGCTGAGCCCTCTGGCCTGGGCAACAGTTTTAGTGTTCATGGTAAATGACCAACCCTGGTCTCTTATGAGCTTATTAAGTTCACATCGACCCCTGAGAACCAGTGATATAATGTCCCAGAATCCTTCTGCGTATGGTGACAAGACCACATTTGTAGGCCAAGACAGCTGAGGACCAGATCCTGAACCCAGGCAAGTGACCCCCTCTGAAAGCTCAGCCTGAGTGGCCTGGAGCCCACCACTCACATGCAATAACAACTCTTAATTTTATAACCATAACATTAGTGTGCATTTTTTAACAGGAAGCTGGAAACTTCTCTAAGCTGATATAGTCTCCTTTGCTAAAATTTTATTTCAACAGGGATAGGGAGATTCTGCCTTCAGGGACAGAGGCGACCTTGCTGGTCCTCTGGGCACATACATTTTCAAGGGTGGGGAAAGAGGAAACATGCATAATCTTTCCTTTTTCCAGCCAAGGACCCATCTGCACCTTGACTTTTTGCCTTTATGATGCTTCTCCAAAGAGCCTCCAGGATCGTGGTTATGAAGATTTGAGTAAAATGCTGAGTGCCCAGACCGTGGCAGACTCTAGAGGCTTGTTCTCCCCAAATCTCCACTGGCTCTATGGCAGGTGATGTCAAAAATAAAAGCGCACTCTGCCAGGCTCCCATGCAGCTATGGGGGGGCGGGGAGCAGCAGCACGTGACTTAGTTCTGGCCAATGAGATGCCAGCGGTCTCTGAGGAGGACAGCATTATTTGGAAATAGAAGGCAAGGCCATGTATGGAGAAAGCTGGCCCTCTGCCGTTCCTGCAGCCTGGCCTGTGGACATGAGACCTGCAATGATGACACAGCTGCTCCAAGAATACGTGAAGGTGACCTTGCTGAGCGTCCGCGCCAGTCCTGGACTCCCCACCTCTGGACAACTGACGAGAAAAATAGAACCAGATTTCCTAAGCCTCCATTTGTTGGGTTTTCTGTATTTGTGGCCCAGCTCGTTCCTCACTGATAAACAAGCACTAGGCTAAGTACACACACACTTTTATCCCCACTTCACAAATGTGCTCTGGAGATGCAGCCCCTCCTTCAGAGCTGAGGAAATAACTCAGAGTGGCAGAGCAGGGATTAAAACCCACATCTGTCTGAGCCCTATAACAGAGCTGCCACTCATCAAATGGCCCCCAGTCTGACTCTCAGTTCTGGGTTAAGACCGAGGCTGGCAGGGGGAGACGTGTCCCTGACCCATCCCCAGCAGGCCTTACCTTTCTCAATCATTTCCTTCGTTTGAAGGTGAGGCATCTTGATAAACATGCTCCCGAAGCAAACCATCACATCTTCTGAAATGGCAAATGGTCACTCTTTCAACAAATATTTTTGAGCACTTAACTCTCTGCCAAGCATTGTTTTAGATGCTGAGAACACAGCAGAACAAGACAAAGTTTCTGCCCTCATCGGGCTTATGACAGAGTGGAGAAGAAGGAATAAATAAGCAAAAATACGGTAAGTACTCTGGAGAAAAATAAAGCAGGGTAAGAGGGATGGGGAATGCCAGAGAAGGGGAGGACCTTGTTACTTTCCCAGATGGTCTGACAAGGCCTCACTGATTATGTGACATTTGGGCAGAGACCTAAAGAAAGCGAGGCATGAGCCCTGCAGCCATCTGAGGAAAGAGTGAGCCAGGCAAAGGAAACAGGAACAGCAAAGACCAGTAATTTGCTTGGGGTGTTAGAACAGCAAGCAGACCAGTGTCAGACCTGTAACATTTTCTCCCTCATCTCCACGGGCTGTGTCACACATGTGTAGCTTTTTGTCTCTATTAGGGACAAGCTGAAAGCCTTAGAAGGAAAACAACACACCTCCAGGGCTGCAGTGACAAAACCTTGACTTACCAGAGAGGCTGAGATCCTTCTGCAGGGCCCGTAGGCCCTCCCGGTTCTGATTTCTTTTGGTGTCCAGGTCCACAATCTGCAAAGCACAGGGGCAGGAGGGAACTCAGCTCCCTCCTGCCTCAAACCATCACCTCCCAACAGACCAGGGGCTGTTAAAACCCAACAGAAACAAGGCATCATTCCTGGGTTTCTTCCAATGTCACGCCTAAAACACACTCGTGTGTAAATATATTTCTTCCCCTATTCAGTTTCCAGGTCTTTAAAGACAATGCTCTGTGAAGGTGTTCTCCCCACAGAGAAGGTGCTGGGGAAACGTTTGCTGATTAAATGGGTAATTCGTTATTATTCACTGGAGTGCTAATGCTCAAGCTTCAGGGCATTTCAGAATCACCAGGGGAGTAGAAACTTCTGCCTGGACAAGCTCCTCCAGCTGATTCTGACCTAGTATCACAAGAAGCCCAACAATACTAGACAGCAACGGCAGGGGTGGGGGGCACTGAGATGGTACTAACACCACAGAAGCTGCTAAGGAAGTAAGGAGGCAGAACAGTTTCTTGAGAGTGCTGGCTCTGGAGCCTCTGCAATCCTCCTGCCCGCTGCGAGCTGTGTAATTTCACCCTCTGAGAAATGGAGGTATGAATAGCACCTACCTCACACGTTACTGAGCCAGGAACTAAATGAGCTAGCATAGTACTTGACACACAGTAAGTGCCTGAGACATTTTAATTGCTACTTTATTATCATCCCGCATACCCTGATGCAGCGTTTAATTTAATGGGCACTTATCCAAGTCTTCCACTTTTCAGTAAATACCCTGCCAATCATTCACTTATTCTAACTGGTGATGAGGAGTCATGAATCATTCTTCACTCCTACTCCCTCACCTCCCATATGTAACCATCATCAAGGCCTATTAAATCCAACTCCAAAATATACCTCTGACCCATTCACTCGTCTCCATCACCACCACCCTGGCCCAAACCCATCCCTTGCAGGAACCTTGGCAGTGGCCGCTCACCCGCCCCTTGCCCCCCTACATTCTGTGCTCCACACAGCAGCCAGAGGAATCCTTTTAAAGCCTAAATCCAATAACATCATTCTCCCTCTCCCCATTAACTCCCTCCAAACACTGAGCACTTAAATTAGCACAAGACCCAGACTTCCCATGCAGGTGTACAAAGCGTCCCCACCTGCCCAATCCCAAGACTCCTCAGGCCTCTTTTCTCTTCCTCTTCTCCCCCGAGAGCCCTGGCGACGACAGTGCACCCACGGTCAGTGGGACGGGGCCTGAGGAGGAACTGCCTTTTGAAAAAGATGTTCAGGTAAACCACCCAAAGAGGTAATGGCTCAGGATCCGGAGGGCACGGCGAGGGGCGGAGGAGGGAGACAGGGAATCCCTGGCACCGAGCAGGCGCTCATTTAACACATACTAACGCGTGAAGCGCGGCATCGTGCCAGGTGTCTGGCCCACCTTGCCTCACCGGTGCCCCACGTCTGTGGTCACGGCCGTGAGCCCACCAGCCCACCAGGGAACCCGCGCTGGAGCCGGATTCCGGGCCCCGCTCGCGGCCCTGAGGCGCTCGCCGCCAGGCCCCAACGGCCGAACCCTGGCCCCAACGCCGCGGACGGGCCTCCTACCTGCCGCTTGTCCGCCAGCACCTCCTCGGCGAGCTCTTCCACCTCCACCAGGTACCGCAGCACCTGCTCCGCCTCAGGTGATAGCATGGTACCGAGCAGCTCCAACTCAACCCAGATTGACTGCGACACTATTCAAACTCCGTTTAGAATCCGCTTCGGCTGCGCACGCGCACGGGCAGAGCTTCCGGCGCGCACGCGCAATTAAAAGAACAGTGGCGCGCAGGCTCCAACCCTCGAGTGTCTGCAGGACGCGAGAGGCGGGGCCTAGCTTTGGGGGCGGGACTGGAGCGCCCCCTGCAGACTCAGAGAGCATAGTCCACAGAGCTGCCTCTTAACCCCTCCCGCCTCCCTTCCGGTTTCTTGAGCACCTGCTAGGTGCCAGGCAGTTTAGGTGCTGAGGGTGCAGCAGTGAACAAAACACAGTCCCTGTCCTCATGCAACTTCATCCTAGTGGGAAACACCGACAGTTCATGACAAAACAAGTGGTTACATACTATGGCGAGCAATGATAAGTGTTTTGGAGTAATACAAATCATTCTTCCCCTGTTTATGGAACACCAAGAATGCCCATGTGTCAGTGTGACTTATATTTAACCTCTGACACCTTCAGTTTCCAATTTATAAAATCGGAGTGAATAAAAATCCCTCTCATTGTCTCTTTGCAGGATCAGAAGGAGGCAGAAATCATTTTTAAAATTCAGTTTTCAGGGCGCCTGGGTGGCTCAGTCGGTTAAGCGTCTGCCTTTGGCTCAGGTCATGATCCCAGGGTCCTGGGATCGAGACCCGCATTGGGCTTGCTGCCCCGCGGGGAGCCTGCTTCTCCCTTTGCCCCTCCCCTCCACTTGTGCTCTCTCTCTGGCTTGCTCTCTCTCTCTCAAATAAAATCTTTAAAAAAATAAAAAATAAAATTCAGCTTTCACCAGTATTCCTTGAGCCCCTGTCTTGGGCCCAATGTCCAGAGTAGTTGACCTAGACCCAAGGAAGGGGCTGGAAAACCACATGCAGTGAGCGATGAGGTGCCAGCTCAGAAAAGAAGTTCTGTAAGTGCAAGAAAGCAAATTGGCGTGGGTCGTGGGATTTGGAAGGACCTCCAAGAAGAGGCATGCAGGAGGAATGTGGTTGTCCTTCAGAACAAGAAGGTTCCCTATAGATCTTCATGCCCAAACCCTTCATTGTACAGCTAAAAAAGCTGAGGCCCAGAGAGCAGTGAGGATCTTACAAAGTCAACAGCAGACCTGAGACTAGAATTCTGACCTCTTGCCTCCCTAATTCCAGCTTTTTATTCTCCATTAGGTCCCTTGTAACCAAGCCCTTTCACATCCCTTGCCTTACTTGAATTTCACAATTTTTGTACTGCCCATTTCATAGCTGCAGACTGAGGCCAGGAGAAGAGCAATGCTTTGTCACACAGAAAGTCAGGAGTAAACGTGTGTCTAGAAGCATTCTGGTCTTCATACCACAGCTGTCTCTGGACCCTGGGAAAAAAATGCTCCCCCAGATTGTGGCCCCAGTAGCACTTCCTCTTTGCCTGGCCTTTGGCTTCCTTCAAGTGCCAGAGGCAGAGCTAATTTTCCCTTCAGCTGCCCTGCATGGGGAAAGAAGGAGATTCGTTAAGGATTCCTCACTGAGGGTGAATTTGTCGCCAAACCCAAGATGTTTTGTGTAAACACCTTCTGGTTCAGAAACGCAGGCACAGGTCCTATGAAGGAAGGAGGAACTTTTGCCAAAGGAGAAACAGGGCTTACCAGGCATCCCTGGGGCCTAGACCCCAGGACTGGGTCTCTTCCACATGGGGGCCCAAAGAGGGCTAGACCAGGCTGACCCTGCCAGATGGGCCTGGATGGGGAAGGGTTGAAATATGCTCCCAAATTGACTATGACTGGCCCCTAGAGAGCATCCTTGGCCACTGGAAGTATTGGGGAGGGAAGTCATATGTTTCATCTATGTTTAGAACCATCTATTTCACAAATATTTATTGACTTCCCTGACTCTGTTATAGGGCTTCTGCCATGAGCAAAAACCAGACATGGTCCTTGCCCTCAGAAAGCTTCTAGTCTGGCAGGGGAGACAGATGATGAATACAGGAACAAGTAAATATATCATATGTCAGGTGGATAAATGCTATGGAAAACAACAGCACGGGACAAGGTAGAGAAAAACTGATGGAGGGGCTATTTGCAACAAGGTGGTCAGGGACGGCTTCTCTGAAGAGGTTGCACTGGAGCAGAGATGTGGAATAGGTGAGGGATAAGCCATGTGAATGTCTGAGGGAAAAGTGTTCCGGGCAGAGGGAATAGCAAATTCGAAGGCCCTGAGATGAGGCTTTGTTTGGCAAATTGAAAGACTAGCAAGGCCTGTGTAGGTAGAACAGAATGAGCAAGGGGAAGAAGGTAGGAAATGAGGTCAGAAAGGGGAAGGAGGCATTAAACAGACGGTTCTACAGAGGGGGCTGTAGATGCCCCGCCCAAACCCATGAAGCCCTCCCTGGAGGTCAGCTGCAGACAATGGTGCACAAGCCTGTGGCTTCCTGCTTCTCTCCGCTCACAGATGCGAGTTGAGTTGGGGAATGCTGGTGAGTTAAGGCCCACAGGAGTGACCCTCAACCAAGAGGAGAGAAGAGTTAGTGACTGCATATCCCAGCTTCTTTGCCCCTCTGTGGGAGACCCAAGAGGAGGCTGCCACAACCATCCAAGTAAGAGGGGATGGTCACTGCACCAGGGAGTAGCAGTGGGGGTAGCAGGCAATGGGGGGTGTCTCAGGGCCTTTGCACTCACTCCCCCATTAGCTTGGATTAATTTTCTCATGCACCTTTGTACCTGTGTCCAGGTACACCTCCACTTAGCTTGGTGTCACGTCTTCCCAAGGGTCACGAGTCTCCTCTAGGCCCACACAGCTTCCCCAGCTTCCCCGATCTCTGCGCCTCAATGCTATCTTTTTCTCCAATCATCTCCCTCTCCAGCCATAAGCTCGAGGGCAGAAACCGTATCTGTCTTGTTCGCTGCTGTGTCTCTAGAACTTAGAATGGTGTCTGGCACACAGTGGGTGCTCAGCCAATGTTTACGGAATGAAGGAATAGACTCAACATGAAGCAGAACTTTCTAAAATCCAAAGTATTCAAAGAGGAACGGAGCTAACTCAAGGGTAACTAGTTCGAATCCCAGAAGGAAGCCCAGACTGCCACATGGTCAGGATATTGCAGAGATGTATCCCTCTGCAGCCTCGGGAGGGGGTTTGGGGATGGGGGGGCCTGGGAGGGTGATCCCTAACCAGAAAAATCCTGCCTGGTCACACTGGGCACACCCCCAATCTTTAGCCACCCTAAGCCCAGGCCAAAAGGGAATGGCTGCTGGGACTTGGGTGTTTGGGGACTGGAGCCCAACAAGGGCAATGCTGTACCCATCCCCCTAGGATCCCCTTTTACTGTGTGCCATCTTTGGGTATGCGTTCAGTGACCAGCATTTGCTTCTCTCCTTAGGGAGGACCGCCCACAGGCTGCTGGAGCTTCCTGGGGTGACTTACCTTCCCCCTAAGCTATAACACATTATTTCAGAGATATGAAAGCCCACCTTCCTTGCCTGGGATGCTGGTGTGGGTGTCGGTGGATAACTCAGGTATAACTTACACCTCACAGTCCCCCCGTGGGATCAGGCTGAAGCTGCCATCCGCATGACATCTGCAAGGCCTGCTTGGCTTCCTCTCCTTCCCTGTCCTGCCTCCCCCACTCCCTATGGTCAAAACCCCCCAAACTCCCATCTTACTCAGTTAGAGCCAAACTCTTTGCCGGGGCGCACAAGAACCTGCCTGCCCTGCCCTGCCTCTCTGAGGCACTTCCCACCTCTCTCCTGTTTCTCTCAGCCCTCATGTCCGCTTGTCTCCCTCCTTCACTTGCTACAAGTCTTGGCTTAAATTTCACCTTCTCAATGAGACCTACCCTGACCACTCTACTGCATTTAAAAATGTAAACCCTGCTCCTCCCTGTACTCTGATCAACTTCCTCTGCTCTACTTTTTCTCCTTTTTTTTCATAGCATTTGTTACTTTCCAGTGTTATGTAATTAACTTACTTGTATTTACTGTTAATCTCCCTCTGCTAGAAAGGAAGGTCCACAAGAGCAGGAATCTTTGTCTCATTTGTCACTGATGTATCCCAAATGCCTAGAACAGTGCCTGGTGCATAGTAGGTGGTCAATAGACATTTTTGAATGAAGGAATGAAGAAAAGAGCCAGAACTCTAAGCAGGCAGATTCTCTTTGACGCCAGGCTCTTAACCACTATGCTGGAGGTGGGCGGTGGGAGTGGCAGATCATGCCAGGACTTGTTGGCTAAGGTAAGGGGATTGGATTTTGTTCATAGATCCGTGAGAAGCTACTGGAAGGTTTTGAGGAAGTATGGGACATGATGGAGTTTACTTTGTGAAAGCACTCTCTGGCTGTGGGGCTAGGATGAGTGAAAAGGGAGGGTACAGCCCCGGGAGTGGGGTGTTAAGGGTGGGAGAGTGATGATGGGGGCTTGGAGAGGCAGCAGGACCGTGGCTCCACTGGGGCTGGGAGCAACAAGAAACCCGCTCAACATCCCAATTCTCCAGGCAGCCTGGGTGGTTGCCTCATGGGCTCTGGCCTGTGAGTAGTCCAGGCCGGGCCTCCCAGCTGCTGACAACGTACCCCTGTCCCACAGATGGACTGTTTGCTCTCCTGGGTGGTCCCCAGCCCCTCCCTCTGCTTCCTTTGCGCCCTTGTGGGCTTAGCAGGTGGAGGGGAGGGCTCCCCTCCTTCTCCTCCCCTGACCCAGAGAATAATCCTTATATTCATTCGCTCTTCCTCTGTGCCCTCACTTCATCCTCCCACACCCCCCAGTAACACAGAAACCTGATTCCCGTAGGGCAGATGAAGACACTGAGGCCCGGAAAGGGGATGGGACCCTCCTGAGGTCATGCAGCCAGATGGGGACGCCAGGTGGGGACCTGTCTTCCAACTCCCCTTGCCCCGATTTCATCAGGCAGCAGATGGTCCCATGGCTTGACTTGAAAAATCTTAAGTGACCTCAAAGAGAATGTAAGGCCAGAACATTCCAGGCCTCCCTGCACTGGCCTTTACTACTACCTTGAATACTAAATCTATTCATTTTCAATTCCAGGAATAGATTCTTCTTACCAAGAATGAAAACATTACAGAAAAGACTCAAGTTCCTTTTTGACACCCCTCCCCCCACTCCAGTTCCCCTTAGAGTCCCAGTTTGAGTGTGTCTTTTCAGATATAAATGGTGATACTCATTTAAAGGTATAGTTAGGAACCCTGAGAAAATATGGAGGACCATCATGTGGATGGCAGGGCAGGAAGACGTATGGAGGGCACTGCTCACAAATGCGTTCCTCTGTAGTTCATTTACTCTTGGACATTTTTGACTGGTATATTTAGATCACTCTCCTGTTTTCCGACAGCTGCCATGTTTTCTATGGTGTAGAAGCACCATATTTCGTTTGTTTTTCTAGCTTTCTAAATTAAATTTTACGTTTATTTCTTATTTATTTATTTTTTAGGGTTTTATTTTATTTCATTTTTTTAAAGATTTTATTTATTTGTCAGAGAGAGAGAGAACACAAGCAGGGGGAGCAGCAGACAGAGAGAGAAGCAGGCTCCCCACTGAGCCAGGAGCCTGATGCGGGACTCTATCCCAGGACGCTGGGATCATGACCTGAGCCGAAGGCAGACGCTCAACCAACTGAGCCACCCAGGCTTCCCTTACATTTATTTCTTATGCACTAAAGTACAGAGGGTTGAATAGGTCCCACTGCTCAGTTCTTAGCACAGGGTCAGGAGGAAATCTGCAAGGATCCTCTCTTGTTTGTACCATTTCCTCCTTTTCCTCCCCACCCCCCTCAATTCTGACCTCACCAAAACTCTCTCCATGTTTGATAGATGTCCTTATTTATTTGAGATTGCTTCCAAAATGCATAGTAGTTGTTTTGTGTGCTTATGGATTTAAAAAAAAACTATTTTAAAGATTTATTTATTTATTTGACAGAGAGAGACACAGCGAGAGAGGGAACACAAGCAGGGGGAGTGGGAGAGGGAGAAGCAGGCTTCCCACGGAGGAGGGAGCCCGATGCGGGGCTCGATCCCAGGACCCCGGGATTATCACCTGAGCTGAAGGCAGATGCTTAACGACTGAGCCACCCAGGCACCCCGGATTTTTAAAAATTTTAATGAAGGTATCACACACACACAGAGAAGAAGACAGATCATAAGTGTACAATAGTTTGTAAACTTTCAAAAACGGAACACACCTATATAACCAGATCAGACAAAAGAACTAGGAGATCCCCTCCAAGGCCTCCCAACCACTACCCTAAGAGTAACCACCACTACCCTAAGAAACGAAATAAAACCCTAAGAAAAGTCTGGTGACTTCTAACCCCAGACATTGATTTTGTCTGTTTTTGAAATTTATACAAATGGAGTCACACGGTGTGCTTTTTTGTGTCTGACTTCTTTTGCTCAACACTTTGTTCAAGAGATTTATCTCTATTATCCTGTGTAGTTGTGGATGGATCACTTACTTTCCATGTTATAAAGTATTCTACTGGTCGAATTACACCACAGTTAGACCATTCTGCTGCCGTGGGTGACACACGGTGGTTTCCAGCGTGGGGCTGTTACAAAGTGCAGATAGGAACAGTCGTGTGTCTTTGGATATACACACCTATGCATGCATTTCTGTCGTGTGTAGATCCAGGAGCAGAGTTGCTAGGTACAGCCAGTTTTAATAGATACTGATCAACTGGATGTGTGTTTTAAATCCCGATAAGTATTATTGTGATACAACGCACGTTCACGTCCTGCTCCTTTATTTTTTCTCATCTGATCTTTATATCTCTATCCATCTACTCTGTGTATCTCTAGTTCCTTCCTCCTGGAAGCTCCAGAGAGCCCGAGCTGCTCCCCCGCAGCATTTCACTTGTCCTTTCCTGTGGTTGTGGATGCTTGAGTTCCCTTTTTCCTCTCCATCAATCCCCACAGAGCCACCCTGATCACCCTTGCACACTTGTCACAGGCATGAATATGCTTCTTTTCCCTAAATACTACCATACTCCTCTCCAGAATGGCTGTACTCATTTACACCCCGCTGGTGATGCACGGCCTCACCGACATTAGACATTGTCCACCTGTCTCTGGCTTGTCAGTATGGTGGTAAGCATCATATTTACTAAACAATTCTCTCGTTGGAGGACATTTAAGTTGTTTTCCATCTTATTGGAAGTGCTGCAATGACCCTTCAGGGCCGTGTCTCCTGGTGCTTGTCTGTGAGCTCAACTTCTTCTTTGCCTCATCTTCCTCCACAATTCTTGAGCCCTAGTCCCCCAACACGTCCCAATGTTCTCACCTGTCTGCCTTTGCTCAGGCTGTGCCCTCTGCCTGGAATATCCTTTGATTTCTTTCCTTCTCCATGTGTTGAGGTCTTACTCTTTCTTCCCTTAAGGTCTCTTCTCCTAGAAGATACCCTCCCCCCACAACTCTGATTCCCCAGGAAGCTCACTCTCCCTCAGGCCTTCTTTGGTCCTTCTTTTCTTCTGACATCAGTCACTTTCCTGTTTTGGGCTACCTATTTTTTTTTTTTTTTTTGGCCACTGTTTTCGCTTTCTCACTGGCCTTGGAGCTCACTGGCGCTCGGGGCTCCATGGGCTTCCCCTCAGATGCCCAGGACCTGCAGGAGAGGTCTACGGAATGGCTGAGTGTGCCCATGACCTAATCATGTGTTGGAGGAAGTTCAGGGTCCAGTCTGTCTGTCTGTCTGTCTGTGTCTCCCCCTCTCCCCCTTCTCCTCTGCTTTTTCACCAACCAGAACCTTTCAGGAGTTGCTCATTCCACTGGAAAGAGGGTGGAACATGGAGTCAAGGCTTCCCCTGTCTTGGGTGGAGAGGAGAAGTTCAACTCATCTGTAAAATGGAGTGTTGGCATTCACTCATTCACTCAAGGCAACGGTTATTGAGTGTCTAGCCTGCGTCAGGCCATGGGGACCCACTGGTAAATAGGACAGACCTAGTCCTGAGTTTCACAGGCTTTCAGTCACAAGGATAAGATTGACATTTGTGCATGTACCATTCCTCACTGCAACAAGGCTCAAATGAAAAGCTCAGGGTCAAATAAGATTATATACCTTAACCTAACCTAAATCAGGGAGTGGAGGTAAAAGAAGCTTTCTTTAAAAAGTGACATTTGACTCGAGATCTAAGGATGAATAAAAATAAACTAAGCAAATGGAGAGGCTATGGGTGAAATTGAGGTAGAGAAATTGTTTCAGGCAGGGGGAAACAGCACGTGCCAAGGCACTGCGGCAGGAGGGAACCTGAAGGCCAGTGTCGCTGGAGCCCAAGGAGAAGGGAGAAAAGGAATAGGAGATGAAGTTGAATGGGTAGGCAGGAGCTAAGTCACAATGGAGGGCCCGGTGGGCAGAGTGACGTTGAGAAGTGGACTCATTCACTCAATAAGTAATTATTGGATACCTTCCATTAGCCTGGAGCTGTGCGATAGCAGTGAACAAGGCAGACAAGGTCTTTGTTCCCAGAGAGCCCACAGTCTGTGGGCAGATAATAACATTAAGCGGAGGAGGAATGGCTAATCTTTATAGAGGCCCTAATGTGTGCCAGGAAATGTGCTGAGCACTTTCTCATTTGATCCTCACCACCACACATCATGAAGTAGGATACTTTTTTTGAAGAGGAAACAGGCTTAGCAAGGTGGAGTGATCTCCCCATCTGCAAGGAGTCTTGAGGCCATATTGCAGTCCATTTTAAAAGCCCTTTTACAAGCATTTTTACTCAATGCCAGTATGTGTGGGAGACATTGGCATGGTCCCTATAGAGGCATCTATCTAAACTATAAACACACATACCATTCCATCAGCAAATGGATTTAGTCTACAGATACCCAAAATGGTGTGTTCACTAACAGATTGTTGTAACAGGGTGGAGACAACCTAACTGCCCGTTTAATTTAGGGGGTTGGTGAAGTAGAGTATGGACCATCCATGCAAGGGAAGGCTGTGAAGCCATGAAAAAGAGCAAGGGCAATCTCTCTGCACTGACACGGAGCGATCTCCCAAAGTGCTATTCCGTGAACAAAAGACAAAAGACAGAACTATGTATAATTAAGCTATGTGTTTCAAAGTGGCGGAATAGGGTTTAGAGATAAGTAGATGAGAGAGAGACTGAGAAAGGAAACTTGTCATTGATTGCCTCTGGAAAGGGGAACTGATGGCTGCAAGAAAGGTAGGACAGAAAAATGGGTCTCCTTTGCACCCCTGGACTTGGAGCCATGTGGCTGTGTTTACTACTCAATAAGTAAATAAATAAACACAATTATGTTTGTTTCAAGGACTTTCAGATTCTATAGGGAAGAAAGTGACATCGGAACAGGGAAGACCTTCCAGGATGGTTGAATTGAAGGTGTCTTAGTGACTGCCTTGTTTTACAAATGAGGAAACTGAGGCCCAGAGAAGAGAAGTGAGGTGACTCGCGCAAGGTCACCTAAGCAGGTAACAGCAGACACAGGACTGGCTGTCACTTCAATTATAGACCTGTGTCCTTTCATGTCACGGCTGGCTCGGGAATCCCTACACATCTATGTGCCAAGTTGCACTAAGTGCGGAGGACACAGTGGTGAACCACACAGACGTGACTGCTGCCTTCACAGATCTTATATTCTAGACAAGGAACAAATAAATGCATATTATAACATCGTACAGTGATAAATGTTTTGGATAAAAATAAGGCAGGTGAGGGGATAGAGTGGCGGGGGGAAGTTACCAGGAAAACCCCTCTGAAGAGGCAACATTTTAGAGAAGAGAAAGATGGAGCCTTGTGACTACCTGGGGCCAACTGTAGGAACAAAGCCGGGCAGGGGGAATTAGGTTGGCATGGTAAGAGAGCAGCAAAGGGCCAGTGGCTAGAACAGAATGAAGGAGGGAAAGACAGGAGGAGGCGAGGTTAGAGAGGAGAGCAGGAGAGACATTGTAGGCAGCGCTGAGGACTTTGGCTCGAGGTGGGGTAGGAAGTAGTCTGAAGGTTTTGAGCAGACAGGGAACCTGACCAGATTTCTTTTTTAAAAAGACCCCTCTGGCTAAGGGTGGAGACTGAACATTAGGAGTGAAAGTGGGGCTACAGGGAGGCCAATGAGGAGGCTGGTGTAGTCCGGTTGTCCAGGAGAGGCGACAAGGATACGGCCTGGGGCAGAGTGGGTGGGGAGCTGAGATTGGTCTCCCCGTTTGTGCAAGGAAGGAGTTGGATGACATGGTCCCCTAGGGCCTTCCCAGTTCTGGCATTCGGTAATTTGATGAATTAGCTCAGCATACACCAAGTAGGTGCAGACAAGCCCGTTTTCCTTTTCTCATAGTCTCTAGATTTTTCCTTTTGGATTCTGAGTCTGGACAGAGCCCAGCGATCCGAGGCTCAGAGCGGGGACTCCTGCCCACCCCCATCACTGCCAGCCTCACTCCGGTCCCCACCTCCCAGGGACAGATGGGTGGGCAGCAGGAGGCGGCTGGGCCTCGAAGCCTGCAGGGCCCCGGGGGAGGGAATTATCTGAGAGTTCATAACCCCTCTCTGCCTTCCAGATCTTGAGTCAAAAGCCCCAAATGTCACAGCCCCAAGGGGCAAGGGTTTGAGGGTGCCAGGAGAGGGGGGCATGACAAGGCGCTTTTCTGTCCTCTGCTGACCACATGGAGGTGGGGCCCTGGGGTGCTTGAGAACTCCAGCCCTGGGAGCAGGAAGCCATTAGAGGCTGAAGCTGGTGGCCCTCAGACGGTGTCTGACCCACTGACCTATTTACTTGGCCTGAAAAATGTCTGAGCAAAAATGGAGCCAACATTTAAAAACCAAGAGATTGTACAATAAAATCCAGATTTCTGGCTTCTCTTGAGTAATTAGAAAATCTGACCATACTGACCACTTATTCCCATATGACAGCATTCAGCCTTAGCTGAGTAGCAGCTGTCCTCATTATTATCTTATTTTATTAATAGGTAAATACATTTACACGATTCCAAAAAAAATTACAAATGGGCATATATGAAGTCTCCCTCTCCCACCCCATTCCCCTTCTGTCCAGTACCTTCTTTGGTAATCTCATTTTCTTATGTACACTTCCAAAGTTTCTTTGTGCATATACAACAAATACAAAAATAGATTATTATCCTCCCTTTCACCCAGCTTCATTCCCCACCCCACCCCCCATTCTATCCCTTGCTTGTCCCCATGGAGGCCTCTCTGTATTAGAAGATGGAGAGCTCCACCACTTCCCTTACTGCTGCCGGTCATTCTGTTGTCAGAAAAGTCCATGGTTTATTTAGCTGGTCCCCTACCGATGGGCATTTGGGTCATTCCCAATATTTGCAGTTATAAACAATGCTGTGCCAATTATCATGTGCATAGTTTACACAAGAACTAAAGGACAATTACTAGAAACTGGTCCAAGCAGAGGGTGCAGTAGGCATGGATTGAACTTGCAGCTATGATAAAAGACTGTTCCCAAGAGTGATTCCCAAGATTCCCAACAAAGCTCAGAGACCATGCCCTTGGGGACGAAGGAAAGGCTCCCAGATGGGTTTCTGCTACTTGCTAGGTGTGGGACTTCTCTCTGGGCCTCAGTGTTCCTATCTGCAAAATGAGAGAGGGGGTTGAGGAACTGGGTAAGATCTCAGGGCCTGTCCAGTTCTAAACAGTTGTGGTCCACCTTCTCCTTCCACACTAGTCACACCCAGCCTCTTTTCAGCCCTTAAATGAGCCTGACTCAGTCCCATTGCAGAGCCTTTGCTCAAGCTGTTCTGCACCCCGCTCCCCACACAGCTTCCACTAAAACACCATTCCTGTACGCCCTTATTGGTCCTAGTCTGAATCCCCGATCTTTGATCTCGGGCCACTCAGAACATACTAGTCTAAACCATTCAGGTCAGGGTCCCCCCCTCTACAGTCCCACTGATCGGTGGGTCACGCCCACCTGGTCCACACTTCAGACAGCCCATCAAATCCTTCTTCTGTCACGGCTCCAGTTGCCCAAAGTAGAGTTCTTGAATGCCAACTCTGCTACTTCCTAACTAATGGCTTTGGGCAAGTGAAAGCACCTGCCTGGGTCTCAGTTTCCTTGTGCAAAAAAAAAAAAAGGGCGGGGGGGCTGGTTTGAGGATAATTATGTGGTAATATCCGTAAAGTTCTTAGCACAATTCCTGACACACAGAAGGACTCGATAGTTCCGTGAGTCACTGCCCTTGTCTGTGTCAGTTACCCGGTTTACAAAGTGGGGAGAACGACAGAAGCTATTTCATAGAGTTGATCACTCACTCATTGCATTCAGCGTTGTTTATAAAATGCCTATTCGGTGTCAGGCAAAACACTGGGCACTCAGCAATTCGTTGAAGAAAATAGATAAATTGTCCCAACTCTTATGGAGCTCCCAGGCAGTTCCAAACAGGCACACATAAAAAGATAAATTGCCAGTGTACTGATGTTAAGAAGGAAAAGACTAAAATGTCATGGAAGCTTGTAACAGGGTGATGTCAAAGAGACTTCTCTGAGGGATAAGGAGCAGGGCACTGTTGGGTGGGAGATCCAGGAGGGCTTTCTGTGGAAGGCATCACCTTAGCTAATAATTAGCATTAATTATCCTCACCCCAGCCCCAGGAGGAAAGCACTGGTTACAGTTTCCCATTTTGCTTTTTTTCCCTGAAGCTAAGAGAAATTGAGTGACTGCCCAAAGTCATGGAGTCAGGAAGAGGTGAGTAGGTTTTGAACCCAGGCTTCCTGGTTCTAGAGTCTCAGACGTAAAAACGTGTCATCTACTGCCTGTTTGAACAGTTTGATCCTAGGATGTGGATAGGCATGGGAGGTAGAGGAGCTGCCTCTACTGGGGTGGGGCCCAGAGACGAGAACCTAACTGTCAGGCCCCATCCAGGCACCTGTGAGAAGGCAGAGATCCAGACATGTACAGAACTGGCCCAGGGCCATTCGGGGATCCAAGGGCAGAGTTCTCCTCTGCCCAGGCCTCTGTGCACTCCATGAGTCTCCCTGCTTAGGGCTGTAGAACAGAAAAAAAGGGAAAAGATACTGTTCCTGACTGAATCACATTGGGATTCAGACTCCCCTCCAGCCCAACACGCAAAAACTCCCACTAGTCCACACATGCCTGCAGATAGAGACTATTAGCTTTGAATCCAGCCTAGAAAACTCCCTAAATCCCTAACTCTTCCTTCTCTGTTTTCAGCCTTGGGCCACAGCTGGCTCTCCAACCTCCTGAGCATTGCTGGGACCAAAACAGTCCCTGGACACGAAAGGGATGTTGGGCTACAGGACTGCAGATGGCTGCTCCTTCCTGACCCGGGGCAGCTGTCGCCCTTTATCTTCCCTTCCCAGCTACTCTGAAGCAGGGTGGTCCTCAAGTCTCCCCTCCCCCCCTTCTTCCCCTTCTCACCAAACTCTCCTCCCCTTGTGAGATAGCAAAGCCTACTCTAGGGCCACATGATGGCTTGAATTTGGCTCTAGCACTGAGTAACTGTGTAGCTCCAAACAAATTAATTAACTTCTCTGTGACTCAATTTCTTCATCTGTAAAATGGGAGGAAAAAAACATAAACTACCTCACAGATTGTGAGGATGAAGTGAGTTAGTAGTTGTATAGTGATTCCAGTGTCTCTGGCAAACAGAAACTGCTACATGAGTGCTTGTACAATAAATGCCTGATACATCCAATCTGAGCAAAAGGGTTGGAGGTGAGCTGGGGTATCCAGGATGTACAAGTAACCCTACCTCCTCTCCTAAATTATTGTTATATTCTCTCTCTGGCTTCTCCACCCTCAAGCTGTTTCCTAGTGAGCATTTCTCTCCTCTGGCTGCAGGGGCTTCTTTGCAAATCCAGATTTGATCACATTTGTCTCCTGCTCAAATTCTGCAGTGGTTTCCCATTTCTTCTGGGAAGTACATCTTCTGGACTTTTAGGGTCTCATCCCTCAGAACTCTCCAGCCCCATCTTTCCCAATTTTCCACCTCCCTGGATCTGTGGTCCAGAATTCCTTGAAAATGTGCCCTCAAATCTCAGGCTTGCAGGCCTCTGCACTTGCTCTTCCCTCTACCTGGTGCTTCCTCCCATCCCCTTCCCTCTGATGTTGCCCCTTCCCTGCCCAACTCTACTAGGGCTGTGGCCGGATGAAAGCAGTCCCGGGGGGGGGGGGGGGGGAGGGGGAAGAGGAGAATGGGGAAGAGACAGCAACTCTCAGAGCTGCAATTTTCTCATTCAAACCAGTAAGAAAAAGACAATAGGAAAAGGGAGTCTTCAAGATCAAAGACGGGGATGGAACAATATGCGAACACTCTGGAAACTAGGAAATGGCTTGTTAGCATCCAGTGATTGCTAAAGAGTTCCTGAGGTGCCCGCCTAGGTAGCTCCTTGCTTCCGAGTCCCTTATCCCCTACCCTCCTCAGACCTAGGCCCCTGGAGGTAAACAGAGGAGATAGATGGAAGAGGAGAGGTTGGAGAGGGGGGCGGTGAAGAAAAGAGGAAATAAGGAAGTGCAGTGGGGTGGGGATGAGAGGCAGAAAGCGTGTGGCTGGGGCCCCACGCCTCTGAGGAAGGAAGGAGAGGGTGACCTGGGATGCTCTCCCCTACCCTCCCCCTCTCCCTTCCCTGGGGACCTGAGCCCATCCGGCCGCAGCCCTGGCGGGGTGGGGGAGGGACGGGGGAGGCGCCGAGGGGAATGAATAATTGAAGTAGAGGGGAGGAGGAAGAAGAGGAGAAGAGGAAGAGGAGGAGGCGGGAGCCTCCCGCACAGGGTCCTTCCCACTCCGCACCCCACCCCCTCCGCCGCCCGGAAGTCGCTCCCCGCCTCCTGCTCCGCCAACATGGCCGCGAAGTCGGATGGAGAGGCGGCCGCGGCCGGCCCGGGGCCGGAGGGGGCGGCCGGAGGAGCCCGGAGTGGTGCGGGCGGGCGCGGGGAGGCGGCAGCGGCGGCGGCCGAGGGCCCCGGAGTGACCGGGGCTGGGGGCTCGGGGCCGCGCTACGAGCTGCGGGACTGCTGCTGGGTGCTGTGCGCGCTGCTCGTGTTCTTCTCCGACGGCGCCACGGACCTGTGGCTGGCGGCCTCCTACTACCTGCAGGGTCAGCGCACCTACTTCGGCCTCACGTTGCTATTCGTGCTCCTGCCCTCGCTGGTTGTGCAGCTGCTCAGCTTCCGCTGGTTCGTCTACGACTACTCGGAGCCTGCGGGCGCCCCGGGACCCACCGTCAGCAGCAAGGACAGCGGCACCGGCGGGCCTTCCATCAGCACCAAGGACAGCGCCACCGCCTTCCGGACCAAAGAAGGCAGCCCCCAGCTGGGTCCCGGGCCCGAGCCCTCCTCGGCCAGCTCCTACCGCCGCCGCTGCTGCCGCCTCTGCGTCTGGCTGCTGCAGACCCTCGTCCACCTCCTGCAGCTCGGCCAGGTCTGGAGGTAGGAGAAGCGCAGGTGGAGGGAGCTGAGCTCGAGGAGTGGGGGTGGCGAGGGGCTACCTGCCGCCCCAGCCCTACTCTGACCTCTCCAGATCCCCCTTGCGTCCTGACCTCCGCCCCGCCCCACCCTATTGCAGTTCTGATTTCTTCTCTGCCAGCTTCTCTCTGACCTCTGCCCTCAAACTCTGACCAACCCCAGTGCCATCCTCTCTGATCTGGCCATTGAGGGAAGAACGGATGGGGCAAGAAGAGAAAGTGATCCTTGGGGGTGTGAATGAGGAGGGCCCAGGGCTGAAGGGGATGTGTGAAGCTTGGAACAGGGCCCCAGGGCTCCCTCCAGCCTTGACCCACTCCTTTGCCTGAGTGCCAAGCTTCAGCTTAGGAAAGATCTCAGAAGTCCTTCCTTGCTCTCAAAAGATTCTCAGTTTGGAATTGCAGTCCATTCCCAGCCTCCTGGGAGAAACAGAATTTGAGGCAGCTAAATGAATATCCCGCCCAAACTTTTTGGACTTCTGGTTAAGGGTGAGCCAGACCCTGCTGAGAAGCTGTCTGGCTTCTTCTGTTGCTTAGGACTCCCCCAGTGTCTCCCCTACCCCCAACAGGGCCAAGGGGATTTGGGATCTTGAATCAGAGATTAGATGGCCACTAGCTGTCCTTTAATTCCAGGGCAGTAAGACAAAACTGAGGCTTTGTACAAGCAGCCCACTCCCAGACTGTCTGCTGAGCTGAGCTAATTGGAGACAGGAAGAATTCTGAACCTGGGGTTCCCCTTGAATCAGAATTGCTCTGGTAGCTTAGGCTCTACTGGACACTGACAGAATGAACTTGCCCACTATGTGATCTTAGATAAACCTCCCTCCAAGCCTTAGTTTCCTCACCGGTGAAATGAGGGAGAATCCTTCCTTATCTCGTCTCATATGTCTACCATCACATTTTCTTACCTGTTGGGATGGTCAGGTGAGAGGAGATCTGTGTGAAGGCCTTGCAGACTGTAATGTATTTTAGGAATGTAATAGATTATCATGATCACAGATGTGGGGAAAGCATGGGAAAAGTCAAAATCACTATAGAGATGTAAAGGGTAATTACTGCTGTTGTTATATTTATTCTGCTATTTGTTAACACATTCTGCTTAACTCAGAAGATTCAGTACTGGGCTGAGCGTTGGAAACAGGACTCCCAGGGTTTGTCCCAGCTGCTCACTTGCTGTGTCACCCTTGTTGTGTTGCTGAGTTTCTCTCTGCCTTGGTTTCCCCATCCATGCCTTGCTGAGATGATGTGTATATTCCATTTAGCTTGCCCTGAGGGAATACGGAGGTGGAGCTCTATCCACACAAGGTGGTGTTATTATTATTAGCTTGACACATAAAAATATTCATGTCTACATCCAGGAACTAATCTGCATTTATCATTCTGTGCCCGAGTGGACAGATGGTGACAGATATTTTTAGATTCTGAAATGGTAACTTCCTATTCTTGGTAGCCAAAGCTTCATCCTCCTTTCCCTTTAGCCTAAAGTGGGCCAGCTGCCCCTCAACTCACTGGCTACCTCAAACCCCCTCCTCCCCTTGTTCAGAATCTACTTACAAGAAACAAATACTTCTTTCTTGAACATAAACTAAGTTTCCCTCAAACAGGGCAAAAAATGACCATGGGGGTCGAGGGAGGTCTTAAGGGAGTGGCTGGAGATGGCTGAGGGTCCCTGGAACACCATAGATTCTCTGATAAAAGGGCTATTTCCACTCTCCCCCATTTGTAAAGTGAGGGGGTTGGGATGAGATGATTTTGCAGGGATGACAAACTAATGGCCCTGGAATTGAATATGGCGTACAGAAATGTCTTGTTTGGCTTGTATAGTATTTCAAAAATCCAGAGTTCTAGCTTTTCTTGGAGAAAAAAAAAAAAAAGGAATCTAGCAGTATCAGGCCTGTAGCAATTTAGACAGGGTATATTTGTTTCAGTTTGTCCAGTTTCATTCCCTTTGATCACATCTGGACCATTTCACTTAGGCATTAGGGGTATAAGAGCCCTAATTTATAGTTCTATAACAATTATTTTATTAAGCATTCACTTTGTGCCAAGCCTATTGGTTGCTTTTTTACCTGTTTCATCTCCTGTGTCCCTCCTAATACTCTTGGAATGTGGTTGTATTGTTATTCCTACTTAACAGCTGAAGGAATAGAGGCTCAGAAAGGGGGCATCTTTGCCCAAGGTCACACAGCTAAGGAGTAGAAGACCTGGGACTCAGGACTCTCTGCCTTCAAAGACCGAGTTCAATTTATCCACCCTGCAGTTCTGCCACTAAAGTGTCCCCCAAGCTCAAAGAATTATGAGTCTGAGATCCCAAGATTCCAGGAGATAGGAAGTCAGAGCTTCTGCTGCACTGAGATAAGAATGTGAAAGGCGGGGGAGGGATTTGAACGTTGTGGGCAAGGATGGGGAGAGAGTGTGTATTGTGGGGAAAGTGCTGGATTGGGGATGTGGATCAGGAAACCCATGGCTACATCAGGGTTTATAACTAGCTCACTAGGTGACCTTGGGCAAGACTCTTCCCATCTTTGGGCCTCAATTTCCCTGTATGTGAAATGAGAATATCAGATCTGATGACCTTAGGAGCCTTCCCTTTCTGGAATTCTGACTCTGGGACTGGTTATCAGAGCTGAAGTCTCTGGACCCCTGTCCCCAAAGCTCTGGATTCTAAAATGGCCAAGGGTCTGGCTAAATGGAGGAAAACCCAGACAAGATAGAGAGAAGCCACTGGGGCTGGCATTCCTAGAAATTAAGCAATGTTGGCATATGTTTTCTTGCCACGTGAAATGTTCCCACAATGAACATGTTCACTGTTCAGCAGGGCTTGGTGCAGATGTTCTGAGTGGTAGAACCTGGAGTAATGAGGAAGGTGAGGTGTGTCTGAGCCCTACAGGACCCAAGCTTGGAGACTGGCTAGTCTACCTTCTGATCCCACACCCTCAGTTCTGAATAAAATAATTTGAATTATAAAAATTGCTTGCCACTCCTCAAGCTTATACAATGCTGAATCAAAAGTCTCAGTACTTTGAGGAGCCAGGTAACACAGACCTGTGGCAGCACATGGGTTCAACTGATAAGGCCGGATTCTGTTCCCAAACAACCCTGTGAAATGGGTGTTATTATTATTTTAAACACAAAATGGGGCTCTGAGGAGGCAGAGGAGGGGAAGGAATTCATGGGCACTGTGCACCCACCTCGTCCCAACAGGCCCCAGATGAGGTGCTCCAGACACTGGATCTCATTTTACCCTGAAACCTCCCCTCTGGTGGCAATTGATATACCCAATCAGAGGCTCAGAGAAGTCAAGTAACTCATCCAAGCTCATCCACTGCGGAAGTGGGGGGAGGGGAGGTGCCAGCCCAGCTTTCTTCATCTCCCAAGCCCAAGTCCTATCTCTGGCACCCCCACACTGCCTGTGTGGGAGGATCCCAGAGCACTGGCCCCACACAAAGACAGATGGATCCCTGAGAAAATCAACCACAGATCCTTTGGTGGGACATGAAGCTGGCTGTGAGCTGGACAGCAACCTGTGTTTTCATCCCTCCCCGCCTCCCCAACCCTAACACCCTAAACGCCCCCCCCCCCCCCCCCCCCCGGAGCTGTTAAGCCGCTCAGGGTTGTTAAGCCAATTAAAGTCCTAACCCTGTCTTCTCTGACCCTGTGGGCAGCAGAGCAGTAAACCATGAATCCTGCTTTCCCTAATCTTGAACTCACTGGGCCCAAGCTTTTCCCAGATAAGTATAGTTTGCTAAGCCAATTAGTGGGAGATGATCTGGCATAGGATTCCTCTGAGGCTGTCAGGATCTGGGGACCCAACATGGGGAGGGAGGGATGGAGGGAGGCAGGCAGGCCTTTAGAGGGAAGGTCTTACCTCTGAATACTCCCTCTATGCCCCAGCACTGCTCCCTCCACCTCCTCACAAACCTGCACTCAAGAGAAGTTGTGAAATGAATTAGTGACCAACTGGGTGTGAAAGTCAGCTTCTGGGTCTTCTCTCTGGGAAGCTATATTCTTGGCTTAATGGTTAAGAGTACAGACTCTGGATTCAAATGTCCTCAGTTCCCTTCCTATATGTGATGGTGACAAGCTATATAATGTCTCGGTGCCTGAGTTGCACCTTTGTCATCTAGGGGCCATCATAGTACCACCTCTTGGGTTGTTTCTAGATTTCATCTGATAATGTGTACCAAGGATTTAGCAAAGGGCTGGTCCCATTGTTAAGTATTCAAGACCCTTGGAGGTGAGTTGTGCCATCAGCCTGTTCTTTGTTCCCTGTGGAAGATTTGTTCAATCCACACACGGCCAAGGAGGGGGCAAGAGGGCACGAGGGCCTCGAAGGTACCTGTTTATTTAAGCTGTAGTCATTCATTCCACTAATATATGGAGCACCTGCTGTATACCAGGCACTGGGCTACATGCTGGGAATAGAGTGGTAAATAGGACAAAGTCCCTGCTCTCATGGCGATCAATAGTCTAAATGGGGGAAGCCAATAACCAAGTAAAATCACATATGATATATATTGTAAACATAATATGAAATCTAAAGGGTCAACCAAGTGCTATGGAAAAAGTGAAACAGCGCAGGGGGGCTGGAGTCCCAGGGAGGAGGGTGTGGCTCTTTGAGGGAAGGTGGTCAGGGCAGGCCCCTGCAAGGACATGGCACGTGGGCAGAGGACTGAATGAGGTGAGGGTGAGCAGCATGGAGGCCTTTGGAAGGATGTCCGAGGCAGAGGGAAAGAGAAGAGCAAGGAGAAGGCCTGCGTGGCCGAAGCAGAGAGTCGGGGGACAGTGGAGGGTTGATGGTAGACAGGCTGGCTGGGGCTACATCACGCAGGGCTTCATAGGCCATGGGAGGACGAGGGCTTTCACTCTGCTTGAAGTGGGAGCCCCAGAGAATTTGAGCAGGGGAGGAATAGGGTGGACTTGACTTGTGTTTTACAATGTGCATTCTGGCTGCTGGAAAATAAAGCTGTGGGAGGCCAGAGTAAGCCTGGAGACCCGGGAGGACACCACTGCTCTGTGATCCAGGTGAAGGAAGACGGGGCTGGACCAGGGTAGTAGCCACAGGGGTGGGGGTCTGTTTCAGGCACAGTGGACAGGGTATCTGTCCCTCTTTTGTCATTTTCCCCACTGGGGCCAGAACGTTAATGATTAAGAACTTGCACTCTGGAATCAGCCTTATGCATCCTGTGTCTGCCACTTTCTGTGATTTGGGGCAAAGGGCATAACTTGTCCGCGCCTTGGTCTCTCATCTGCAAAATGGACATTCTAATAATAATACCTTTCCCCTGTGGCTTGAGGGGGCAGTTAAATTAAATAATGTACACATAGTGTTTAGCACAGCACCTGGAACACGGGAAGTGTGCAATTCTCTTCAGCTTCTGCTATTTGTGTTATTCTTTATAAAATAGGTCAGGGATTGGATTCCATAGTGGTTTTCAAACTCTCACTGCCTTTGCACCATCATTTTCAACCTGAAATCTCTGAGTTTCTCTTTTCTGATATTTTGGTTACCTATCTAGGATTTTGTTTTGACTGTACCACAGCTGAAACATGTTTACAACCCGCCCCCCAAACTCGATGATTATCCACAAGGTTCCTCCCTGTTCTGACTTTGCAGGGTTGTTCCAGGCCAGCCTCACCACCCACCTCCTGGGAGACCCCTTTCCAGGAGGTGCTCTGCCCTCCCCCCAGCCTCTTTTCCCTGCCCATCCGGCTGCAACAGGCCATTAGAGCTGCTCCTAACAGACACAGCGGCGGCAGTTGGGCCCAGCGTCCCCTGTTTGATCTATAAAGACCACACAGGAGAAGCCCTGTGGGGAGGATGGAGGGCTGCCAGGAAATGGCTTTGAACCCAGGCAGCTGGGGTGAGGGTCCCTAAGGAGGAGAAGGAGGATGGGTTAGGATCTACTCTGGCCTCTCCATTCACCACCCTGCCTTTGTTAGGGTCTTGAAATTCCGCCCCTGGGAAATCCTATCAGCTTCCAGTTCCCCCCACCCCAACCCACACCACCACATCCCGCCTCCACCTGCAGCAGAAAGGATATTTCGAATGCTCGGATCCGACCTTGCCACCACTCTAGAGCCAGAGGGCCAGCCCGGGCTCCCCTCTGCCCTCGAGCAGGTCCAGATGCTTTAGCTTGGACTCTTGCCCTTTCGTCTCCTCACTGCTCCGGGCCCCTAAGAAGCAAGCCACGCACTTTTCCCCCTCATGCCTCTGAGCAGCTGCCTGTGGTCCTTCTGATGACACCCTGTCCCATTCTCCTCTTGGTAAAATTCTGCACATCCTTCAAAGCCAAGTTCAAATGCTGCCTGTTCTGAGAAGTTTCCCTGAACAAACCCATTCTGCCCTCAACCCTTCAGACCCCACCTCCCACTCCGTCAGTCAGGCAAGTTGTTGTTTTTAATCTAAAGTGGAAATGGTTTAGTTGTCCTGTCTGTTTATAAAGGAACCATAGGCTCTTGTTGAAACCTCAGGTGGCACAGAAAAGGTATAAAGAAGACTCCCCTCCCCTCATTATCTTGGGGGGGGCACAGAGGTGGGGTTATGGGAGATTTCCACTTACTAATTAGATATTTCTTGTACTGCTTAAGGATTTCTTTTGGTTTTTAATTAACCAAGAAATACATGTATGCACTCACCTGCTTTTAAAAAGTCAGATACTACTGAAAATTTTAGTTACCTTTATAGAAACTTCAATGAGATCATTCCTCTTCACCACAATTCTGTCAAGTAGGGGGTGTAACAATAAAGAACAAGGATTTTGGAGCTCAGACTCTGGCTCTGCCACATGTAGCTGTATGACCTGAGCTGTATGGCAAGTCACTTAACCTCTCTCAGTTTCCTCATCTGTGAGATGGGATGTTAATGTCCCACGGCTAGACAGGTAGCCGTTATTGGTAAATATAAGGAACATGCCTTGCACAGGACTCAGCGTATCATAAGTGCTCAATTAGTGTGAGCTAGCGTTTTTGGCCTGTATGACAGATGTGGAAATACGGCACAAAGAGGTAACAGCCTCCCGGTTAGTAAGTAGCAAAGCCAGGGCTTAAAGGGATGCAGTCAGATTCCCAAGCCCACATGTGTGACCACCAAGCCATCCTGCCCTCCGCTAGTTAAGTGTACTCTTACAACACAATCAATCATGTATTGCTTTAGGAAGAGGAAAAAAAAAATCAGAAAGATATTTTTAAATTTTGATTTGAATATAAAGTACCCACTGTTAACATGCTGGGTTCTTCCTCTCAGACTTTCCCTCTAGGCACAATTACTCATTCCTCTGCAGCCCCACAGTCCTGATCATATTCTGTTGTGATTGCCTGCCCACATAGCTGGTTTTCCTACCAGATTACAAACCTCTGGGGAGGTGAGGCCTTGCCCTTTCCTTCCTCTGGCCCCCCTGGTGACTGGCCCAGAGCAGAGCCTCTGTTGCTGTTGGGGACCCTCCCCCTGGCCAGCTTTGGCGGGGTCCCTAGCAGTTATTAGAGCATGAGTCTGTTGAAGCAGGCTTTCTATCAGTGGCTGATGTGGGGGGTGCTAAGGCAGTGTGGGACCCCGGGGCAGTTGTGGGCACAGCTGGGGTCTACTAGGCCTACATCTGCAGCCTTCCACAATGGCAGTGGACAAATGCAGGCTAAGGGCAGTGCATTTATATTTGTGTAAGATGTGGTAGGAGCAGCCCTGGGGCTAGGTTCCGCAGAGGATGCTGGTGTGGTGACCTGGCTGGCTTAGGAGACGGATCCAGTAGGTACTCAATAAATGGTCGTGGGAACTGAATGGAATCTTTGAAATCAGAATCTTGAGCAAGACACTTCACTGCCTGGGGTTCCGTTACCCCATCTGTCAAGTCCAGTTAGGGGCTCGAGAACACTGGCTGAGTTCCCTAGGACTCAGACATGAGGGCAGGGTAGCTGAGAGTTTGGGGTGCTGGTGGGCTCATGGCTCCATGATTTCCTTGTTGTGTGACCTCAGGCAAGTTGCTTCAGCAGCTAGAGCTCTAGTCTCATCTGTGAAATGGGAATGGTGATAGTATCCACCTCTTAAGTTTCTTGAAAACATGTCCTGAGATAATATAAATGCACAGGACTTTCACATACTCTATGCTCAGAAAATATTTACTGCTATCACTATTATTATCGGCCCAAGTAGCAGCCCACCGCACTTACTTAGTTACGAGATGGGGGATGGAGGAGGGGCATCAGGGGTCCTAACGCTTGCTAATCCTCATCTACAGGCAGTCTTTCAAGGAAGGAGACTTTTTTTTCTGTGGCTCCAGAGATAGTGTGAGGACAGATGACAACCCAAGGTCCAAGGGAAGCAGAATCTGTTTGAATAGGAACAAGACATCCAGACAATCAGGCTGTCCAGGAACAGAGTGGGCTGTTCCTGAGGCTGCGAACTCCTCGGGGCCACATGCGTGCAGACAGGAGTGGCTGACTTTGTCAGGGAAGCTGTAGCAGGGCCTCCTGCCCTCTGTTTGGAGGGTAAACTGGATGATCTGTAAAGCCCCTTACAGTTTTAAGACTCTGTGGATCGAACTTGGGGGGCTTCACAAGGCTTAGCTGCCACACCACTGGTTGCAAATCGGTGGCCGGTGGGCAAATCCAGCCTGAGGATGCGTTCGTTTGGCCCACGCAGTATTTTGTCCCTACTGCCTGATAAAACTTTTTATTATGGAAAACTTTTAAATATACAAAAGTAGAGAGAACGGGATAATGATCCCCCTTGTGCCACCAGCTTCAACAGTTCACTCCTGGCCAACCTTGTTTTATCTAGGCCGGTGGCATCCAATAGAACTTTCTGTAAAGGAAATGCTCTCTGCCTACACTGTTCAGTACAGTAGCCATGCATGGCTATTGGGCATTTGAAGTGTGCCTAGTGTGACTGAGAAGCTGAATTTTAAATTGTATTTAATTTTGATTAATTTAAATTTAAATAGCCATATGTGGCTAGTGTAAGACACATAGATGTTGGAGACTATAGGTCTAGACCCCACCCTGTTTCTTTCCCTTCCATGTTATTTTGAAGCCAATCTCAGACATCATATCGCTGCATCCATAAGTATTTCAGTACATCTCTAAAAAGACAGACTTTTGGGGGCCTGGGTGGCTCAGTTGGTTGGGCGTCTGCCTTCAGCTCAGGTCATGATCCCAGAGTCCCGGGATCGAGCCCCACACCAGGCTCCCCGCTTGGCAGGAAGTCTGCTTCTCCCTGTGCCCTTCCCCCTGTTCATGCCCTCTCCCTCTCTCTCTCTCTCTCTCTCAAATAAATAAATAAAATCTTTTTAAAAAAATAAATAAAAATAGAGACTTTTAAAAAGTATAACTAAAATACAGAATACCATTATCACACCTTAAACAAGGAATCATAATTTCTTTAAAATTCATATGGTAGGGGCCTGGGTGACCCAGTCAGTTAAGCATCCAACTCTTGATTTCAGCTCAGGTCATGATCTCAGGGTCGTGAGATCGAGCCCCAAGTCAGGCTCTGTGTTGGGCATGGAGCCAGCTTGGGATTCTCTCTCTCTCTCCCTCTGCACCTCTCCCATCCTCTCTCCCTCTCTTAAAAAAATAATAATAAAAAAATAAATAAAAATTCATGTGGTGCTTTTTAAAAAATTTGTTGCCAACATTTCCAAATTGGAATTTTTTTTTTTTTTTGCACAAATATTCTAAGTTCCATCTATTCTTAAAAAGTTGAAATTCCATCCACACTGGGCTCACGTTCTCCCAGGGCAGCAATCAGCTAGAGCTGCTCTACTTTCTAGACAAGGCACCCATCTCTCCTTCCCAAGAGTACCCAATAATAACAGCTTGGTCTCTTTACCTTCTAGGGGCTCACAGGCCAGGGACAGATGGAAGTGGTACTTTTTGCCTTCCTTGGTCTCCAAGTACTTTCAGATGCCACCAGGAGACTGGACCCAACCCTCTTCCCATGCTGGCTCATACCCTGCCGCACAGGGACAACCCTGCCCAGGGATATCAGGAAAAGAGAGAAGGGAGGAGTGAGGGGCAATGAGCCCTGGGCTAGAGTATGGGGTACTGGGCTTTAGTCTCCACTCTGCACCCACTTCACAGATAGGGAGAGTGAAACCCAGGGAGAGGAAGAGATCTGGCTGCATTCATACAGTGAAGGACAAAAGAGGGGGGGACCCGGTCCCAGATGCTTTGCTGGAGAGGGGCTGCCTGCTTCCCTGCTGTGAAAAGTGAAAAGAAGAGCTGGTGGCAGTGGGTGGGAGGGGAGAGGGTCTCAGCTTTTCAGCCAGAGCCTAAAATTAGTGGCAGGGAAATGTTTGGCCTTAGCCCAGCAAAAAAAGAGGTGCCGTGACTTTGTAGAGGGCTGCTAAGGAGGAGGGAAACAGCCCAGCTCTCAGCACTGCACGAAATGGGAGCCAAACGTGTAAAATCACATTCTTTTCTGACATTTATGACTCATTTGGCTGCCAAACCCAGGAAGGTCCCATTTTGCACCCTTACAGGAGCACTCAGCATTGAGGGGTAGACAGATGGGAAGGGAGCCTCAAGGCCATTCCCTACAAGAGCTTCCTGGGTCCCTTTGCAGGAAAGGGGAGGGGGCCCAGTTTTTCCCAGAGGACCCACAGACTGCGTCTGGGTCCTCAGGGCCTGACTCAGCTTGATTTGCACCCGGTGATGAAATGGGGGAGTCACCGTTCCTTATTTGAGATGCAACTCTGATGCTTCTGGCTGTTGACCTTGGGCAAGTCACTTCTCCAAGCTCCTGCTGCTTGCTTCTGGAGTCCATGCCCTTCTGTGGGGGCCATATTCAACTCTCACCTGTAACTGGTCTCTCACCTTGCCCCCTTTCTTCTCCCCCCTCTCTTCCCCACAGAGCGCTCCCTCTAAAAGACAGAGGTGCTAGCTAGCTCTACCGTGGCTCCCTTGCTTAAAACCTCTCCATGGCTCCCCATTACTCTTATGATAAAGGCCAAATGCTTCACCATGGCCCCCTTCACCCCTCACTTTCTCACCTCCTTCTCTGAGCTACAGCCTTTCTGACCATTTACTGCTTCCTTGCCACTCAGGACCTCTGCCCATGTTGTTCCTCCACCAGAAATTCCCTTTCCTCCCTCCTTCAGCCGATTAATTCCTGTGCCTGCTTCAGATCACGGCGCGGTAGCCACCTCCAGATTTCCCTGACTGCCACACCTCGGCAAGCAGGGCCGGGCCTGGTCTTCCTCAGTGCTGGAGCACAGGGTCCTGTTTGGAGCTTGTCTGGAACCCATGGAATGTTTGTCCTTACCAGTTTACATGCTGATTTAAACAATGTCCAGGTCTCCTACTTGGGCAACACCAGGTGGGCTGGGTCTGTCTTGCTCACTATCGTGTCCACCAGCGTTTTAGCACAGTTCTTGGCACATAGTAAGTTTTTTTTTGAAGATATTATTTATTTATTTGACAGATAGAGACAGTGAGAGAGGGACACAAGCAGGGAGAGTGGGAGAGGGAGAAGCAGGCTTCCTGCTGAGCAGACAGCCCGATGCGGGGCTCGATCCCAGGACCCTGGGATCATGACCTGAGCCGAAGGCAGACGCCCAACGACTGAGACACCCAGGCGCCCCAGCACATAGTAGGTTTTTTAAAAATGCTGGGTGAGGGCGCCTGGGTGGCTCAGTTGGTTAAGCGACTGCCTTCAGCTCAGGTCATGATCCTGGAGTCCCGGGATCGAGTCCCGCATCGGGCTCCCTACTCAGCAGTGAGTCTGCTTCTCCCTCGGACCCTCCGCCCTCTCATGCTCTCTCTATCTCATTCTCTCTCTCAAATAAATAAATAAAATCTTTAAAAATAAAATAAAATAAAAATAAAAATGCTGGGTGAATCAATGTCAAATAAACCTCTTATCTGAGACTCAGTTTCCTTATCTGGAAAATGGGGATCATGCCCACAAAACCTCCCAGGGCTGCAGGGAGGATTTTAGCCAAGTACATTCAGAGGGCCTTTCAATGAGTGGCAGTTTTCAGGGGAAGGACAAAGACCCTTGCCCTAGGATTCCCCCCAGAGGGACTTCTCTGACCCTCTGCCTCCTGGGGACAGATTCAGTGAGCACCTGGGAAAGCCAGCCGAGGAGCAGGTCTCAGGTCTACCAGGAACTAAACTGGAATCTACGAGGCCTCCTCTTCCTGCTGGGTTCCCTGAGGCAGACAGCTCCTCAAACCTCGCGCCAATCGAGTGCCCACCACTGGGCTGGGAATTTTATGCCTATCACTACTTTCTGATTTCATAGCTACCCCATAAAGTGGGCATTGAGCTGAGGGGTTCAGAGCGGGAAGCAGCTTGCCCAAGACTACACAGACAGTAAATGATGGATCTGGAATCTGAACCCAGGTCTCCCTGACTCCCAAGCTTGGTTCCTTTCCCTCTGCACTTGACCACCTTTACTTGGGGAGCTTATAAAGCAGAGTTTATAAAGTACATTTACACACTCGCTCATTCAAGAAACAAATGTATATTGAACATTATTAATTCTATGCCAGGCTTTAGGGGCATAGCAGAAAACAGGACAACCAGGGTCCCCACACCTCAGAGAGACAGACAACAAATATGGAAGCGAGAAATTAGACCATTTCAGGTTGTGATATGTGTTAATTAAGAAAAGAAACAGGACGACAGGACAGAAAGTGGCCAGAGGCGCGGGTAGAAGTGCTTTGGAAGGGGGGTGAGGGGCATCTGGGAAGGCCTCCGACACAGAGCTGAGATGAAAAGGATGACAATTTGCCAGGCATCGGTGAAGCCCCTTCTAGGCAAAGGCCCTGAGGCTGGAATGGGCTTGGGGTATTCAGGAAACAGCTGGAGACTCATGTTGGGGGGGGGGTGGAGGGAGATGAGGTCCGAACCCAGATTGCACTAGGCCTCAAAGGTCACAGTGAAGATTTAACTCTAAGGCATGGCACGACCTGCTCTAGAATTTTATAGGATCCCCCAGGCAACTGTGTTAGGAATAAGCTCTAGGAGGGCAAGGAAGGAAGGAGACCAGGGAGACAGGAGGCCCCCAGGGCTCCGAGTTCAGGGGCCGGCGCCAGAG
Organism: Zalophus californianus; assembly: GCF_009762305.2. Classification (NCBI taxonomy): domain Eukaryota; kingdom Metazoa; phylum Chordata; class Mammalia; order Carnivora; family Otariidae; genus Zalophus; species Zalophus californianus. Next base: position 113,693,717 of record NC_045602.1, read on the forward strand.
TGGTGCCACCTGGTGGAGGGAAGTACTTGGGTTCAGGACATTTGCTGTTACCAGAACTGGATGGGTGGGGCGAGGGGCGGCATGGAAACCCCTTTCCGTAGGCGAGAATCCGGTTACTAAGGCTCGTTTTGCAGAGGAGGACCGAGGTCCCCAGAGGGCTTGGACTTTCCCAGAAAGTCTAGTGAAGGATTGAGCCTGGGTCCCCTGACTCCAGTGACTACGGTCACCCCTCCTGTTTCCTCTGAAGCCATGCCATTCCAGGCAAAGCTTTCAGGTCCACCCCGTCCAACATGGGTCTTCCCTGGCAGCCGTGCCGCGCACCTTCCAGAGAACCGAACCATCTTCTCCGAGGCAGGGGCCCATGGAGAGCCAAGTCTGAGTCCTAGGTCTGGCAGCTAACTTGCTGTGGGGCTTTATACAAGCCCCACTCCCTTTCCAGCCCTCAGTTTCCTCATCTGTAAAATAAGGATAGTAATAGTGCCCACCTCAAAGATTGGCTGTGAGGAACGGACAATCTGTATAACGAGGCTTAGCGTACAGTTGGCGCTCAATAAATGTGAGCTATTATCATTAGTATTCACACTCACACACTGTCCCCCTACGGGCCCACAGAACAGTAAGGGGCTCAGCCCCTGTGGGGTTCCTGCCCCGTGCCACCTGCTCAGCTTCCAGAGTCTGCAGGCCTGGCCCGTGTGGGAGCCGGGAGAGCTCGCCGTGGAGGGGGGTGGTTCCTGGATGGAGCCGGAGTGGGGGAGCCGCTGGAAGCTGCTGTGTTTTTGGCCCAGAGCCATGAGGGGGAGTGGAAAGGGGCGAGAACACACACTCAGAAACGCCGAGACCGACAGATGGAGGAGCTGAGGATGTGAGAGACGCAGACAGACAGAAGGAGACCCAGAGTCAGGAGAGGAGCAGGCAGGGGAGGATGGCAGGGAAGCCAGCAGCCATGCCGAGCCTCGAGCTGGGCAGCAGACCACCAGATGGACCAAGCAGCTGAGAGACCGAAAGACAGACAGACGGACCAATAGGCATACCTAGAATTCCAGAGACAGACAGACAGACAGAAAAGCAGGCCCAGTATCCAAAGGGACAGATAAAGCTATCATCACATCCAATGGACAGACAGATTGACGTTCCCAGCCTCGAAGAGCAGACAGACCGGCTGACCCAGGACCCTAGGGTCGGTCTCACTAACAGATGGACATAGTATTTGAGAGACAACATGACCCATAGTCCAAGGGACAGACAGGTGAACTGACCCAGGGTCCAGGGCCAAGACTGACAGATAGACTGACAGATAGACAGATAAATAAATAAGCTAACCCCGCATTCAAGGGACAGGCACAACAACAGGCTGATCTGAGTGACAGACAGAGATAGTGACCCAGACCCAGGATGTGAGGGCAGACAAAAGGACCGGTCCAAGCTGGCCGTCTGCATGGATCAGAAATCCTGACTAGTCCTGGAGACTCCAGCTGACACAAGGAGTGTGTCTCCACAAAACCAGGAGAGAGACAGGGCAACCCCGACACTGGGCCCAGAAGCTTCCTGGCTTTCTCAGGGACATGAGAACCTTTACTCCTTCCTCCTTGCTTCTACCCATTAGAGAGGGGCCCCCAAGATCTGGGGGACAATAGGAGGTTCCTGGGTCACAAAGACGGCCAGACCCAAGAAGCAGGGAATGAGCCCCGTCCACTTCTTGACCCTGCTGCCTGCTCTCAGAGGCAATGGGGTCCAAAAGAGAGAGCCTTTTGGATGCCTGAGTAAGAGATTTCACATGCTACCTGCTGCCTTCTCTCTTCCCTAGGGTTGTGTGTTTTTTTGCCCCCAACCTCACCTTCAACAATACACACTTATCTGCCCTTCCAATTTCCTCCTGGACATGCTTCTCTGAGCACAAGACAGGCAGTCAGCAAATTAGATCCAAAATAGACCCCTGAGCATCTGTTCCCACACTGTAAAGTGGGTGGTGATAAACCTGTTAGGTCTGGTTCACACTGGCCTCGGGCAGTTGAAGTCAGTGTTGTGGGGGGCCCAACCAGGTGAAGAAGTATCAGGGAAGCCTTCCTGGAGGAGGAAGGCCAGAAATGAGTCAGTGAGGACAGGAATTGCCCATGAGGTGTCCTGGCAGTAAGCAAACTCAGGCAGAGGAGCCCCGGGGCCTCCAAGGTCAGGGGAAAGACACAGGCAAACACTCTCTCACCTTTAATTCATTCAACAAATATTTATTGAGTGCCTACTACACATACAGATGCTGAGGAGACAGGGGTGACCAAGGCAGACCGAGTCCCTCCCCTCACAGAGCTGCAGTGGTAAAACAGAAAATCAATGTGTACATTAATAAGAGTTTGATAGAGTATGTTCCGAAGAAGAATCCGACGGGGCAGTGTGACCAATGAGAGTGGTTTGGTGAGGGCGGCGGAGGGCAACATGGGATGGGTGCCCCGGGGGGGCCGCTCTGAGAAGGTGACATGGGAGCCGTTGAGGAACTAGCCTCAGGAGGGTGTTGGGGGAAGGGCGTTCCAGGCCGAGCAAGTAGCAAGTGCAAAGGTCCTGAGTCAGGAACGTTAGGCTGGGTTTGAGGAACCTCCAGGGCAGCTGGAGTGCCGGCAACACATAAAGCGTGGCTCGAGACAAGGAAACAAGCAGGGCCGGATGGTTTAGGGCCTGCAAGCCAAGGGAAAACCCTTGGGCTTTATTCCAAGTGTGATGGGAGGCCCTTGGAAGGTTTTGAGAAGGGGAATGACATGATCTGACTGGTTTTTAAAGTATCCCGCCTGTTGCCACGTGGAGAATGGACTACGGGGTGGCAGGAGTGGATACAGGGAGCCCACCGAGAAGGGAAAAGATGATGGTGGTCTGGACCAGGGTGGAGAGAATGGATGGACTGGGGATGCCTTTTGTTAGAGACCAGATGCAGCCCCCCACCCCCAAGTGGGATTCCTTTCTCTGCGATGAGACATCCTTCTCTGTGGGTGGTATTGGTCCCATTTGTGGTGAAAATCAACTTCTTCCAAATTCCCTTCAACTAGAGTGGAATAGGATGGGCTTCCTGGAGGAGGTTTCAAGAGAGGCTGCTTGGTGATCAGGAGGAACCAGAGGCATCCGCCTAGCGTGTGTTGTTCCCTCTCTCTATGTGCACACCCCTCTTAGTGTACAAATTACTTTCAAACCCATCACCTCATTCAACGCCCACAATAAAGAGGAAAATGAGGCTCAGAGAGGCAAAGAGACCACCCAAGGCCGCACAGCATCTAGGTCGGGGCTGGGAAGCAAATCCACAAGTCCAGCATTTTGCCCTCTTGCCTTTCTGAACCTCACTGCAGGGGCTGTGACACAGGCAGGATGGGGAGTGCTGGCCCCTTCTTAAAGAAGGTAAAACTGAGGCACAGGGAAATTAGGTTACATGTCCTGGGCAGGGCTGTTTTAAAACCTTTGTGGGCCCCACATCTACCAAGCATATTAAAATGCAGCCACATCAAACACCATATGTAAATTATATAGAACCAGATAAAAGCCAAATTGCAGTCGACTGGCTGATATCATGTTCTGTTTTGCAGATATTTAATTAAACATTTATTAATTTTGATTCTGCAGTTTTTCCCTGTGCTTTAGAGCCAATTTTTTTTTTTTCCTAGGCCTCCAGCATTTTCCTAGGCCTGCAAAAACCTCTCAAGCCCTTGGCAACGAGCATTTAGTGCTGGCTGGAAGGAACAGTCACGGTTTTGGGTCGTGTTGCCAAAGAGGCAGAGTGAGGTTGAACCCAGGTCCTCTCATCCCCACACTGTGCCGTAGTCTTTCCACACTGCCCAATGCCACGTTTTTGGGATTCAGAGGCCTCCTTTCTTCCCCTCCCCTTCCCTACTCGGCCCACAGCAGCCCTGGGCTGGGTGAGCCCTTTGTCTGTGGTTATCTGCAGCAAGGGGCCTTGGGAGGTGGCAGAGGAGGGGGCAGGAGTGGGCGGGGAGGTGGGCAGGCAGCCTGTCAGGTGGTGATGGATGCTGGCTGGGCCAGGGCCTCCCTCATGCTGACCCGGGCCAGGAAACAGATGGTCCTCCAGCCTGAGAGAAACTTCCAGGGTGTCGCCCTCCCCCCAACTCCCCAGGCCCCTTCACGTTGGACCAGCTGGTCTCTCCTTTCTGTTCAAAGCTAGAGCCACAGGAATGGAGAAGGGAATAGGTCTGGGGAAGAAGGTGGAGGCTGGGAAATGTGGTCTGTGTTCTGGGCTCCCCAGAAGCCCTACAGGCCGTCCTGGTCTCTCTTCCATAGCACCCCACCCCTGGCCATCTCCACCTCTGCTCTCTGCCCCTCCTCGGTGCCCTGCCTTAGCTCAGCCTGTCAGCTCAGGCCTGGACCAGACCCCAGCCTCTCCTGGCTTTCCTCCAAGCCAGTCTCCAGAGCAAGCTTTCTAAGCCAGCAAGCTGATCACATCCCCCTGACTGTGGGATAGAATTCAGATTTAAAATATGAACTCTTCAGTCCGGAATTTGATGCCCTTCACAATTCTAGTCTTCCTATGCCCCTTCCCATGAAAAGCCACCCCTCCAGGCCCAGCAAACTACTGGCCATTCCCCTAAAAGGCTGTGCCCTCTCATGCCTTTATGCCTTGGCCTCACCTGGTTCTTCTGCCTGGAACTCCCTTCTGCCTCCTGCGTGCCTTCTAATCCTACCCAAGCTTTAAAGCTGAGATCAAATGTTTCTTCCTCTGGGCAGTCTTCCCTGATCTCCTCCCCACTCCAGCTAAAGTTACCCGTCTCTTCTCTGGGTTCCACAGCATCTTGGAGCATTTATTTCGGATCTTAGCTTGTCTCTGTCCCACGGGACTCTGAGATAGTTAAGGGCACAGGGCCTGGCACATAACAGGTGATCAAAATATATTTGGTACGTGAGTATATGCTGCAGGGATCCTCATGTGGGGGGAAGTCAGGGGCCCAGAGAATGGAAAGTACAAGGAAACAAATTTCTGTGCATCGGAGGAAACACAGTCCAGTTTTGGAGATGCTCAGAAGGCAAAGGCCCTGCCTCAGGGGGTAGGGGCTCCCCATCCTGGGGAGCATGCAAGCAGAGGGTGGAAACACACGGGGCTGGGGTTTGCCGAAGGAATTCTAGCATTGGATGGGAGAGTTAGACTGAGGGGCCTTTGCTTTTGTTGCTTCTGCTTCTGAGGGAGCAACCCTCTTCCCCTTCCCAGCTGCTGGTCCCACACGGTGTCATGTTGAAGGTGTGTCTACACCATTGATTGGTGCTGGGAAGACCCAGGGATGGGGAGGAGGGCCTTGAATGGGATGTTTCTAGCCATGTTTTGGGAGGAGAGTCCCAGAGCGTTAGCTCTAAAAGGATCTCCAGGGTCATTAAGCCCATCCTTCTTGTTGGCAGATAGAGAAACTGAGTCCCAGGGAGGACCACACCATTCCAATGACTGGGATACTCATTCCGGGAAACTCTGGGTATCAGCTGATCCCAAATTCCAGGGAGTACTGTGATTCCTCTCTTGGGCTGGCAACGCACAGTTGAATACAGTTGGTCCCGAGGTTCCCAAACAACATCTTAAAAATGCCAGCACCTCACATCTGGGAGGAGACCCCCAAATACCTGGTTCTCCGATCTCAGCTTCAAGTAATAGGATCACTGAATCTGTGTCGGGATTTTCTTCCCTGATTTCTGGGGAGATAACTTCTAGAGGAGTACTCTCTGGTTTCAGCAAAGGGTGTGCCTGCCCCCATGAATCAGAGAATTTGGGGGTTGGGGGGCAGGGTCTATGGCTGCAACAGCCCGGGGCAGAGCTGCTGGGCAAAGAACCAAGGCAGAGAGGAGTTCTGGGTGGCAGGCCTCTTCTCATCCTACACAGGCACTGCACTTTACAGGTGCAGAGCATTTTCAAATCCATTTCATCCTCACAGCCACTTCGGGAGGGATTCACTAGGGCTCAGAGAGCGTCTGGCTCAAGAGCACACAGTAAATTAGAAGTGAAGTCGGTACTTGAACTCAGGACTTCAGAATCCCTTCCATACCCCCTACTGGGTGACCAGAGCTCCTTTCAATTCAAACAAACTTGCCGTCATGCCTGCATTCACTCTTTTGAGCCAGCAGGGATTGAGCAGCTACTGCGTGCTAAGAACTGAGGGTACAGCAGTTAGCGAGCTGACCTAGTCACCCTCACAGAGTTCCCAGTCTGGGGGAGATGGATGCATAAGCAGGCAGTCACAGCCCACTGTGGGTTAGACAGAAGCCTGTCTGGAGAGGTCCCTACCCCAGGTGGAAAGTGGTCAGCAGAGGCTTCCTGGAAAAGGTCACGTTTAAAAGCTGAGCCTTGGAAGAAAAGGAGGAGTTACCAGGGGTGGGGCTGGAGTAGGGTTGGGGAACAGGCGAGGAAGCTGGGGGCTTGGCACCAGGGACTGTTCCTGAAAGAACCAGGCTACGTGGGTTGGAATCCTGGTTCCACTGCTTCCTCGTTGGGTGACCTTGGACAGGTGGCATACCTCTCTGGGTCTCAGGTTCCCTCATCTATAAAGTGAGGACAATAGCGGGGCTAGGGGAACCTCAGTGCACTGTTAGGTGTCAGGAATCCTGCAGAGAAAGCAGGCCCCAGAACAAGAATGATGGTATGCTGAGTTCAGGGCTTACTTTGTGCCAGTGCTTTACGCTAATGAGCCCATTCAGAGTTCCCGGACGACAGCCCTGGAGGCGATCGTTCCGATATGCCTGTTTTACAGCCGAGGACACCGGCTCTGCTGGGCGCGGTGAGCAAAGACACACTGCGCACCCGCCCCCGGCGCTCGCCTGTCGGCCGGGGGAACTCGCAGAGCCGCTAGGGGTACGGGCGCGCGGGGGCCTGAGCACTGCGTCCCTCCCGCAGGTACCTGCGCGCCTTGTACCTGGGGCTGCAGAGCCGCTGGCGCGGGGAGCGGCTGCGGCGCCACTTCTACTGGCGGATGCTGTTCGAGAGCGCGGACGTGAGCATGCTGCGCCTGCTGGAGACCTTCCTGCGCAGCGCGCCGCAGCTCGTGCTGCAGCTCAGCCTCCTGGTGCAGCGCGGCAGCGAGCCCGACCTGCTGCCCGGTGAGCTCCGCCCTCCCACGCGCCCTCGCCCCGGGGGCTCACTCCTCCACCGCAGTCCGCTGCAGGGGGGCCCCCCGCCTTCCTACCACCCTGACTCCGGCCCCGCTCGCTGGCGGGGATTTGGAGCCCCGCCCCAACTCTCACCACCCTCCAGGCCTCTGGAGACCCCCATGTCCCCTCCAGCGGCCCACTTACCCTCCTGTGGGGGGGGGGGCTCTGGTCCCTCCACCTGCTTGACTCCCTTTGGGACCCCTGGGTGCTCCCCGCTCTCACCCTCCTCCCTTCCCCCTTGCCAGGGCAGACCAGACCCCATTTCTGCTAAGTCCAAAGAGGCCCTTGACCCCATGGCCACACCTCAGGCCCGGCCCTTCATTCCCCAAACGGTCCTGATCCCAGATTGCATTCCCCCCCCTCCCCCGGGGCACCCCTGACTCACAGACCTGCTCAGTCACCCTCAGTCTCCAGAGAGCCTGTTTATCTGCCCTCTCACTGGTCTTTACTCCATGCGGAAGGACTCCTCCAGGGCTTGGTCCTGGTCCCCCAACCTTGGCCCTCCCCTAACCCTGACAGACCAGGCCAACCCCTTCCCTGTCAGAGAAACACCACACCCTGGGAGTCCCCCAAGCTCCTCCCACCCAGACACTGTCCATCCCACCTTCAGTGACCCAGAAGATTCTATCACCACCTCTCAGGCCCCTCAGGACCCCTTGTGGGCCCCAATCAGAACTTCCCACCGCAGATGTCTTCCCATGTCTCAGCTTGGATACCCTTCTCCAGCCCCCAGCTTCACCCTGGTGGCCTATAGCTACTAACAGTCCCCTCCTGGCTCCTCCATGCCCTAATCATGACCCCACCCCCAACTCTCCACCTTCTTTTTCACTCCCAGAATCCTGGACCCTAATTTCCCACCCTCACACCAAGACCCCTGAACCCTGACATCCCTAGTCTAGAGACCTGGCCCTGACCCTTGTGAAGACCAAAGTCACCCACCTTCCCTCTTCCTTTATGCTCCCGCTCCTACAGAAGTACCCAGCCCCATCCGCTCTCCCTGCTCCCGTCATTGCTCTGGAAGACCGCCCACCCAGACCCGCCCCACAGCCCTCCTGATTTATAGACCCTTCCCTCACACCTCCTCAGAACCCAGCTCCTGACCCAGAACCGTCCCCCTCTCCCCAGACCCTGACCCAGACCCACCCCTAACCCAGCCCACCCCACCCTCACCCTGTCTCTGCAGCCCTGTCCACCTCTGCCTCACTCGTGTCCCTGGCCTGGACGCTGGCCTCCTACCAGAAGGTGCTGCGGGACTCACGGGACGACAAGCGGCCACTGTCCTACAAGGGCGCCGTGGCCCAGGTGCTGTGGCACCTGTTCACCATCGCAGCTCGCAGTCTGGCCTTCGCGCTCTTTGCCAGCGTCTACAAGCTCTACTTTGGCATCTTCATTGTGGCCCACTGGTGCGTCATGACCTTCTGGGTCATCCAGGGCGAGACAGACTTCTGCATGTCCAAGTGGGAGGAGATCATCTACAACATGGTGGTGGGCATCATCTACATCTTCTGCTGGTTCAACGTCAAGGAGGGCCGCAGCCGCCGCCGCATGGCCCTCTACTACTGCATCGTCCTGCTTGAGAATGCCGCGCTCACTGGCTTCTGGTACTCCAGCCGCAACTTCTCCACCGACTTCCGCTCGCTCATCCTGGTCTGTGTGGTGGCCTCCAGCTTCGCGCTGGGCATCTTCTTCATGTGTGTCTACTACTGCCTCCTGCACCCCAACGGGCCCATGCTGGGTCCCCAGGCGCCTGGCTGCATCTGCCCGGAGTCCCCAGGACCCTGTGGCCCACCAGCCGACGCCGTCACAAGTCCCCCAAGATCCCTGCCAAGGACTACAGGCGCTGAGAGGGATGGGGCCTCAGTGGGGGGCGAGCGTGCAGGGACCCCCACGCCACCTGTCTTCCAGGTGCGGCCTGGCTTGCCTCCCACACCAGTGGCTCGCCCTTTGCGGACAGAAGGGCCGGTCATTCGGATTGACCTGCCCCGGAAGAAGTACCCTGCCTGGGATGCTCATTTTATCGACCGCCGGCTCCGGAAGACCATTCTGGCGCTGGAGTACGCCTCTCCTGCCACGCCTCGGTTGCAGTACCGGAGCGTGGGGACCTCCCAGGAGCTGCTGGAGTACGAGACCACGGTGTAGGCCACAGTCTCCCCCACAAGGAGGGACAGGCTTGGCTGACCCCACATCAACCACAGTGTTGAGCCCGGAATTTCAGGGCCACCCAGCTAAAGGGGTGTGGATCTGTTGGTCCAAGGGTAGAGTGGCCCACCATTGGGTTCTTTCAGGGGAGGGGACAGCCCTGTGGAGGCCCCAGCCCTAGGCCCTGTTTTCAGCCCTGTGGCCCATTTCCTAAACTCCCCTGAACTAGGGCCCAGGGAATCAACTGGTGCTACACTCCTCATTAGCTGCCCCATTTTCACGAAGGCCTCCATATGCGTCTGGTGCCGGGGCGCCCCACCCTCTCCCCTGCCTGGAGTCACCCACATGTTGCTCCTGGTGGACCTGCCAGAGACAGGGCACTGGCTGGGGTCCATGACCTAGGCCCTGTGTTCCTCAGGGGGTGTGGGAGGTGGGCTGCTTCTCTGGGGAAAGGAGATCTCCGAGAAGGATGGAGGAGGCAGTGGAAGATGTGAGGGGAGGTGGGAGCATCTGGTCGACAAGGTTGGTACCGTTCCTGTGGGGTCCGAGGTCCAGAGCCTGGGCAAGAGGGGAATTAAAGGAGGGAGTTGGGGTGGGGGCTGACAGTGCTTGCAGCTGGAGAGGAAGGAGAACCCTGAGGCAACTGAGGGGTGTAGGCCAGCGGGAGCACGAAGGGATAGCAGGTTTGGGGGAGGGGAACCCTCAATCCACCACATAGCGGCTGTTCCCAAAGTGAACTCGTCAGGAGACACCCTTTGTTGTGGGCTCTATTATGGATGAGGTTCCAGACACCTCAGGTGAAATGTTTCCAGGAGCCATTCTTTGTTCTAGATGAGTATCTAGAACATTTCTTCTAGATAAAGGCCTTGAGTACAACAGATAAAATGTCTAGGAAGATACTCTGGCTCAGTTATACATGAGGTTCTAGCACATTTAGCAGAGAAACTGTTCCAGAGAGACATTCTTAATTCTGGATTAAGTTTTAGAACACTTAGCTGATAAAAATGTGCTAGAGGGTCACTCTGATCTGGATTCTGTGATGAGGGTGAAGGCACTGGAGCCCTGCTATTCTGCTCTGGGAGATTCTAGCTCCTGACATGGGGGCGGGGGAGGGGGCTCTAGAGCCCCATGTGAGTGGAATATTCTAGGAACGGGTCCTCCCGTTCTCGATTTCTGGGGTTTATAGGAGTTCTATGCCCCATCCACCTTGGTCCACAGCCATCTTCCCCAGAGGAAATTGTCCTCACAACCCTTGAGACATTTCAACTGCTAACTGGTTTCCAGCTGAAAAAAATTAGCTCTGGGGACATGACATAAATCTTGGCTCTCGGCCACCCTGCAGTTGCAGCTGTCTGGGATAGCAGCTGGAACACTGACTTGTTTTGCCTCCGATCTGACAAATCTCTAGAACCTGTAGTCTATCCCCACACATCCTGGGGTGCCCATGGGACTACTTGCCCACGGCCCCTCCTCTTTATCTGGGACAGCCAGTTCTGGATAGGGGAGGATGGGAGCGGAGAAGCAGGCACTTCTGTGGAGTGAGGGGACAGAGCCTCTAAACAGCTTGGAACCACCCCCCCCCATGTCCCTACTCCCCCATGACAACCAAGTAGCGTTCATTACAAGGGCACAGCAGGCAATATTAAGGACAGCTGCAGACCTGGGCTGGGGGTGAGGAGGCCCATGAGAATCCTAGACTATGCAAATTAGAGAGGCACTTTGCCCTCTCTGGTTCAGCCTCCCTTGGGTGACAGATGGGGAAACTGAGGCCCAGTGTGGCAGCTAGTCTCACGGGTCCCAGAATCCTGCTGTCCCATCAGATAGTAATGGGTGAAAATGAATTTACTGAGGATACAAGGAGAGGGCCGCATTCAAGGTGCAGGGTGACCCCAAAGGCAGAGAGGGCAGGACTGCCCACATATACACATACACATATACACGTGAGAGAAGTCACCTCACCCCTCTGGCACACAGGCGACTGCATAGACATCCACACGGGCCCAGATGGTGTGTGCGTCCCTCCCACCAACACACAAAGAATGCTTTTACCACTTTCTTTCTTCTACTTCCCCAACCCCTAAGAAGCCTCAGGAACCAGGTCTGAGGTGAAGGGTGGCGGAGGAGGTCTGGGGCTGACCCAGACCCCCTCTGGTGGGTTCATCCAGCCACCTTGTCTTCTACCCAAATCTGTCTCCAGAGACCCAATTCCATGGCCAGTTACACGTTAAAGCCCTTTGTGAGGCGACAACACTGGGGAAGCAGACCCAGGTCCAGCTGACGGCTTCTCCCCTTAACTCCCTCCTGCTTGCGACAGCTCTACAAGAGAGCTCTTAGCACCCCAGCTTACAGAGGAGGAAACTGAGGCTCAGAGAAGTGACATAAGGGTCAGCCTTGGCAAGTTATTTTACTCCCCAATGTCTTCAAATGGCCCATCTGGCTGCCCCATTAGCCAGCATTCAGGAAGGAAAAGTTAAAAATACCCTCCCTGGGAGCTGGGAGTCCTTACAGCTCCAGAAGCCACCAGAGAACCAGGGAATAGGAATGAGCCGGCAGTGCTAAGATGTGGCATGAGGCTCTCAGGGAAACCAGGGCCGCATTTTTGGACCTTCCTCCATGCCCACCCCCCACATCTCTCTCCCGCAAAACCCGTCTTCAGGGCCTCTGCCTGCAAGGACAACCGAGCCCTGGAGATGGCCACAGTCAAGGGCCCTCAGAGAGGCCGCAGGCACCTTCTCCTGCTGCTCACCCTCAGGAAAGAGCTTAGCCTCCAAGGACCACCCCCCTCCCCCCACACCCATATGCCCAGGAGCTCAGGACCTCATCCCTTCCTGTCCTGAGGTCATGCTCTCCACTGGCCTACCCCCCACTTCGTCTGGTCCCTGTCAGGCCTCTTGCTTCCCTGGGATAGAGGAGTCAGAGTGGGGAAGGGGCACCATCCCATTTGTGGGTTTTTTTTTTTCTGTGACACAATCTACCTCAGCCAGTCCCTCTCTTCCCTGCCAGAATTGGACCCGCTGGGTCCCTGCCTCCTGTTCCCCATTCTCTGTCCTGCACCCCAGCCTGGCTGCTTGGTCCTTCCCAGAATCCCTATAGGGTCCTTTCAGGGAGAGAATATTCCAGAACCACAGCCCAGAGGGACCCTTGGGGTCCCCTAAGCTACCTGCCCTCCACATCTGTTACAGAGGGAAAAGGGAGGCCCAGAGAGAGCCAGGGACTTGCCCAAGATCACACAGAAGTTCAGTGGCAGAGTAAGGCTTTTCCTGGAGCTGAGAGGTAGTTGGGTCCCTCTTAATTTTGCCGGGAAGAGAACAGGACACTGAGTACCAAATTCACCCTCAGTATCTCGACCCGCAGGAGACATTGTCCCCATTTTCAGGGTAGAGACTTCTGTCTCCCAGTTTTCTTGAACTGATCTCCCCGCTTGTTGACTGTGCTCCCCAAACCTCCCAGGCACTGCATACCCTCATCACACCTCCATGCACTGATAAACCACGTGCCTTGTGACTGCCACCCCGACTGGACAGCACAGACCTCCACCCCTCCCCAGCAGGGGCTCCCCCACAGGAAGGCTTTCTTGGTCTCCTGCTCCCATCTGTCCCACCCTCGTGTCTCCGCCAAATCTGTCTTACCCCCAGCCAGCTCCCTGCTACGCTGAGTCCCACAGAGGCGTGTCACCCTAAGAGTTGGGTAAAGCAGAGGCCAGGGAGGGCGAGACCTGGTGAGGGCCAAGGGGGCCGCAGGTATCTAGGGAAGCTCTTACCTGGCAACCCGGTGCCCTCTTCAGGGCTAAAGTCCCACATCCTTCCCTTGGAGTTCAGCTGGGCCTGCGGTTCACGGAAACCATATGCAGTGAGGAGGTTTTCCCAGACGGGTGTACGGGTTGCAAGTGCAGATGCCTTCAGGTAATGAGAAAATGAGGGAAGAGCAAGTGCTACACTATAGAGAGTGGTGGGGACTCTGGAAAACAGGGGAGTGCCTGCCCCTGCCGATAGATAGGCCCTAAAGCTCACATTTTTTAAAAACCCTGTGCTGGCCAAACCAATCTCAGGTTTGGCCCATGGGCCACCAGTGTGAGATCTCTGGTTCCAAATGTTGAGAAGTTTCTAGGAAGCCATGCAGAGTCTGATAACCCCTCTGAGGAAGTCAAAGACAGAGGCCCTGACTCCCTCTGAGACTTTTTTAAACCCCCACCAACTGACCACCTGGGAGCTGTCCTCCCCCCTTCATCTGAGAAGTGGAAAGGGGAGGGAGTCCCGGGCCTTCACAGGGTCCCTGCCTGGGAAACCATCACCTGATAAGGGCTAGAGGCCCCTCCATGTCTGAAGGGGGCAATTTAGAGGCTGGGGTCTTCTCCAGTGTTGGGGCCCCTGGTTAGGAGGAACCTGCCGTGTGTGAAGGGAGAGTCCAGGGAGAAGATAAGGACTGAAAACCAAGACCCAACTACCCCCATCTCGTCCTGGCCCCTGTCACCCTTTGGCACCTGTCTCCCTCCCAAATTAAAGCTGGAGGTAGGGCCTGCAGGAGGAGGAGCTAAAAACTTCTATACTGATATGCTTTGTGAGGTCTCATTGAAAGGGACTGAATGAGTGCCAAGCCACCTGGGCAGCAGCGGGCATGGTGGCTGAGCCCCCTCTCCCCGACAAGACCCTGGGCCTGGGGTGGGGCAAAGGGACTGTAAAGGGCCATTCCGGTTGGGGTGGGGCTAGGACATTCCTGGGTCCTCCACTGCTGCAGGTGGAGGCAAGGGGAGGAAGAACAGCAAACCGTGGAAGTGGGAAAGGAACGCCCCTTTCAGGAATGGCCTGGCTCCTGGAAGCAGAAAACTCTCCAGTGGGGAGAGGGCTGGCCCTCTAATGCCTGGCCCCATCCACCTTTCCCTGATCACAGCAAGGTGGGTGCTGCCCTCTCCCCAGCAGCCCTGGCCTTTTTTCTATGCACAATCATTGTAAGGGCACCCCCCAGGCCAGGCTGAAGGGGTAGGGGCCCTGGGGCACCTGCAATAATCCCAGAGTGGAGGGTGGCCTGAGACAAAAGTGGGGGAGGAGGGCGGTGGGGGGTTGGGGGGGTGGGGGGGGGATATTTCTCTATCTCTCTCACCCAAATATCCCAGGACCCAAACCAGACCTGTCTCCATTGGGCTAACCCACCAAACTTGGTAGGGGGAGGGAGGGTGCTCTCAGATAAACACAGCCCCCAACTAACCCCCTTGGTTTTCCAAACTAGTAAAATAGCTAGACAGGACCTGAATGATTCCCAGAGCCCCCTCTTATAATTTGGGAGATTTTTCTTCCAAACAAGCCTCACTTCTTGAAGAATAATTAATCTTCCCACATTAAGTTAACTCAAGCTGAGCTTATGATCGTAGATAAATGCTACCAAGGCCTCAAGTTAGCTTTTAGGGCTTGAGGGTGGGGGAATGTCTGTATTATATCGGAGTGTTTAACACACAATTCTCAAGAGCACTCACACACCTCCATCCCTGCCTCCACCGATCCTTAGGGATCCCAAGTTGGGAATCTGGTTTACTCATCCAGCATCCTGTATTACGGAAGGGGGGAAGACCCACAGAGGCAGCCTGCCCAAGGTCACTAGGCCAGTTGGTGGCAGGGTGGGATCAGAACCCAGAACCCAGATCCTTCGGGGTCCCACCAGAACATTCCCAGCACTGATGCTTTTCCCTCCATTCTATCTCCAACTCCAGGAATCACTAGCCATGATTGAGGGGCTGACTTCCCTCCCTCAGCACAATTCCGGGTGATTCTCCCCTCCAGGTTCTTTCTTCGCTCCCTAGTCGGCCCCCACCCTTGCCCACTTCTGTTTCCCATTCCTGGTCCCACCTCCTGGTATTTACTACATCTGTGCCATCCTTAGTCTCCCGCCCCCACTCACCCCTCTGCGCTTCCCCCAGGAGGGGGAGGAGACCCCAAGCTGGGGCTTCTGTACTGAGACTCTTTTGTACACCACAAACTTTTTGTATATTTTTAATTTTGCTGCGACATGAGATATTAAAAGTCATTTCAGTACGTGCTGCTTGTGTCCTATTGTTTTGGTTGTTCCGCGCCAGAGGAAGGCGAAGAGGAAGGAGGGAGAGGGAAGGAAGGAAGGATATGTTCTGCCAGGACCCCTCCGTTTCCCTAAAGAGACAAAAGCATTTGGTTGGGAGGGGAACAGGAGAGTACACAGAAATCCCTGTTGATTGGACAGCGCCTCAATCAATCAACTGGAATGCCCCCTCCCACATTCTTTTTTTTTTAAATTAACATATAATGTATTATTTGTTTTAGGGGTACAGGTCTGTGATTCATCAGTCTTACACAATTCAAAGAGCTCACCATAGTACCTACCCCACCCACGTTCTTAGGGATTATCTCCGAACTATTTTACAGATAAGGGGAAAAAAGAGATGCGACTTGGGGACAGACTTACCAGGGGTCCTAGAATGAATCCGAGACAAAATCAAAACCCAGACTGAAGTTCCTAACGCCACTAAGCCAAATATTTGTTGAGCACCTATTATGTGCCAGGCACTCTTTTAGGTACTGTGAACAAGAAAGATACAAAACCAGCATGATCCCTGCCCTCATAGAGCTTACTTTCTAGTGAGTATTGCCCCTAAAAGATCTCCCTGCCTCCAGGGTTTCCACCCTCTATCCAGTGGTTCTCAAACTTCAAAGTGCACAGAATCACTTGGGGTGGAGGGGGTTTTGTTTTTTAAATGCAGGTTTCCATCTCCTGAAGGGAGGTGGATAGAGCTTGCCTGGAAGTCTGCATTTTAAAGGTTCTCCAGGGGATTCTGGCTAGGGGTTTGAGAACCCTGCTTTGAGGATCACTGCTTTAATGCACCCTCAACCTCTTACAAATCTGATCACCACAGTTCCTTACTTTAGAACCTCCATGGCTCCCCAGGGCCTTCAGGATAAAGATTGAAACCTTTGCGTGGTGCTGACTTTTCACTACTGGGCGCCAAATACTTCTTGATCCTTATCTCCAACATTACCCCACCTGGCCTCTCCAAACCATTCATCTTCCTGTTTTTGTGAGCCTCTCCTGCCTGCCACCCAACAGCTTTTCTCACTAGTTTCTCATGCAGGTGGAGCCCCATTTCCTAGAGACCCCCATCCCAAATGCTCAGAGAACATAGTCCCCACTTGGCCCCAGGAGGCAAGTTACAATTGGTCCAAGACAGTGGTTATCAAAACATGGTCCCTAGCGGCTCCCGGGTGGCTCAGTCGTTAAGCATCTGCCTTTGGCTCGGGTCATGGTCCTGGAGTCCTGGAATCGAGCCCCGTGTAGGGCTCCCGCTCAGCAGGGAGCCTGCTTCTCCCTCTCCCACTCCCCCTGCTTGTGTTCCCTCTCTCGCTGTCTCTCTGTCAAAGAAATAAATAAAATCTTTAAAAACAAAAACAAAAACAAAAACAACATGATCCCTAGATCAGCACTACCGGGAAATTTGTTAGAAATGCTGATTCTCAGGCTCCGCCCAGACCCAGACCCACTTGATTAGCCACCCGTGGGGTTGGGTGGAGAGCAGCATCTTTTTACAAGTCTTTCAAGTGATTCTGATGCTCACTCAAGTTTGAGAACCACTGGTCCAAGATCATTCCCCTGACCTAGGATTGGTGGTGGCAGGGGCATATGACTCAATTCTGTGAGGCAGAGACTGCTATGTGTTCCCCAGTATCCATGCTCTCTTTTGTCTATAGAGGAAGTTTTAGTTGGGTCCGGTGGCCCCCCAGAATAGAAGACCACATTGCCCAGCCTCCTTTGCAGTTAGCTGTGGCCAAGGAAACAAGTTCTAGTCAGTGGGATTGAGCAGTAGAATTTTGTACTAGTTACGGGTCATCCCTTTAAAGGGAGGCGTTGTGCTCTCCCCGGCTGGGTTTATCCTTCCTATTGGTTGGACCGCAGCTGTGTTGAAGGTGAGAACAAAATCCCAATATGGCCTAGCAGTAAGATAGGAAGCCCCTGGTTCCCGGACCCAGCAGTCCCAGGTATGCTGCCCTGAACTGCTTAGGTGATAGAAGAGAGAAACTTCTATTATGTTTGAGCCAATGGTATTTGTGTCTTTGTTGCAGCCAAAATATATCCTGGCTAATACATCTGGCTCCTAGACTCCTAAGGGAAGTTTTCTGAAGCATCTGTGGGACGAGTGCACAACAAAAAGACACACAGGAAGGGGAAAATCTTCAGCCTCATCAAGGGCGGATGACATCAAAAGCAGGATAATGAGGAATGACATCATGTCTGTATCACTCCAAAAACCACTGCAGCCATCTGGCCAACTGTATGAGTTTCTTAGGGCCCCCATAACAAAATACCACAGCCTGGGGGACTTAAACAACAGAAATGTATTTTCTCACAGTTCTGGGGGCGAGAAGCTGAGATCAAAGTGTCGGCAGGGTTGGTTTCTCCTGAGGCCTCTCTCGTTCACTTGTAGATGGCTGCCTTCTCGCTCTGTCCTTGTGTGGTCTTTCCTCCGTGTGTGTGTGTGTGTGTGTGTGTGTGTGTGTGTGTGTGTGTGTGTGTGTGTGTGTGTGTGTGTGTGTGTGTGTGTGTGTGTGTGTGTGTGTGTGTGTGTGTGTGTGTGTGCGTGCGCGCGCGCATGCGCGCGCGCGCACCGCCGGTATCTCTCTGTGTGTCCGAATTTCCTCTTCTTAGAATACCAGTCCGATTAGATTAGAGCCCACTCTACAGCCTCATTTTAATTTGGTTACCACTTTAAAGGCCTTATTTCTGAAAACAGCCACATTCTGAGGTACTAGGTGTTAGGGTTTCAACATATAAGTTCAGGGAGACATAATTCAGCCCATAACGGCAGCACAGTCGAAAATGTATGGAACTTGATGCCATTTTGGGCTGCTCAATTAGCCAGCCCTGAAATCACATGCCTTTGGACTCCTTGTCTTGAAGGTAATATATTTTCCTTATTGTCAAAGCCCTTTGATTGGGCAGCCTATTCTTTGCAGCCAAAAGCATCACAACCCAGGCTCAGTGTGTTTGCTCAAGCTATTTCCTCTGTCTAGAGTGACCTTCCTTCCCTATGTCCTTCAAGGCTTGGCTTGAATATAACAGGGCTTGGTGGAATGGCTCCTGATTCTGCCTTCCCCAAACAAGTTGCTTGGCCGGTCTCGGAGTTTTTGCTTATGTGTCTTTCTCTCCAGCCAGATCAGGGTCAGCATATGCGCTGTACACCTGCTGCCACATTCCCACCTCCTGTCCCATGGCAGGCATTGATAATCAATCCCTTCTTCATGCTGAGTAGATCTGGTTTTATAGTCTTCTACACAGAGCTCAAGGCTGCCCCTGCCAACCCACTGAAGGTGTCTCAAAAGAGATGAATCCTATTTGCCACAACTGTTAAGTCTTTGAGAGCAAGGACTTTGTTTTACTCCTCTTTTTCAATTCACAAGTTATTTTTTTTTAAGATTTTATTTTTAATAATTTCCACATCCAGTGTAGGGCTCGAACCCACAGCCTCGAGATCAAGAGTCACACATTCCACTGACTGAGACAGCCGGGTGCCCCTAATTTTTTTTATTTTGTATTTTATTTTATTTTTTTTAAGATTTTATTTATTTCTTTGACAGAGAGAGACACAGCGAGAGAGGGAACACAAGCAGGCGGAGTAGGAGAGGGAAAAGCAGGCTTCCCGCCGAGCAGGGAGCCCGATGCGGGGCTCGATCCCAGGACCCTGGGATCATGACCGGAGCCGAAGGCAGACGCTTAATGAGCCACCCAGGCACCCCCCTAATTTTTTTTTTAATGTTTCAAGTTTTTATTTAAATTCTAGTTAGTTAACATATAATGTAACATTAGTTTGAGGAGTAGAATTTAGTGATTCATCACTTACATATAATACCCAGTGCTCATCACAAGTGCCCTCCCAACCCCCCACTTCCCCTCCAGCAACCCTCAGTTTTTTCTCTATAGTTAAGAGTCTCTTGGGGTGCCTGGCTGGCTCAGTCAGTTAAGCATCTGACTCTGATTTCAGCTCAGGTCATGGTCTCAGGGTTGTGGGTTGTGGGATTGAGGCCCTCATCCGGCTCCGCACTCAGTGGGGAGTCTGCTTGGGATTCTCTCCCTCCCCCTCTGCCCCTCCCCCAACACGTGTATGAGTGCGAGCGCACGCTCTCTCTCTCTCAAATAAATAAATAAGAGTCTCTTATGGTTTGCCTCCCTCCTTTTTTTCTTTCCCCTATGTTCATCTCATTTGTTTCTTAAATTCCACATATGAGTGGAATCATGTGGTATATGTCTTTCTCTGACTGACTTGTTTCACTTAGCATAACACCTCTAGTTCCACCCACATTGTTGCAAATGACAAGTTTTTGTTCATTTTTATGGCTGAGTAATATTCCAGTGTGTGTGTGTGTGTGTGTGTGTGCGTGTGTGTGTGTATAAATTTGTATATATATATACATATATATACAACTTCTTCTTTATCCTCACAAGCCAGTTTTAATCATCGATGTTACCATTGTATATGCGTCTATTCCCATGTAATCCCTGCAGCAGCCTTATGAGGCAAGCATCATCATTATCTTGCTTTTGACACATGAGACTCTGGGGCTCTGAGAAATCACCTGTTCAAGGTCATACACATTTGAACCTATGTCCACCTGTCTCCACCTACTTCCACTGACATTTACTAAGCACTTGACCTGTTCGTGGCCCTGGGGTGGGCACTGCAGGTTATGCAAAGAGAGTTTGCTATTTCTAGCACCATTCTGAATGCTTCTTGTCCTATTTGATATTCCCAGCAGTTCAGTGATACTTGGGAGTTAGTTCAGGAATAACAGAAGTCCTCCTTTTACAGATAGGGAAACTGAGGAACTTGGCACTTGCTCAAGGAGTTAAGTGGGAGTTTTGCTGTCTGGAGCAGTCAGGGATTAGGTTGCACATCCTGGCCTCTTCCTGTTGGCTTGGCATGCTGGTGGAGATCTCACTTCCTGCTGCTGGGACAGCCAGTCCGGTACAGGGGAGCAGGAGGGAGGGGCTCTGTGAGCTACACTAAGCAGCCTGGACCATTTCCCCTCCCCCGGAGGGGGGGAAGGCGAGTGGTTGGAGGCTCCAGAGGCCCCCACACCCAGAGGCAGTGGGGAGCTCTCTCTCACTCCAATGGGCACTGACCTGGCACACTTGTGCCTGCTTTCTCTCCCTTCCTTCCTTTCTTCCTTTCTTTTTCTTTTCTTTCTTTCTTTCTTTCTTTCTTCCTTTCTTTTTCTTTCTTTCTTTCTTTTGTTCTTCTTTCTTTTTCTTTCTTCCTTTCTTCCTTTTTCTTTTTTTCTTTCTTCCTTTCTTTCTTCCTTTCTCTTTCTTTCTTTCTTCTTTCTCTTTCTTTCTTTCTTTCTCCTTCCTTCCTTCCTCCTTTCTTTCTTTCTTTCTTTCTTTCTTTCTTTCTTTCTTTCTTTCTTTCTTTCGTTCGTTCGTTCGTTTTTCTTTCTCTTTGTTTCTGCACACCTGTGCTTTCAGAAGAAACTTTCAAGACCATCCAGTGCATCAGCTCCTGCACTTCACAATTCCTGCCTGCTTTCTCACACATAGTCCGATGTCTTTCTCACCACACCTCTGACTACAGGGCAGGGCATTTGGGATCATTGTTCCCATCAGAAAGATGAGGAAGCTGAGGCCCAGAAACATTAAAATAAGCAAACTGCCCTACATCATATAGCAAATCAGTTCCAGAACTAGGGCTTCCAGAACCCAGGTATCATGGCAAGGTGTGGATGGGTCAATCGACACCTTCCCAACTGTCCTGGGTGGGACACGCTGAGCACACTGGCCCTAGAGGTAAGGAACTAGGCTTCAGATCCAGACTGGCCAGAAATCTCAGGTCCTCCTCTTATAAACTTGATGACTTTTTTTGGGTCAGCCTCTGCAGTTGAGCCTGATTTTTTGATCTGTATAATAGGTATAATGATACCCCAATATTGTAAGGAACGAGAGAGATGAAATACGTAAAGTGCTCATCAAAGAATCACAAAGGGAAACTCGCCTCACTAATATTCTGCCAAGAGACAGTAAAACAGCCCAGGACACACAGACACATGGATAGGTAAATAGTTAACATTTATTGAGCATTTCATATGTGTCAGGAGCTCTTCTAAGTGCATTTAATCCTCACAAGGTCACCATGAGGTCAGACTGCTATTATGCCCATTTTATAGATGGGGAAACAAGTGGGTAAGGGACTTGCCCAAGGTCATCACCCTAGTAAGTGATAAAATCAGGATTCAAACTCAGGCAGCCTATCCTCGAACCCCATGAATACTGCCTCCCTTAATGGTAATGATTAATTTTTAAAATCATAACTTGCTTGGACACAATATTCTATAGTTTAGGAAGCATTTTCCTATCTACTCTTGTATTTATTTCTCACCACAGCAGCCAGGGAGGGAGACGATGTTTATTCCTACTTCATAGAGAGGAGGGGGCAACCGAGGCTGTACAAGAGGGAATGACTTGCCTTGCCAAGGTCACACAACAAGGTCAGTGGCAGAAGTAGGGTTGGAATTTGGGATTCTCAGACTCCCAACTGGGAGGCCCTTCCCCAGCCTTACTCGGTTCCCAAGCCCCCTCAACAGCAAGCCTTCTGGAGGGAGGCTTGAGGCCTTCTCCCCGGGTAGGTTGTTCTGGCTGGGTTTCCTTCCACTCTTCAGTTGGAGGGGCCCAAGCCTGCATCCTCCACTCGCCTCTGACCCCCCACCTCTGCTCACTATCAGACGGGAGGGGCAGGAACTCCAGGGCTGGTGGAGTTTCCGACCAGGCAGGAAAAAGAACAAAGGAACTGCGTGGCGGGGAGAGGGTGGAGGAGATGGTCAGAAGGGTGGCAAGAGTGGAGGAGACGCTTCACCATGGAATATGAAGTCAAGAAAGGGAAAAAGGTAGGTGGGAGGTTGGGAGGGATGCAGGGGAAAGAAATGTCTGTGGAGCTGGTAAAGTGGGAGGCCTGGGGTGGGGGGGAGGGACAGTGAGTGGCATGGGTAGAGTCTTTCTTCTCATCAGAAAAGACTGTCCTTCCCACCCTTGGGCAGTCAGACATTTGGACTCAAGCTCCCTAACCTATCTCCCCACTCTCAAGCGGCGTCTGCCATCCCTGGAATGAATAGACAGACAGACAGGCACCTTCCGGGGAAACCCAGCCAGACAGATTGTTTTGGGAGATACTCCCAACCTGCTTCCATGGCTTTCCTGGGGGCTCCTCAGACTGAGAGACAAACACAGAACAGACCCATTCCTCTGCTCCTTACCTCCCCAGACAGAAGGAGCTCAGCCAGGGCAAGTCTGTGCTATAAGGCTGCCTATCCAGGTTGAGACACTTACCTGCTCCCCTGCTGGGTTCCAGCCTAGCCTGCCCCCTCCCCATCTTTATGCCAGAACAGCTCTGCTCCGAAGGCCTCAGCCTGAGGGTCATCCCCCTCACCCCATAGATCCTCACCCCTCCTTACTGTCAGTTTTCTAGTCTGGTTCCTTGGGCACCTCACCTGGTTGTCTTTGCCATTCAGGGGGTCCCTCGGATTCCAACTCCCACCACCACCCAGCTCTCTTCAAGAAACTGAGGTCAGGCTGGTCTAAAGGGCTCCCATGTGAATCATGAGGGCTCAGAAGGGAGTCAAGACATAGTGCTGCTTCTCTCTGGGTTTATCCCTTCTCTAGATATTTACTGAACCCTTATTATGTGCCAAGCATGGTGCCTGGTACTGGGGATGATGTAGTGGTGAGCAAAGTCAGACAAGGTCTCTGCTCCCTCCCTGGAGCTCACAGTCTAGTGGGGAAAGCAACTTTTAATTTTTTTTAAAAAAGCAGTGAATATAAAATTGCATAAGAGACTCCATACACAGTGCTGGGATATAGAATATTAGGAGGACCCAACCCTAGACTGGTCAGTTTGAGCTGAGATCTGATGGGTGAAAGAAAAGGGGGTAGGGAAGAGCATTTCAGGCAGAGGAACAGCATGTGCAAAAGCTCTGCAGTAGGAAGGAACAGAGAAAGTAGGGAGGACTGGAAAGATGGCCCTGTAGCTGGAGGGCAGGAGCGAGGGGCGGCGGGGGTGGGGGTGGGGGTGTGCGTAAAATGAGGCTGGAGACGTGGGCAGGGCTGGACCATTAAAGGCCACAGACAAAACATTTACCTCTCCACTCCATACACACACACACACACACACACACACACACACTCACATACACAGAATCAAGTCCCAGCTGGCATTCAGGCCCTCTATGGCTCATTCATCTCATCATTCAGCTGCAATAGACCACGTGTGCATCTTCCCCAGGCTCATGCTCAGCCAGCCCCAGGGATTTGCATGTACCATGCAAACCTGCCTGGAACACCCTTTCCCAGATCATTTGTTCTCATTTCTCAGAAGCTCCAAGATAGTGGTTTTAAAATATGAGCTGGGCCTGTATCAGAATCACCTGGAGTGCTTGTTAAAACATAGATCATTGGGTCTCACCCCCAAGCTCTGACCCAGTAGATCTAGGATGGAATGGGAGAATGTGCATTTCTCTTAAGTTCCTCAGTGCTGCCGCTGCTGACCCAGGAACCATACTCACTGAGAACTGCTCTAAAGTGGTGCTCACACTTTCCTGTGAGATTTAGATTCTGTTGGGCTGCATTGGAGCCTAGAACTGGCTTCTTGAATCTTGCTGTAGGCCATTTTTTGTGCAGGTGTCTGCTGGATTCTCCTTAAATGTACTAACTAGCCATTTCAAATTGGGGGGAAAGCACAGAGAATAGCGTGACAAATACCTGTGCACTCACCACTCAGCGACATTGAATCTTAATATTTTTCTTACTTGCCCCAGCCTAGACCCACTCCTTCAGTCTGGGCCTGGGCCTGGGCCTTAGCACGCCCTCCGCCCTCACCTGGGTGCTTATTTTATTTTATTTTTAAGGATTTTAATTATTTGACAGAGAGAGACACAGCGAGAGAGGGAACCTCTCTGAGGCTTAGTTTCTCCATCTGTAAAATGGGGATCACAGAGGTACCCCTTCTGCAGAGTCTATGAGAATTAAATTAGGTACTATGTAAGTAAGTACAATGCCGAATGCAGAAATGCTCCATAAAGCCAGTTGCTGTTGTTACTGTTGTTTCCCCCCACATCTCCCTGCCTCCCCGCCACCCAGGGCTTTGTATCCCCCATCCGGAGGCTGGTGTTCCCCAAGGCTGGGCGCCGAGCTGCCTTTCGGACCAGTGTGAGTCGCCGGCCCCTGCACTCGATGCCCCTTTTCCCCCCTGACTACCTCATCGACCCTCAGATTCTGCTGTGTGACTATCTGGAGAAAGAGGTCAAGGTATGCACAGAGTGAGGAGAAGGGTGGGCAGAATCTTGGGGTGGGGAATAAAGGAGGGGTAACGTCTTCCTTAACTCTCTTAGGGTCCCTGGCTGGGTCTGAAAATGAGGCCAACAAACACAGATGAACAGGAGAAAAGTGTGCACATTTTATTAAATGGTTACATGTCCATGAGAGCTTACGCAAGGGAACGAAGACCCAAAGCAGTGACCAGAGCAGGAAGCTTTTATATCTTTTTGACACTAAATTTATGAAGAACTGACAAGGCAGAAGGGTTTGGGCTAGGGGAGTAAAAGGTGAAGAAATAACAAGGTGTGTTTATACAGCCTTTTCGGCCCTAAATTCCCTCTGTCTGGTGAGAAGGAGGTCTCCCTCCAGGTACAGGGAGGGTACTTTTCAGGTGGGAGACATATCTCCTGCTTTCGGGGGAAGAAGGGTGGGGGAAGGTCAGAGAAACCTTCCTGCTTCTACCATTTTCTTCAACTCCTTCAAGCTTAAGATATTCAATATGCCAACGTGCCATATTTGGGGGTAGCGTGTTCTGGATCCCATCAGGAGAGACTGTACCTCTCTCTCACACCAAGCCCTGACCAGCCCAGTCTCACACAGGGGATGCTCAGGGGAAAGAGACCTGGGTTCAGGACAGCCTAGCTCCTGCCTTATGCTGTGGATCCTCAGCAAATGACCTCCACTCACTCAGTGTTTCCATTTCAACACGGGGCTCAAAACCTACTCACAGGAGAGAGCAGATGGGAAAAGCCACACCTTCCTGTGAGGTTTTACCACAGTAATGTTGTTGCTACTCAGACAGTGGATGAACTTGTTAAAAGAACCCAGTTCAGTAAGCCAGAGGGGACTGAGGTCACTCAAGGGTTTTACTACTGTTTCATAAGCATCATGAAGGAGCAAATGTGAATTTCAGAAAAGCAATGAGTACTTGTTTAGTATTAATATGTCCTAAATATTGCACGGGACTAAAAATACTTTTTTTATAAAGATTTTATTTATTTATTTCACAGAGAGAGATAGCGAGAGCAGGAACACAAGCAGGGGGAGTGGGAGAGGGAGAAGCAGGCTTCCTGCCAAGCAGGGAGCCCGATGCGGAGCTCGATCCCAGGACCCTGGGATCATGACCTGAGCCGAAGGCAGACGCTTAACGACTGAGCCACCCAGGTGCCCCCTAAAAATACTTAAAAAAATTTTTTAAAGTATTCACTGTTTATGTGAAATTCAAATTTAACCGGCATCCTGTATTTTACCATATATGGAGGGTAAAGCTAACTAATAAATCCACTTAAATATTGGGGACTGAAATTTCCATAGAGAATAAAAGAAGAACAAGGTCTGATTGGTGGACTTCACCTAGAAGAATTCCAAAACTAAAAATAAAGTTCATTTCTTACATTGAAGAACATTAAAGTTCAGGATAACATTAAGTTTTAACTAAAAATGAATGAAGAATTACTGTATTGATTTGGGGCATCATCTTTTGGGGTCTGGCTTCTGTGACCACCTTAATAGTTATTATCAGGTTATGATCAGTTCAGACATTGCTACTTCAGTCTATATTCACCGGGTCAGTGAGGAGTTCTGCGTTATCCAAGGCTTCAAGGTGACCTCTCTGTGCCCTTCTCCCACCCCTACCTCCCATTTCCTGTCCAGTTCCTGGGCCACCTCACCTGGGTTACCTCCTCACTGAACCCCTCCAGCCGCGACGAGCTCCTGCAGCTGCTGGACACGGCCAGGGTGAGGCCCTGGGGAGGGTTAGGGCTGGGTCTTTTCCTCTTCTTCCTCCCCCACCCGAGCCCCTCGGGGACCCAAGAGATCCGACTCCCCCGGCAGCAGTTGAAGGAGCTGCCGCTGAAGACCACAGCGGAGCAGGACAGCATCCTGAGCCTGTCGGCCCGCTGCCTGCTGCTCACCTGGCGCGACAATGAGGAGCTAATCTTGCGTATCCCCACGCACGAGATCGCCGCCGCCTCCTACCTGCAGGACGACGCGCTGCACCTGCTGGTGCTTAAGACCGGTACAGCGGGCGGGGGGGGCCGGGGGTGGGGCCGGGGGCGGGGCCAGGGCAGGGCCGGGGGCAGGGCCGGGAGGTGAACGCGGAGAGAAGGGTCCCAGCGTCTAGTTTTGGGAAAGGAGTGACCTGGGGTGGGGAGGGGGTGGGTTGCTGAGGGTGGATGGTGTGTGATGGAAAAGGCCTAACCACGCTACCCTGAGACTAAGAGCAGGCCATGGCCATACGCAAGAAGACGCGGCCCCAGGTTGAGGTTGAGTTTGAAGAGTGGATAGCTTGCTTGATCCACCAGCCTGAGGCCAGGTAGCGGGGCTGGGAAGGCTGGAGGAGCCCAAATTCTGGGACCTGAAGTTAAAGCGCGTGGTGAAGCAGAGCAAGACAGCGGCGAACCGAGAGCTCGGGAGAGGGGCGGAGTCTGAGCCAGGGGCGTGGCCATATGCCGAGGAGGCGGAGCTCCTGGCTGGAGTTACGGTGGGACAGGTCAGACCGCAGGCAAGACTAGGGTGGAGCCGAGGCCGGGGGCGGGTCCCAAAAGTAAGGACAACGCGGGGGGGCGGATCTGGCCTCAAGACTTTGAAGGCCGAGGTGGGGCCAGGCGCCGCTGGTTCGCAGCTGGTCTCGGGAGGGGGCTCTTAGCCCGGATCTCCTGACCGCCGTCCCGCCTCTCCTAGGTCTGGGCGTGGACCCGGTGCCAGCCGGCGTAGACGCCAGCCCCGGCGGCGCAGGGCGCGACCCGGGCCCGCCGGGCGCTGCGCCCGAGAAGCGGCGGGGGGGCACCACGGAGCGGCGCCACACCATCTGCAGCCTGGACTGGCGGATGGCGTGGGGCGGGGGCGCGGGCGCAGATGCCCGGGCCGGGGGCAGCGGCGGCGGCAGCCTGGAGCGCCAGCGCGCCGGGGCGCGGGCGTCGGGCAGCTGGGAGAGGCGGCAGACGTTCAGCGGCAGCTGGGAGCGGAGGCACACCGGCGGCGGCGGCGGCGGCGCGGGCAAGCCGGGCGGCAGCTGGGAGCGGAGGCAGGCGGGCGGCGGCGGCGGCGGAAGCTGGGAGCGGCGCCACCCGGGCTCCAACCCGCTCGACCCGCAGGACCCCAGCCCCGACGCCTACTGCAATCTTGTCATCCTGGCTGTGGCCAACAGGGTGAGCCCGAGGGCACCCGGAGCCCCTGCGCCCTGCCTCCTGGCCGCGTCCGGGGTTGGAGGGCGTCGCTCTCCATCCCACCCTGCTCCGTTCCTGGGGTCTTTCCTTCTCCCTCCTGAGGCCCTACCTAGGACTTCACGTACTACCTGTGTGTCAACGACGCCAAAGGGCTTCTAATCTCCAGCCTGGACACCTCCCCCTTGCCATCCCAATGGGATGGAAACTCAAAATAGCCCAAACAGACTGGATCTAACCCCTCCTCCAACCCTGCTCTTTCTCCCACGTTGTCAATGTCCGCACTACCACAGTAACAATCATGAGGACACTCAATACCAGCACGAATGGAATGCCAACCCATGCCAGGCAAGGAACCAGCATTAACACATTTCGTTCTCTCACTAACCCCTAGAGGCAAACATTACAACCCTCCTCATTCTAGAGAGGAGGAAAGTGAGACCCAGAGGCTAAGTAACTTGTGGAAGGTCACACAGGAACCAGGTGGTGGTTTCAACACTGGGACCCAGGAAGTTCAAGCCTGTACTCTTGTTAACTATGGCAGTCATCCAAGGCAGAAGCCTTGCGTTCTTGCCTTTCCTCCCCTCCCCCCATTCTCCATATTCACCCTTGCTTTTATGCATTTAACGATCTTTATTGAGCATCAGCTTTGTCCTAGGCATTGGGCTAAGTGCTATGGATGCAGAGATGAGCAAGAGATATTTGGTGCCCTCCCTTCGAGAGCTCACAATCTAGCAGACACCTTCAAGTCCTGAGTTGTCTAAACTTTTCCTCTGGCCCAGGGCCCCCGAACCCTCCCCCCACCCGGTAGTACCCTAGCGAACAAAACAGTCTCATGGCATTTAAAACACTGAGACCTCCAAGTGTTATCTCTCAGCAAATCTCCAGGCATGTTTCTCCAATCGGCCTCTCCATACGGTGGGCTAATGACTATCTCAAACCTAACACATCCAAAGCTAAGCGCCCAATCTTCTCCCCCAAACCTGCTCTCCCTTGGTCTCCCTGTCTTGATTAATGACAGCTCTGTTCTTCCCTCGTTCAGATCAAAACCTGGCAGTGATCTGCGACACATCTTGCTCTCACACAACACATATCCATTCCGTCAACAAATCCTGTTGGCCTTATTTTTTTTAAAGACTTTATTTATTTATTTGAGCGAGAGAGAATGAGAGATAGAGAGCACGAGAGGGAAGAGGGTCAGACGGAGAAGCAGACTCCCTGCCGAGAAGCAGACTCCCTGCCGAGCAGGGAGCCCGATTTGGGACTCGATCCCGGGACTCCAGGATCATGACCTGAGCCGAAGGCAGTCGCTTAACCAACTGAGCCACCCAGGTGCCCCGTGTTGGCCTTATTTTTAAAATATATCCCAAGCCTATGTACTTCTCCCCACCCTCCACTGTCCCCACCCAGGTCCACGCCCCATCTTCTATTATCCAGATCATGCATTTAGATCACAGATTGGGCTCTTGCTTATTACCTGATCCCCCCACGGTGAGAGCAGTCCCGTTAACACATAAGTGTCATCATATCATGGCTCAAAATCTTGCCATGGCTCCCCATTTCACTCAGAGTAAGAGTTAATGTCCTTATAACTGCTTATAAGGCCGCTCACCTTATAGTGGTGGCTGAAGCCCATTTCCTCTCTGGCCTCATCTCTTTCTAGGTCCCCCTTTTTGCACTTCGTTCCAGCCAGACTGGTCTCCTTGTAGAGTGCAAGAGACCTGTGCATTCTGGATGGTTCACTACGGTATCTCTGACACCTAAAACAGTGCCTGGCACATGATAAATACTGAATGAATGGATGAAGTGATGCATATCATGTTCCTATACCTTGGGGTGGGGACCAAGAAGAAAACAAACAGGTTGCAGTGATAATGAGGGAGGAGATCCATTTTCCATAGAGAAAGTGAGTTTGTGCCTTTTAAACTGAAATGTGAAGGGGAGGAAGGAGTCAGCAAGGCAAACTGGCGGGAAAATGAATTCCAAGCAGAGGGAACAGTGCGCCCTGTCTATCTCACTGGACTGTGAGGGCTTGAGGGTACAGACTTCATCTAATTCACCCCCGAGACCTCGGAGGCTGGCCCAGTGCCTAAAACAGGGCTCAATGAGAATTAGTCTTAGCCTGTGAAGAGTTGTTTTTCAGGAGTATCTGATTCTCTGGCCTCCCATCCAAGGCTTTCTAGTCCCAAGGAGGGTACAGGAGTTAGAATCAAAAAACCTGAGTGCCAATAGTAATTAATGCTAAGAACTTGCTGTGTGAGCTGGAAGAGTCACCTAGCCACTCTAAGTAAGCCTCAGTGCTTTTAACTATAAAAGAAGGATACTGTCTCCCCCGTCTGTTTTGTAGGGTTATTGTAAGGATCAATCCTGCCGCTCCTGGGTTACATTTTAATTCATACCCTGGGCTTTTTAGAGGCACAAAATAGGAAATGGTACCATGATGATGGGCTCATCAGAGATTGTCTTTCTGGGTCTCTTGCTTAAAGACATAAAGAGGTAAATTAGAAAGGCAAATTCCTCTTCAAATTTGCAGTCTCGAGAAACTTTCACCCAAGAATTGAAATTCCTGCCTCCTATCAGAGACTGAAGTTTATGTATTCATCCTACTTCCATTTTTGCCCTGGGTGCCAGCAAGCTCATATCTAAATATGGCATCCAGTAGCAGTAACTATGTTGAGCCTAAAATTTTCATACATGTGATTCTTCCTCCTCCTAGGAGGTATCAGGAGTCCTGCGTTCTAGTCCTGACTTCTCTGAGCCTCACCTTCCTACCGGTAATTTAAACCAGGGCTTATTTTATCTTATTTTATTATTTATTTATTTATTTATTTTTAAGTAGGCTCCACACCCAGCATGGAGCCCAACATGGGGCTTGAACTCATGACTGTGAGATAGAGACCTGAGCTGAGATCAAGAGTTGGATGCGGGCGCCTGGGTGGCTCAGTTGGTTGGGTGACTGCCTTCGGCTCAGGTCATGATCCTGGAATCCCGGGATCGAGTCCCGCATCGGGCTCCCTGCTCAGCAGGGAGTCTGCTTCTCCCTCTGACCCTCCCCCCTCTCATGCTTTCTCTCTCTCTCTCTCTCATGCTCTCTCTCTCAAATAAATAAATCTTTAAAAAATAAAAATTAAAATTAAAAAAAGAAGAGTTGGATGCTTAACCAACTGAGCCGCCCAGGTGCCCCTAGGGCTTATTTTAGATAAGCTTCAGAAGGTCCTATGAATCCCCTAGAAATCTGGGATGCATTTTTCAGAGCAGAAGACTTAGAGTTGCTGCTGGACTCTATCACAGAGTTAAAGATTCAGAGGATGGCCATAGAATTTTGATGGGGAATGCCCTCCGAGTTGATTTTTTTTTTAAAGATTTTATTTATTTATTTGAGAGAGAGAGAATGAGAGATAGAGAGCACGAGAGGGAAGAGGGTCAGAGGGAGAAGCAGACTCCCCACTGAGCAGGGAGCCCGATGCGGGACTCGATCCCGGGACTCCAGGATCATGACCTGAGCCGAAGGCAGTCGCCTAACCGACTGAGCCACCCAGGCGCCCCCTCCGAGTTGATTTAAAGGTGCCCATAGGTGCGTGTGTGGCCCTATGAGACTCCTCACACTGTTTAAGGGGGCAGGGGTGTCCTGGGCCCTGGAGAGGCCTGAGCGCTCTGTCCTCCTCCCTGGGGCCAGGATGCTGCCGAGGAGTCCTGTGCTCTCATCTGTCAGGTCTTCCAGATCATCTACGGGGACCAGAGCATTGAGTGCGTGGACCGGGCCGGCTACCACTACACGTCCACACCCGAGCGGCCGTGGCTCTGCAGCCGCAGTGAGTACTGGAACTCCTGGCTGCCCACCCCCCGCTGTGAAACATCCCAAGAGGCCGGGGAGGGGGGCTGCCCCAGGACTCAGGGCCAATGAACACCTCTGGGGGTCCTGATCGCTACCACAATTACAGTGTCCTCCCCCAACCCTGCCACCCTTAGGTAGTTAAAATAAAATGTCAGTTTTCATGATGACCTCAAACTTAGCTTCTTCACAGATATTCTGGTTGCCAGATTCAGAGTGAGCCCCTCAAAGCTGAACTTTTTCCCCCACTTTTCGTTTTTGATGTCCTTGCTTTGCAGAAATCCAAGCACATGCATTGTCTATTCACTGAACTGTGTAGCTCCACTAGGAATCTAGGTCAAAACCAAGATTTCCAGACCCACTCTTGAAGGCAATCAAGGGCTAGAATGAGAATGCGAACTAATAGAGGCATTTACTGAGCACCAACTATGTGCCAAGCACAGTACCAATGTGCCACATCTTATTTAATCCCCATAGCAACCTTGTCGGTCCATTTGCCACTGTATCCCCTGTGCCTAGCACAGGACTAGGGACGCCACAGATGCTCGACAAGATGAAAGAACTCTCTGAAGCCTTATGATTCCAGTTTTACAGATGAGGACATTAATTAAGGCTCAGAGTAGTCAATAAATTGCTCAGGGTCTTACTCAGCGAGTAAGTGGGAGAGTTGGGATTCAAACCCAGGCGTGTCTGATTTTTAAAGCTTCTATCTGCCGCTACTCCCATGCTACTTTCGAGGCCACTAAGTGAATTTCCTCAGCCACAGCCCCCTCAATGTGCTCCCGGTTTGCATAGCTCCAGCAACAGAGCTCTTTCCTCCTGGAGGCACTCCCATCCGTGGGAACCGTGGTTACTGGGAAGTTGGGATGGTTCATCAACTCTCACAGGATGATGGGTAAATGAATGAGATAAGTCAACAAGTATTTCAACAAATTCACTCTATTCAACAAATATTTACTGAAGCACCTGCTATCAGCAGGATGTACTGGGGAGCAGAACCAGACGTTGCCCTGCTCTCACAAGGCTTGCTTTGCTCAGGTAGGCCCACTGTAATTACACAGTTACACAAGTAAAATGTAGCCACATGTTGTACTCTGAGAACACAGACTGAGGAACTGGCCTCACCTGTGAAGTCAGGGGGGGTGTCTCGAGGAAGTGACACTGAGTGAGCCAAGATCAGAAGGGTAAGGCCAGTGGATTCAGAGAGGTAACAGGGCTAGGTAGAGAGCAAGTTCTCTGTAAATGGTGCTTCTATCCTCTCAAGATCTGGGGCTCTTTCCCTCAAAGTTCTTTTTTTTTTCCTTGCCTCAAACACAGTTTTAAAAACATTACCTCATCTGTTCCCTCACCTGCTATTCCCAAGACCCCCACGAGGCAGGCAGGAAGGTGGTATTCTCCCAACCTTGGGGAAGTTGAGGGCCAGGAGAGAGGAGGTGAGTTGCCCAAGGTTGGCTGTGTATTGGTGGTGGGGGTAGGAATCATGGTCAGAATCTTCCAGTGGCTGCCTAATTTCACTCAGGGTAAAAGCTAACACCTTTACGGTTGCCTACAAAGCCATCCATGCTCCAGCCACCATCCCAACCACAGGGAGGGGCTAAGGCTGGGGCCTCAGGGAGCTGGGGATATTGGTCCCTGGTCTGCTGCCTCTAACCGCCCCTCTGTCTCCTGACCCCAGGTGAGAGCTGCCGCACGGATGGGACTTACGCCTACGATGCCGATTTCAGCTGCTGCAGCTCCTTGTGGGTACCACCCTGCCCCCCTCCTACACCCCTGCGCAAATACGGTCACTTTTCTGGGCATTCTTGAGCCCCCTGTGGGCAAGAGAGGGTGGCGAGAAGATGACCCCACCTCGATTTGTGCTGATGCCCTGGACCCTGGTGGGGGGAGGGCGTAGGTAAACTGATCTCTGTGGGCTTCAGTGAGCTCAGAGGATCCAGACCCAGACTCTGACAGGCCCAGGGGAGAGCCAGAACCCAGAACTGGGCCCATGTAGGCCTGCAGTTCTCTGCTCATCATCCAGACACAGTGGCCAGCAGAGCCCAAACACAGCTAA
This sequence comes from Zalophus californianus, assembly GCF_009762305.2. Lineage (NCBI taxonomy): Eukaryota > Metazoa > Chordata > Mammalia > Carnivora > Otariidae > Zalophus > Zalophus californianus. The sequence goes on from NC_045602.1 coordinate 113,727,318, forward strand.
TACCAAAAAATAATTTTGGTTTACTTTAGTTTTAATTCCATGTAGAAAACCCTAAAAAAGGTAGAGCTTTAAACAAGATAGCTTTTTTCCACCTTGTCTCTTATATAAAATAGACCAGGAGTTTATGGCCTCATGGTCAGCAGGGGTCCAGGCTTCTCTTCTCCCCCACTCCTTGGCACTTGCTCCCATCCTCAATGTCACCTCATGGACCAAGATGATGGTCATAGCTCCAGTCATCGCAGTGGCTTGCCAGAGGGCTCGGTAAAGAGCTTTGCTGGGAGTCCCACCTCATGCCTCTGCTTGTGTTGCATTGGCCAGAACTTGGTCACATGGCCACCAGGAGCTGCCAGCAAGTCTGGGAGTGCCGCGTTAACAAACTCACCTGGCAACATTGTCCAGGGTTCTGTTTAGTATGACCAACCCCTGCCCCCAGCACTGAGGGGGTTCCCAGGACATGGGAATTTCAGTGCAAACGCCAGGGAAGTCCCAGGCAAACTAGGACAAGTGGGTCATGCTGGTTCTGTTAAGGCCTTAGACTTGACAGGTAGCAATCTCTGCCAGTAATATACGCCTTACTTTTTTTTTTCCTCTTTGGTGGCGATATATTCGCCTTCTTAATACTGTGTGCTCTTGGGCCAGTCCTTAAACAACCTGATGATGTCTGCCGGAGAGACGGCAATCATGATAATGACTAACCTTTGAGCTTGCTGTGTGCCTAGTGCTGTTCTACAAGGCACTTCATTTTTTTTTAAGTAAACTTACCCCCAACATGGGGCTTGAACTCATGACCCCAAGATCAAGAGTCACATGCTCTACCGACTGAGCCAGCCAGGTACCCCCAAGCGCTGCATTTTTTTTTTTAAATCAACATAGCAACATTACAGTGGCTATTGTTTATTTATTGCTTGTAGTCCGTGACTCTAAGGGCCGTGTGAATGGACTCCTCCAATTCTTGAGACATCAGTTTTTGTCATCCCATTTTACAGGTGGAGAAACTGAGGAATAGAGAAGCTAAGCAGCTTGCGCAGGGTCAAGCAGCTAGTACGTTGTAGGCCTGAGGTTTGAACCTGAGCAGGCTAGCTCCAGGTCCACATCCCCTAACCACTACACTCTACTGCTTTTCTGTAGGTAATAAGGCAAGATGGTTCTGGAACAATTTAGAAACCAGGAGGCAGGTTGACCTTTTTTTTAGGTGAAAAAAATTTATTTTTATTTTTATTTTTGAGAGAGAGAGAGAGAGCAGGGGCAGGGACAGAGGGAGAGAGCATCTTTTATTTTAAAAAAGATTTTATTTATTCATTTTGAGAGAGTGTGTGTGCATGAGCAGGGGGAGGGGCAGAGGGTGAGGGAGAGAGAGAATCCCAAGCAGACTCCAAGCTAAGCTTGGAGCCCAATGTGGGGCTCCATCCCACAACCGTGAGATCATGACCTGAGCTGATATCAAGAGTCGGATGCTTAACCGACTGAGCCACTCAGGTGCCCCAGGTTGAGTTTTTACTAAGCAAGATTTCTTGAGTACCTACCATGCGCCAGAGACTGTGCTGTGTGCTGGGCTTACAGTGGGGAACAAGACAAGGATGAGACCTGTGCTTGGCACAGAGCAGGACTTAGCAAAGGAAGAAACCAACGTCCCTGCTTTTGCATGGTTCATGGCGCAAGCACAGTGTCTAGCGCAGGAGACAATGAAATCATGATTTAATAGAAATAAGCATTAATGATAAGCACGAAAGAGAATAAGCACCTCAGGGTACTGAGAGAGAGGCCGTGGGAGACTTCCTCATCTGGGGAGTCCGGAGGGCCTCTCAGAGCCGATGACACTTGAACTGAGAACTTTTCCCAGACAAGGAAAAGGGAAGAGGGCCCCAGGGAGAGGGACAGATAGTGCAAGGAGTCTGAAGCAAGATGAAGCTTGGTGCATTTGAGGAGAAGCCGAGAGGCCGCCATGGACATTGACGGGGGGATCTGGAAAGGCCTCATGTGTCATGGCTAGACTTACGGGTTTGTGACCACATTTGACAGAGGATCTAACCCAGTCATCGGGAGAGGGGGTCAGGGAAAACTTTGTCGAGAAGGTGACATTTAAGCTCCAGTGATGAGTAAGAGTTAGTTGAGCAAAAGATAGGGGGAGAGAGGAATCCCAGGCAGAGGGAACAGCATGTGCAAAGGCCCAGGGGTGAAGAGGTACTTAGAGTATTGGAGAAGAGAGAAGGCAGAGTGGCCTGAGCATGCAGAGCAAGGGTGCACTGAGGCAACAGAGGCAGCCAGGGCCAGATAATGTGGGGCCTTGGAGGACAAAATGGGATCTAGGATGAGGCATCGGGCCCAGAGCATCGGTAGCTGTGCCTTCCCAGCTCCACCTGCTGCAGGGAGAGGAGCTGGAGGGAGCTGAGTGACGGCCCCCCTTTCTGCCTGTCTCTGCAGCAATGGCTCCCAGGATACATTTGAAGCGTGTTATAGTGGCACATCCACACCCTCCTTCCATGGCTCCCACTGCAGCGGCAGTGACCACAGCGGCCTGGGCCTCGAGCAGTTGCAAGATTACATGGTCACGGTGAGCTGGGGCAGGCAATGTGAACAGCACAAGCAAAGGCCCGGAGGCTGGAGAAAGCACAGGGAGTATTTCAGGAATCCTGGATAATCCTGGACATAACTGAAGCAGACGTTGAAGATCAGGGCGGGATATGAGGTTAGGAAAGTAAACTGAGGCCAGCTTGTGAAAGCCTTAACTAGTGTCAGCTAGCATTAATTGAGTGTTTGCTCTATATCAGGCACTGTTCTATGCACTTTTTATGCATTTTAATCCTCTTAATGACCAAAGTAGGAGGTGCCACCATTATCCTCAGTATATATAAGAAAAGTAAGGGTCAAGGAGGTTGTCACCTACCCAAGATCACAGCACTGACCAAGGGGCCAGGGTGTGAACTCAGGCAGCTTGAGTCTACATCCCATGCTTAGATGCAGCCCAGAGGGTCTTGATGCCCCCCAGTAGGCCATGGGAGGGTTTCAAGGGAGGTCTTGGCCAAATAGACCCTTACAGAGGGCTCTGGGTCTTTTAGGCAAAGGTTGGGTGGGGCTTGCTCCCCGGGACTGATCTTGAATGTTGTCCCTATAGTTGCGGAGTAAACTGGGGCCCCCTGAGATCCAGCAGTTTGCGGTGCTGCTGCGGGAGTACCGGCTGGGGCTGCCCATCCAGGACTACTGCGCAGGTCTGCTGAAGCTCTATGGAGACCGGCGCAAGTTCCTCCTCCTTGGTGAGCCACCTGCCACCCCCCCCACCAAGGTCCGCCAAGGCCCCTACATGGTCCATGACATTCCCAATCAGGCATCAGGCTAGAAGTGTTCACTCCTATTCTTCAGCCTCCAATAAAGCCAAGATCATGAAATCCATGGTGCATTTGAGGAGAAAGGTGCAGAACAGAGGAGGGACCTACTTGCAGTCACCGGGCCTAAGAAGAGCACTAATACAACCATTCACCTTCATAGCAAAGCTAGGTGAGGGGATGATTCTCCCCATTTACCCCGTGGGGCAGCTGAGGCTCACAGAGGCTAAGGAGCTTGTCCAAGGTCACACAGCTGGTAAGGAAAGCTAATAATAGCACCAGGAATGATAGTACTAATAAGCTAATGGGCATTTTGCAGTTACCCTCTGTCAAGCATCATCCCATTGAATGCTTCAGTTTTGGAAAGTAGAACCTTATTGCCCCCATACTGCAGACGAGGAAACTGAGGCTCCCCATATTGCAGATGAGGAAGCTGAGGCTCAGAGAAGCAAAGTAAAGTACTGAAGTCGCATAGCTAATGAGTAGAGATGGAAGCCAAACAAGCTGACTTGTCCGGGACACTCAGTGTGTGTGCTAAGCCCCTCCTCACATCCCCACCGGGAGAACTGGTGCAATTATCTCCGTTTTACGGGCCAGGAAAGTAAGGCTCAGAGTAGCTATTTAATGAGGATCACACAACGAATAAATGGGAATGTAACCGTTACAGTAACAACAAGCTAACCTGTAGTGAGCATTTACTCTGTGCCGAGCATTAGGTCATTATTCTCTGGCGCTGAGTCGAGGAACTTGTGCAAGGCCACACAGCCAGCCAGCGGCGGGGTGGGGATTTGAACTCAGATCTCTGCAGAAGGTGTTTCCACTGTGGGAGGGGGAGGGCTAAACCTCGAAGAGTCCCCCTGCCTGTCGGCCCCACAGGGATGCGGCCCTTCATCCCGGACCAGGACATCGGCTACTTCGAGGGCTTCCTGGAGGGGGTGGGCATCCGCGAGGGCGGCATCCTCACCGACAGCTTCGGGCGCATCAAGCGCAGCATGAGCTCCACGTCGGCGTCGGCGGTGCGCAGCTACGACGGCGCGGCCCAGCGGCCCGAGGCGCAGGCCTTCCACCGGCTGCTGGCCGACATCACGCACGACATCGAGGCACTGGCCCCCGACGACGAAAGCACAGACGAGGAGGCCCGGGACTCCCCCAGCGGGGGCGACGCGGCTGAGGACAACTACCTGTAGCCAGAGCCCATGCGGACGGTGGGGACACACCTGCACTCCCGCCTGTGGGATCCCGGGCCCTGGGACCCCCCTCGCACCGGACGCGGGGCCTCCACTCCCTGGGGTGTCCGTCCCTGCCCTCGGGGCTCCAGTCCCTGCAATACCGAGAATGTCCTGCAGGGGGCGGGACCCTAAAGTCCTGGGCAGTCGCCTGGGGCTCAGCAGGCCCTTCTGCCAGACCCGGTTGGGCAGCGCCCTGCTTTGTCCCACTCACCCCAGGCGCGGCCCCGGGACAACTCCTCTTTCCCGCGACTCCCACAGCTTTCTGGAGGCCAAGGGAGGGATGGCGGGTGGGCTCCACCTGCTGGCCGACTGAGAAAAGAATTCCCAGAGCCCACAGAGCTGTTCCTCCTGTTTTACACTTTGAGAAACTGAGGTTCAAAGAAGGGGAAGAAACTTGAGGGAATCTCCTATTTCTCCTTAGATATTACCTCAAACTAACCACACTAAATAGCGTCAAGGGTCTTTTTAGGGCTCAAAATGGCAGGGTCGCCCCTTCCCTGATGGCAGGAATTGGATCATCAGTGTGAAATGGAGGTTTTTCTCCACTGGCACTTAAGTCAGAAATAGGTGATCGGGGTCCCGGTCCTGGCCCTAGGACTCTGAACAAGTTGCTTGTTCAGGTCTTGGATTTGGAGCCAGACAGACCTAGGGCTCCTGTCCGGTTAGTGTTTCTCACCCCTTGGTGATTTTCATTCCCTAATCTGTTGATGAGGTGGGCCCCTCCCACCTCACAGGGTGGTTCTGGGGACTAACAGAAGTCAGGACCTTAGTGCTGGGTCCAGCACATGATAGGCACCCAATAAAAGCTGTTCCCTTCCACATCCCCACCACTTTCAGATTTGGTCTGCGTGTCTTGCCTGGGAGCAGCGGGGTGGGAACTGAGGTGGGGGGTGGGCTGTACGAAGACCCTCAGGGAAGTTTGTGAAGAGGAAATAGGACTTGCTCCTCACAGCTCTATGACACCTGGCCCTGGGTTCAAGCCCCAAATGAAAAGTCCCCAAGACTTCACAGGCTGCCATCATGGGAGTCCGTGGTCGTTAAAGAAACCTGATGGCAGGGTTGGAGAGGTAGAGAAGTCAGCGTAAGGACATTCAACACGGCCTGAGTGAAGGCTTGGAGGCTAAAAGGGATGAGTCCTGAGAGAATGTCAGAGACTTACACAGAATTGCTAAAATTCATTTGCAAACCTTTACAGAGCCTTCCATGTTGAGACCGTGAGGTAGGTACAATTATCACCAATTTTAAAGTAATATTATTAGGGCTTCAGGTCCAGAGTTCCATGATTTATACCCAGTTTGTAGCAAATGGCCATCCTGTCGTAATTAGTCCTTCAAGGCCCTCTGATGTTTTCTTTGGTTTATTTCCCCCCTCTAGCCACACATTCCCCACACTCCTTCCCCTCCCCACTGTGCGCACCCACCCTACGTGTTGATATATGACCCTGTGTCCACCCACCCTACGTGTTGCTATGTGGCCCTGAACATAAAACGCACAATGCTTCGTGTGTGCATTTACCCTACATGAATGGTGTTGTGTAAAGATCTCATTCTGTTTCTTTCTTTTTTCACTCCATCGTATGATTTTTAAGATAATCCATGTTGCTGTGGGAAAATCTAGCTTATCACATCAAATTGCTGCAAAGCATTCCAAGCTGTACATCTGTGGTGTTATTTATCCACCCCCACCCCAGGGCTGGACACCCAGGTGGCTTCCAACTTTCTCTCACTGCAAACAATACTGTGATGAACATCTTTGAACATGACCCTATGGGCCTATGTGAAAATGTCTTTGGACCCTATACCCAAGTGGAATTAGTAGATCACATATGTGTTTTAAATGTCACTAAATTCTATTAGTGGTATGTGAAAGACACTTGTCTCCCCACATTTTCATTCGCTTTTACATTATCTGACTGTAATTTTTACCTATAGTTTGGAGGTAAGGTGGCATCTCATTGTTTGAATTTCTCTGATAATATGAGATTCAGAATCTTCTACACTTGTCAGGCATTTGGGCTTCCCCTTCAGTGAACTGCCCATTCATTTCTTGGGCCCATTATCTATTGGGTTTCCTGTCTTTTTCTTGTCAATTTGCAGAAGTAGCTTGTAAATTTTAGGTATTAATGCTTTGTTGGATGTTGATGTTCCCAATATCATCTCCTAATATGTTGCTCATGTCGGGTTTGTCTGGGGTAGTGGTTCTCAAACTTTACCATGCACCAGAATCTTCTGTAAGGCTTGTTAAAACACAGATCGCTGAGCCCCACCCCAGAGTTTCTGACTCAGTAGAGCAGGGCTGGGGCCCGAGATTCTGCATTTCTAACAAGTACTCAGGTGATGTTGGTGGTCCAGGGAGCACACTTTGCAAACCACTGGCCCATTGCGCCTTCCTTTGAACAAATTTGTTCCATTGAACAAATCCTTAATTTTGATGTTTTCAATTTATTTATCTTCATTTTACAGATGAGGGAACTGGAGCTTGAGATGACGTGAATGCCCCAAGGTCACACAGTAAGCTGGGATTTGGACCCATATCTGGCCAACTCCAGAGCCCATAGTCCTAACTGCTCGACTATCCTGTCCACCAGCTTTTGGGGTGTAGTGACCACAGGCCGAGGCATTTGTCCTGAGACTCTGGGGGACTTTAATAAGTTCCTGCATAAGGGAGACACCGAGGGAGAAGCGCAGTGACAGGGCCGCTGAGAGTCACTGGGACAGTTCTTACCCCATAGTTCAAGGGATGGAGCAATTTCCCTCACACCCCGAGGAAGTCCCTACCCATCCCGGAACTACCCTCTTACCAAAGCCACGTAACCCCTTGGTAGCTGAGGTCCAAAGGGGCAGTCCAGGCTCCGAGCATGAGAACTCTGGCCACACTTCCTACTGTAGCATCCAGAGACCCTTCCAGGATCACTTCCCATTATGGTTTCATTCCTGGCACTGCAAGAGGGGGAAAACCTCGGGTGGTGGGACAGCTGCTTCCCAAAGACCTCTAGGGGTGGTGTAAGGATGGGACTTCCCTTCCAGCTAGATCTCCTGGGGACAGTTTTGATCCATGAACAAGTGGCGACGTTGGTGAAATTGTCTCCAGCTGCCCCTTCCAGTGTGACTCCTTTCGTTTTGGGGTCCTGCAACTTCCTACTCCCTCCCAGCTTCCCCCCGCCCCAAGACTCCTAGCAGACCTTCACAGCGGCATGTTGGAGAGGAGTCCTCGGGCCACCGTCCTTTTGTCACCAAATGTTTAGAGCGCATGCACTAAGAGCATGCACTAGAGGCATTGTGCTAGACAAGAGGGAGATATAGAACAATTCCTCTCCCAGGAGGGGCTCACGGCTTGATGGGGGAGACAGGTCCCCAAATGATTACAGCATAAAGTTCTCAATTGTGAAATCGAAGAGTGAGCAACTAGCTCCTCCTGGGGAAAACAGAAAAGGCTTTGCAGGGTGGGGGGCGGGTGACTTACAAGCAAGACTCTGAAGGATGAGCAAGACTTTGGGCAGGTAGAGGAAGGTAGACAGGAGAGCCCTCCAGGTGGGGCCACCATGAGCAAAGGGCAAGGAGCTCAAAGGAGCATGGCACACCCCAAAACTGATAACCAGTTAGCTCTACTGCAGTGGTTAGGTACCACAGCCCTGGGGGTCAGACTGAGTGCGTTTTGAATCCCAATTCTATCATCTGCTAGTTGGGTGACCTTGGATAAGCTCCTAAATGTCTCTGGTCTTGGTTTCCTCATCTATAAAATGAGGATAATAATAGCATCACCCTCATAGAGCTCATAGTTTATTGCAAGACTTCAGCAAGATCCATGTAAGAGGACATACAGTAAGTGCTCAATAAATGTGACCATAACTATTGCTGGGCACATGGGGTGTGGAGGGTGAGGAGCAGGACTTATAGGAGAGAAAAGCAGAGGAATGGGCAGATTAGAAGGCCCTCGAAGTGCAGGTAAAGGGGAGTGACCAAAAGGGCTTGCATTTTACTGAAGGAGAGGAGGGCTGACTGGACGGCCGAGGAGAGCCTGGGCCCTGGGAGCTGGGGCAGGACCTGATGACCGAGGCTGAGACCTGACTCAGATGGAGGAAGGAGGAGAGAGCACGTTCAGAGGGGGGCAGGAGTAAGAGGGTCCCCTCCCCACTCAGAAACGGTGCCTCTCACATCCTTTGATTAGATTCCTTCTTTCCTTCCTTCCTTCCTTCCTTTCTTCCTTCCTTCCTTCCTTCCTTCCTTCCTTCCTTCCTTCCTTCCTTCCTTCCTTCCTTCCTTCCTTCCATAACTGTTTAGCACTTAAACCATGGCCTCATGGTGTTTACATTCTAGAAAGTTTATATTTCTATTAAGTAATGTTGCTTGGTATTTCCGGATGCAGTCACCACCCATTCAGGCTTAAATGATCAGAAATTGGTAGCCCTATTGGTGTGTCCTCCCATTTCTTGTCTATCCTCAGACATTTCAGATGAAGGGCAAATGGTCTTAGAGCCAGGCCAGCCTGTCTGGCCCACTTCCTGCGATGGTGAGTTCACTGTCTTCTGTGATAGCCCTTTCCATTCAGTGCAAGAGTTAACAACTGACTCCTTGCCCACCCCACCTCCCACCCCCACCACCAGAACCCTACAGGGCACAGCTGCTCCCTTAGACCCTGGGCAGCTCTGCCGTGGTGCCCAGAAAATGTCAGCACCTGCAGAAACTTCTCATTTCTGTCTAAAAGCAACTTGTTCCTAACATCCCCCAAAATTCCTGTTTTTGAAGCTTGTCGTGTAGACAAAGGGATAGTGCCTTTGATATGTAAAGAGGACATTCAAATAAATAATAAACACCCACAGTGCAATAGAAAAATAGACAAATTATTTGTACAGTCCACAGAAAAGAAAATACAAGTAACTCTGAAATGTGGCAAGTGCCAGCCTCACCCATAGTAAGAGAAATACACATTAACACATCGAGAGAACATTGTTCAGTCACTGGATTGGCTAAGTTTGGAAAGTCTGGTCACTTACCATGTGAGTGCAGACATTGTCACATGTCGCTGGTGGAAGGGTACATTGTTATAAAGCCTACTTAACAATATTTTAAATGCATGGACCCCTCGATGCAGCAATTCCACTGCCAGGGACTTCTACATTTACACTCACACAAGTGGAGGTGATGGATGTGCAAGGAAAATCGTTGAGATTAGAAATAAACACATGTTCAGTGAGAGGAGACTGGTTAAATAAGCCGAGGCTCACACATACAATAGGACGCCATACAACCATTAATAAAAATGAAGAAACTTTCTATGAACTGATAGGAAATTACTTCCAAGATAAAGTAAGTGAGGGGGGGTAAAGCCGGGTGCAGAGGAATGCACTTGGATTAGTGCTGTCTTTTTGTTTAAAGAGGGTGGGAAATTTCTTTGTGTATATGCACGGAATAGTTCTGGAAGGATATATGAAATAGGTTCCAGTTGTCACATCTAAGCTGGAAGAGTGTATATCTATAAAATAAGGAGAGGAGGAAACTTTCATGCTGTGTCTTAAATGTTGTACCACAAATATGAATTATAGAAAAGCAATTTTGTTAAAACCACTATTGTGATATTTATTGTACTCTGTAACACCATCTGTTTCCATGTCTGTCTGATCTCCCCCCCATCCGCCACTCCAACACACACACACACACACACACACACACACACACACACACACACACACCGTGTGAGGGGAAGCAGGATAGTCAGTTCTGACTCATTCCTGCGTTCCCTGGAGCCCAGCATCACACCCAGCACAAAGCGAGTGCTCAGAAAATTTGAATACATGTTCATAATGACTACTGTCTCCAAGAAGACCCCAGTTAGTCTAGCCTCATAGTATTCCTGCTCTTGTGTAGACTACTCCCTACATTGACTAGGGATGACCTGGGTAATCAATGTGATACTTCACCTTGCTCTCCTGGATCACTCCTTCTTGGGGGAGCCTGCCCCCCTGTCAGGAGCACACTCAGGCAAGTCTTATGGAGAGGTTCGCTTGGTGAGGAATGGGCATTTCCTGCCAATGGTCCTGTGGGTGAGGCATCTTGGAAATGGATCCTCAGCCCCAGTCAATCCCTCAGATAATTCCAGGCTGCTCTTGACTGCAGCCTCATGAAAAATCTCAAGTCAAACCACTGAGCTAAGCTGCCCCCTAATTCCTGACCCACTGAAATTGTGTGTGAGATAATAACCCTTTATAATGTTTTAAGCTGCTAAATTTTGGGTAGTTTGTTACACAATATATACCTAATGCAATCAGTATGTCTTTATTAAGCATTTACTGAATTTCAGTTCTGTGGGGGAGTGCAAGAGAAAAAGAAATGCTTCTGCCTTCAGGGAAATAGGCCATGTGCACATGCATTCCTTCAGCTAACATTTATTTTTATTTTTTTAAAAGATTTTATTTTTCACCCAACGTGGGGTTCAAACCCACAACCCCAAGATCAGGAGTCACACACTCCGCTGACTGAGCCAGCCAGGCACCCCTCAGCTAACATTTATTGAGCACTTACTATATACCTGGCCCTGTGTTGAATGCTGACTCATAGAATGTTGGCAATTCAAATACACTGTAGGACAAGAGGGAACTTTCTAGAATGATAGAAATGTATATCTTATGGGATTGAAGTTACATTGATGCATATGCATTTGTAAAAACTCAGCAAATGTACACTTAATCTTATGCACTCTGTTATATGTAATTTTTACATAAAAAATACTGTAAACAGGGGCGCCTGGGTGGCTCAGTCTTTAAGCGTCTGCCTTCAGCTCGGGTCGTGATCCCAGGGTCCTGGGATCGAGCCCCACATCGGGCTCCCTGCTCTGTGGGAAGCCTGCTTCTCCCTCTCCCACTCCCCCTGCTTGTGTTCCCTCTCGCTGTGTCTCTGTCAAATAAATAAAATCTTAAAAAAAAATACTGTAAACAGGGGCACGTGGGTGGCTCAGTTGGTTAAACATCGGACTCCTGATTTCCACTCAGGTCATGATCTCAGGGTCCTGAGATAAGACGCCCCCATGGGGCTCCTCGCTGGCCGTGGAGCCTGCTTGAGACTCTCTCTCTCTCTATCCCTCTGCCCCTCCCCCCTCTAAAAAAATTCTGTAAACAAACATTGAACTCTAGTTAATAATATGTGGGCTGAAGTAATTTACTTTGAAATGCATTTTAAAAAGATGCATTGATGATGGGGCACCTGGGTGGCTCAGTCAGTTAATCGGTTAAGTGTCTACTCTCGGGTCAGGTCATGATCTCAGGGTCCTGGGATCAAGCCCCCCACCCACCCACCCTGCTGGGCGCTCAGTGGGGAGTCTGCTGTCCCTCTGCCCCTCCCCCTACTCGTACTCTCTTTCTCTCTCAAATAAACAAATAAAATCTATAAAAAACAAGATGAATTGTTGGATAGCTAGATGGACCGACATGTGATGAAGCAAGTAGAATGTCCATGGTAAGTACTGTAGGGGTTTTGTTGTAAATCCTTCAATTTTCCTGTATGTTTGGAAATTTTCATAGCAAAATGTTTGAGGAGAAGACCTTTCAATAACCACATATATCAGTCCATTAATTACACAAATAAAAACAAATATAGTCTAGTTTAAAAATGAAAAAAACAAAAACAAAAAACCTAAAAAACAGTCACCATCTCTTCCCCCTGCTTCCAATGTTCCTATCTTCTTCGGTGACAACTTCTATTCTTGTCAGCTGTAAAGTTGACAGCTGTAAAGCCCCTCACCTTTCTCTTTGCATTTACATACAGATATAGGTAAATACAAAACCGTGTTACCTTTTTTTTTTAAGATTTTATTTATTTGACAGAGAGAGAGACACAGCGAGAGAGGGAACACAAGCAGGGGGGAGTTAGGAGAGGGAGAAGCAGGTTTCCCGCAGAGCAGGGAGCCCGATGCGGGACTCTATCCCAGGACCCTGGGATCATGACCTGAGCCGAAGGCAGACGCTTAACGACTGAGCCACCCAGGCGCCCCAACCATGTTACTTTTTAAATGAGTGTACTTTCATACTATTCTGCAGTGTGTCTTGGAGATCCCTCCATGTCAATTTGTGCACATTGCCTCAGTTTTAAATTGCTGAGTAGGATGTGCCTTGTTCAAGATGCAAAGCTCAGAGAGAAGGTCTTGTCCAAGAGTAGACAGCATATCAGAATTGCTGGGACGGGAACCCATTCTTCTCGTTCTGGGGCCTGGGCGCACCCCGCGGGAGTGGCCGCCACTGAGTGGGGGCAAGGCTGGGACCCAGGCCCTGTTATTTCGCAGAATGCTGGGAGGCAGGTGGCAGGTCTGGCTTAGCACCCCCGCCCGCTGAGGTGACCTGCCTGAGCTTGCATGCACCCGGACCCAGGAGGAAGTCCAATGAGTGCTTCCTCTTTTCTTGCCCTCCGGGGACGCTAGGGGAAGGCAGGGGGTTGTGAAACTGAACTGTCCCCCAACCCCCTTGGGGGGGGGACGGGGAAACCCGTCAGCTGAAGGAGGCCACGCAGCTGGGGGCAGAAAAACAACTTCTTGGGCTCCCCTCAGCACCCCCATTCCTGCCTAGTCCCACCATACCCCTGAATAGGAGGTCAGCTGACTCTAGGATGGTACCTGGTGTAGGTAAGCTTCCAAGGCACCCATAGTCTATCCGTTCAGCCACAAGAGAAAGCCCCAGTTCATCAGCTTCTGCTGCCATTTCCAAGGCTGATTTTCCACCTGTCTGTGCCCAGGGGCTTCAGGCACCGAGGGCACAGAAGTGTTTGTGGTTCATCAGTCAGGCCAGGCTGTTCCTCCCTCCAGTCTTTGTCAGGCTGTCTCTTCTGTCTGAAAAACCCTTTGCCATGATCTTCTGTTAGTATCCTTTAAATGTCAACCTATCACCTCCTTCAAGAAGTCCTCCTTGATGCACCCCAGGCTGGACCAATGTCCCTCCTACTTGGTCCTACAATATCATGCACAGCATTTTCCACTCTATCTAGGTTATCGGTTTAAGTCTTTATCTCCCTAATTCATTTGGATGTTGCTTGAAAACTATCTTGTTCATCTTTTTGTGCTTCCAGCCCCTGGCAGACATGCACATAATAAGCCCTCAATAAATATTAATAGAATTAATCAAAGAATGAAGGGTTTGGATCTCAATGCTATTCCTCACTGGCTATTTACAAACTTTGAACTTCAGTTTCTTCATCTGTAAAATGGGCACACGAATAGTACCTTCATGGAACTTGCAAATAAGCAGAAGAGACAGACAATAAACAGATTAACTTATTATAAATATGTACATGAAAAGTCCTCTGGAGAAAACTAAGGCAGGGTGAGGGAAGGAGCAGGAGGTGATGCAGAATGGGGGAACTTTAGGAAGGGGCATCAAGGACCTCTTGAGGTTGTTGTGAGTTTCTCAGGGGCTGGTCTTCTCAGATTTTCATTTGCCTCTCTTGGAAAATGAGGGCAGCAGTGACCTGCCTGGGAGGGTATTGCTGTGAAATGAACACTGGCTACTTTGCAAATAAAAGGGGAAATATCTGAGCCCTGAAATAATGGTTGTGGCTCTCTTCCCCATTCCTCATACTGTTTTGAATATAGAACAATCAACAGTGGTCCCAAAGAATTTGAAATATGAAATGCAAATGCCTTCTGAGATAGGAAAATATATTTTTGAAAGAGCCATCATCTGACTCACTGTAAAGTGAAGCCTGCGTTGTTCCCCAGCTCCTGCCCTCCCTCCAGGACTGAGCCCTGGGATGTGTCCTTTAATCCGAATTTGTCTCTCTACTCCTCCGTCTCCAGGGCACACTTACTGAGTTTGTGTACTCATTACAAGCACCGGCTTTGGAGGTACACTGGAGACTCACAGACCTGGGTTTGAATCCCAGCTCTGTCGCTAGCTGGCTGTGTGACCTTGAGCAGGTGTCTCTACCTCTCTGAGCCATCCATTTATAATCATTCTTATCTCAAAGAGATTAAATCAAATGATATAAGTGAGGGCACAATAATAAGAGCTTTTAATGCAATAATTTAATGATCTGGTGAAGTAGGTACTCTTATCATTCCACTTTGCCGATGAGAAAGCAAAATCACAGCTAGTGAAAATTACTCAGTCTAGCTTCAGTGCCTTTGCTTCCATCATTCCTCCATCCCTGACCCATTGTCAAGTACACACCAAAAACTTTTCTTGACTTTTTCATCCTCTAAAAATCCTACCCAGCCTCAATTCTACCTCTGTCTCTGATATTTTTTTAAGATTTTTTTTATTTTTAAGTAATCTCTACACCCAACGTGGAACTCAAACTCACAACCCCAAGATCAAGAGTCACATGCTATGCAGACTGAGCGAGCCAGGTGCCCCTGAAGTCTCTGATTTTTAAATTGACTTTTAATTTTTGAGTAGTTAATATATTCAAGTGGTCCAAAATTCAAGAGTACAAAGGGTATACTAGGACCAGTAAGTCTCCTTCCCTGCTCTGTCACCCTGCCCATCAACACTTGTTATTATATCTTTTTGATTATAATCATTCTAATGTTGTATAGTGACATCTCATTGTGGCTTTAATTTGTATTTCCCTAATGACTAATGATAATAAGCATCTTTTCATGTGCTTGTTAGCTATTTGTATAATTTCTTTGGAGAAATGTCTATTCAAATCTTTTGTCCACTTTTCAATTATGTTGTCTTTTTATTGCTGCGTTGTAGTGTATATATATTTGGGATACCAGTCCCTTAGGAGATCTGTATTTGCCCCCATTCTGTGCATTGTCTTTTCATTTTCTTGATTGTCTCATTTGCTGCACAAGCTTTAATTTTGATGAAATCCGGTTTATCAGTTTTTGTTGTTTGTCACATTTAAGAAGGCTTTGCTTAACCCAAAATCATGAAGACTTTTATAGTTTTAGCTCAAACATTTAGGTCTATGATCCATTTTGACTTATTTTTGTGGATGGTGTGAGGTAGGGGTCCATTTCATTATTTTGCATGGGGATATCTAGTTCTAGCACCATTTATTGAAAAGACTATTCTTTCCCCCACTGAATTGTCTTGGCACCCTTGCTGGAAATCACTTGGCCATAATGTAAGGGTTTACTTCTGGACTCTCAATTCTGTTCCATTGTTATATATTTCTATCTTTATGACAGTACCACACTGTCTTGATTACTGTAACTTTATAGTAAGTTTCAGAGTCCTCCAACTTTGTTTCACTTTTTCAGGATTGCTTTGCTGTTCTGGATTCCTTGTGTTTCCATATAACTTTTGGGGTGAACCTGTCAATTTTTTTTAATAGATGGGAATTATGTTGATCAATTTGAAGACTATCGTCACCTTGACAATATTAAGTCTTCCAATCTAAGAAGAAATGTCTTTTCCATGAGATATCTTTCCCGTCCTATGAGATAATTTTGTTTAGGTCTTCTTCAGTTTCTTTCAAGGGTGATTTTTTAGTTTTTGAATTATCTTGCACTATTTTTGTTAAAATTATTCCCAAACCTTTTATTCTTTTTGGTGATATTGTAAATGAAATTGTTTTCTTAACCTTATTTTCAGATTGTTCATTGCTAGTGTATAGAAATTCAATTAGTTTGGGGGCACCTGGGTGGCTCAGTCAGTTGAGCATCTGACTCTTGATTTCAGATCAAGAGATCAAGGGTCATGAGATCAAGCCCCATGTTGGGCTCTGTGCTGGGTGTGGAGCCTGCTTAGGATTCTCTCTCCCTCTCTCCCCTTGCCCCCCACCCAAACAAACAAACAAACAAATAAATAAATAAAATACAATTAGTTTTTTTTTAAAGATTTATTTATTATTTATTTTGAGAGAGTGAGAATGAGAGAGTACATGAGAGGGGGGAGGGTCAGAGGGAGAAGCAGACTCCCTGCTGAGCAGGGAGCCCGATGCGGGACTCGATCCCGGGACTCCAGGATCATGACCTGAGCCGAAGGCAGTCGCTTAACCAACTGAGCCACCCAGGCGCCCAAAATACAATTAGTTTTTATACATCCTCATTCTTTTTGACAACAGCTTGGTACTCCATTAGTGCATTATCATTTATTTTCCTAGTCCCCAAATGATGGATATCTAGATTATTTCCAACCCTTTCCTAGTAAAAGTGGTGCTGTATTGACTTCCCTTGTACATACCCATGAAGTCTCAGGCATTCTGATCTTTTTTCTCTCTGAGCTCTTACGACTGTCAGTTGCCACCACCCTGGCCCATGCCACCATCATATTATCCTTGGATGACTGCCTCAGCCTGCTCATTGGGGTCCCTGCTTTCCTCATGCCCCTCCAATCCCTTCTCCACCTAGCAGCCAGACAGATCCCATTAAAACACAAGCCAGTGTGGCTTACTCCTCTGCTCAAAACCTCCCAATGGCTCCCATCTTGTGTCAATTAAAGTTTTATATCAACACCAAGACTTCTTGGCCTCACATTCTGATTTCACTACCTTTCCAACGTCATTTCCATCACTCTCCTCTGCACCCACTCTGATCCAGCTACGTGGCCTCCTTTATCCCTTAAACACACCAAGTGCGGTTGCACCTCAGGACTTTTGCCGTTATTGTTCCTTCTGTTTGGAACATGCTTCCCCCAGATTATCACATGGCTCACTCCCCCAGTTCATCAGGTCTCTGCTACATGCTACCTCCTCAGAGAGGTCTACCCTGACCACTCTGTCTCAAGTCACATACCAACCTCTTGCTCTGATTTATTTTTCTTGTAATCCTATCACCCTTGCACATAAGATGTCAATTGATTTTCACAATGATTCACTGAGATAAATACAATTGTTATTTCCACTCGATAGATGAGGAAACTGAGGCTCAGAGAAGTGATTTGATTTGTTCAAGGTCATTCAGTTGATAAATGGCAGTGCCAGGGTTTGAACTCTAGACTGATGCCAAAGATGCAGCATTTAGCACTACTTCTTGTGGTTGGCTATATTCCCCATGACAATGAATGAATGAATCAATCAATAAAATGTTTGCCACCCCAAGTACTGGTAAGGCAGTGTTTTAGGATAAATTTGTAATTGTATAAATGTTCTTTGATGCTAATATGAGTTAGACGGGAAATACTTTTTTTAATTAAAAAGAATGACAATACCAAATAGGCAAGGATGTGGAGAAACTGGAAACCATATATTGCTGGTCGGAATGCAAAATGGTATAATTGCTTTGAAAACCAATGTAGCGGTGTATTAATCAGGTTAAAATATACACTCACCACTTGACCCAGCAACTCCAGTCCTAAGTATTTACTCAAGAGAAATAAAGCATGTCCATACAAAGGCTTGCACATGAAGGTTCATAGCAGCTTTCTTCATGTAACCAAAACCTGAAAACAACCCAAATGTCCATCAGCAAGTAAACGGATAAACAAATAGTGATACATCTAAACTGTGGAATACTACTCAGCAGTGAAAAGGAACAAAATACTGCAACATGTAACAACATGGAAAATCTCAAAAGTAATATGGAAGTAAGAGAAGAAAGACATAAAAGAAACATACGGTATGATTGCATTTATTTAAAATTCTAGAAAAGACAAAGCTAATCTACAATAGACAAAAAGCCAAAAACAGGCAATGAAGTGGGGGAGAAGTTGACTGCAATAGGGTATAAGGGAATTCTTTGGAGTGGTAGAAATGTTCTATATCTTGATTAGGGTGGTGGTTACACAGGTGTATACCTTTACCAAAATTCATCAAGCTGAGTATTTTAATGGTGCATTTTATATATAAAACTATGCAAAAATAAAGTTGATAGGAACTTTGGAAACACGCACAGATTTTTATTGCAGCATTACTTCAATAGCAAAAAGAGGGGCAGGTGGAATTGGCTGTTAACAGGTCAATGTTTCAGCTGTCTGTGGTCCTTTGCCATCAGAATGACAAACTTGTGGAAGAAGGTGTAGCTGATGGTAATGATGACCCTCTCGTGTTCCCAGAACATGTATCTCTCTTCCTGGAGGCTCTCTCTCTGGTGGCTGGAGTATGCATGGGGCAGGCTAGAAGTGCTGAAGGATTAATACCCCCCAAGAGCATCCCTCATCCAATGTCTGCCAGGAGTTGGTACATAAATGCCCCAGCGCCCTCATCTTCCAGGAAGGGTAACTATGAAGTGGGAATACTACAGTGTCTCCAGAATTCCCCCTCCAGCAGGAGTGAGTTCCAGGAGCCCACAGTTGTATAATTGGTTGCAATGCTCTCTTAATTGGCTTTCTTCCCTCTCCTATCTTATTCACCTACACCACTACGGTGTTTTCTGCATCTTCCAAATAACCTACTTTCAGGGGCGCCTGGGTGGCTCAGTCGTTAAGCGTCTGCCTTCTGCTCAGGTCATGATCCCAGGGTCCTGGGATAGAGCCTGCATCGGGCTCCCTGCTCAGCGGGGAGTCTGCTTCTCTCCTTCTGCCCCTCCCCCGCTCTTGCTGTCTTTCTCTCTCTCTCAAATAAATAAATGAAATCTTTTTTTTTTTTTTAAAGACTGATGGATGATACCAAGAGTCGGTCAAGATGTGGGGAAATGAGGGGAGGGGGTTGGGGGGATGTGGTAACTGGGTGATGGACATTAAGGAGGGCATGTGATGTAATGAGCACTGGGTGTTCTATAAGACTGTTTGAATTAATTTAAATAAAAAAAGATGTGGGGAAATGTTAGAAGAATTTTGGCAGCAGCCATCTGCAAGCAACCATCATTCTTGGCAAAGCAAGTCTTTACAAAATTCTTACACCCATCCGTCGGGGACGTGGTAGCCCAAAGCTGTGTGCCATCTAGATGTCCATGACTAGGGGGATGGACAAATAAACTGTGGAGATGTAGACAATGACCTTCAGCAATGTGGCTAAATGTTAATAACAGGGATGGAATGGGGGGAGCACAAAATTAAGTACTATTAAAGTAAATTAAACACAGAATTAAAATTATTTCTAAAGGGGCACCTGGGTGGCTCAGTTGAGCATCCAACCCTTTGTTTCAGGTCAGGTCATGATCTCAGGGTCCTGGGATGGAGCTCCACATCGGGGTCTGCACTCAGCGTGGAGTCTGCTTGAGACTTTCCCTCTCCCTCTGCCCTTCCCCACCTAAAATAAATAAATAAATCTTTTAAAAATTTATTTTTAAAATCACATATGTGTATTTCAGCACAGATACCAAACACATAAGAGCAGGGTCATTATCTTTTAATTCATGGTTCTGCCCGTCCCCCTCCCCCCACACAAATTTAGTTATGTTTGGAGACATTTTTGGTTGTCACAAGTGGAGAAGGAGGTTGCTACCGGCATTTAGTAGGTGGAGTCCAGGAATGTTGTTCATCATCCTACGTTGCCCAGGACAACCCCCCACAACAAAGAATTATGCAGCTCAAATGTCAATAGTACTGAAGTTGAGAAGCCCTGTGTAGCCCCCGCACTCAGCATAGTATTGCTGAATGAATGAATGAGTGAAGAGATGATGGTAGCCTGAAGTGGCTGGTAGCAGTGGGAATACAGAAACGCTGTAAGATTCTTACACATCTTGGAAGTGTACTTGGCAGAATTCAGTGCGACAATACCTCTCTTTTTCCAGGAGATGTGCTCTGTCCTTGACTGGTCCTGGGCACATCTCATTCATGTGGGGCCTCCAGTTGCCCTCCAGCCAGGCATCCCGCCCCCTCAATTTTCAAAGTCATCTGAGCTGCAGGAAACCGGCCAAGAATGAGCCAGGGCGGTGCCTGCGGGTGAGAAACTTTGCATGCCCTTTGAATCGCGCGGGGCCTGTGGAGCAGAACCCGCAGACCACAGAAGTACCCGGAAGGCTTGGGACACGGTGTGGGGGAGGGGCCTGGGCTCGTAAGAGTGGATTGAAGTGGTAGGGAAAACCGATCAGAATGCTAAAGGGGGTGGGGGTTAGAATCCTGTGAGAGTGCCGAGGATAGGGGTTAGGATCCTTGGGGGCTGAGTTGGAATCCTTTGATGAGGGGTTAAAATCCTTGAGGGTAGCGTTGGAATTTTTTTGGATGGATCGGATTGGAATCCTGAGGGGTGGATTAAAATCCTTTGGGAACAAGATTGGGATTACCCAGGAGCAGGATTAGATTCCCTGGGGTTAGGGTTATGAATCTGGAGGGCTGGGTCAGAATCCTTTGAAGAGAAGGGTTAAGATCCTTTGCTTGGCTGGATTAGAATCCTTGGGGGCAGGATGAAAAAACTCCGGTTGGCTGAGGCTAAAAAATCCTTCAAACGTGAGATTCTAAATCCTTTTGGGGGCAGAATTAGGATTTTGGGAAGAGATGGTGTTGCAGTTCTTGTGAGGACGGGTTTAATCCCTTTGGGGACCGCATTAGGGTTTGGGGAGGCGGGGATTATAATGCATTAGGGCAGGTGTAAGGTATTTGGAGGAGGGGGTGGGGTTAGAATCTTTGGGGGACGGATCAAAATTCTTAGGGGCAGGTTTATTATCCTTCTGGGCGGGGTTAGGATCCTTAGGGGCAGAGTTAGAAGCCTGGGATGGGCGGTGTTTAAAAAAAAATCCTTGGGGACTCCTGGGTGGCTCAGTCGGTTAAGCGTCTGCCTTCCGCCCAGGTCCTGGTCCCAGGGTCCTGGCACCGAATCCCTCATCGGGATCCCTGCTCAACGGGGAATCTGCTTCTTCCTCTGCCTCTGCTCCTGCTCTCATTCTCTCTCGCTTTCTCTCAAATAAACAAATAAAATCTTTATAAAAAAGTCTTTGCGCGGTGAGGGGCGCCTGGGTGGCTCAGTCGTTGGGCGTCTGCCTTCGGCTCAGGTCATGATCCCGGGGTCCTGAGATCGAGCCCCGCATCGGGCTCCCTGCGCCGCAGGAAGCCTGCTTCTCCCTCTCCCACTCCACCCGCTTGTGTTCCCTCTCTCACTGTCTCTGTCTCTATCAAATAAATAAATAAAATCTTAAAAAAAAAAAAAAGTCCTCGGGCGGTGGGATTAGGGTGCTGGGAGGTGGGGTGTGGGATTAGAGTCCCTGCGGTGGGGTTAGACTCTTCAGGGGCGGGGTTAGGATGCATGGGGGTGGGGTTAGAATCGCTCAGGGCAAGGCTAAGGAACCCAGATAGCCTGTGGGTGCCACAGCGTCCCTGGTCCCAGCCGGGACGCACCACCGAGGCCTAGAGGCCAGTGGGAGGGGACGCGGGCGGTTCAGCGTCCGGGGAGCCGGAGAAACCGCGCGGCGCCCAGGCCCCTCAGAGCAGGGCCCTTGCTTCTTCTCGAAAGTCAGCTCGTCTCCCTTCGGGCACGGGCACCCCGGGACCCCGGGGGCTGCGGAGCTGGGGGGGCGCTCGAGCTGCGAGGATCCCGGCTGCCCGCAGGACGAGGAGCGGGAGCCCAGGTGAGTGGCGCGGACCCGGCCGCTGAGCGCCGCCTGAGGGTCTTCGCTGCGGGGGAACAGGGGGGAGCCCGGGGTGGTGGGCAGGGCCGGCTGGGGGGCGGCGGGGAGGGGCGGCGGTGGGGGGAGCGGCGGGCGGGCAGCGGGATGAGGGGCTGGCGGAGGAGACGGCCCGGCTGCGAACCTGGTGAAGCTCTTAGGGAGGGGAGCTCTGGCCACCGAGTGACTTCGATCCAGCCTCCGCTTCTCGGAGCCGTCCAAGGTTCCCTTTCTGCAAAAGAAAAGAAAAACGAGAAGGAAGGGATGGGGCTTCACGGAGACCGGGAGGGGAAGGCCCTTACGGTTCCTGGTGGGGGTGGGTGACGGGTCACGGCGGGTTGGCAGCGGGTCGGCAGCCGTCGTGGGGAAGGGGACAGCTGGACGTAGGCGTGACAGGCGAACCACACCCGGGCGGGGCTGCAGCTGGGCCGGCTCGCCGCGCTCCCGCCTCCTCCCGCGCTGGGCTGGTCCCCAGCAGGTCTGGGTCAAAACTCAAAACCTCCCGGACAGACCACAGGGTGTCTGCCCCGTCACTTTCCTCTTCGTCAGACCTTGGGCCAAGTCGCTCTCTCTCTCCCAATTCCAGTTTCCTCCTCTGTCAGATGGGGCTATTATTCTTTCTCCAAGGCTATAATGAGCTAGGGTCCGTGGGGGTCATGCAAGGGGAAGTGGGATTCTGGGAGCAACCTGCCTGTTGACCTTGAGCAAGGGATTTGGCCTTCCTGTGCCTCCGTTTTTACACCTGTAGGATGGGGATATTAATAATAACGACTCCCTCACAGGGTCGTTTTGAAGGTTAGGTTGTTATTGATGGAAAGCTCTTAGAGCACGACGTGACAGGTATACATGTTAATACATGTGAACTATTGTCATAACTATCACAGTCTAGCCCAGTGCTTCTCAAACTTTGGCAGTATACCAGAATCACCTGGAAGGCTTGTTAAAACACAGATTTCTAGGCCCTGACCCCAGAGTTCCTGATTCAGTAGATCCACCTGCGACTCTGAGAATTTACATTCCCAGGTGATGCTGTCGCTGCTGATCCAGGGACCACGCTTTGAGAACCACTGCTGTAGACTTTGGCCAGCACAGAGAAAGGCTTCAATAGATATTGGTTCCTTTATCCCATGGCTTTCTCTTCACTATCCATTTTTTTTTGGGGGGGGGGAATGTTAAAATAAAGAAAAGTGAAGGGAATAATATACCAACTATCCCATGAACCCACCACCCAGTATTAAATGTTAGCATTTTGTTATGTTTGCTTCTGATTTTTTTTAAATAAAATTATTAAAAGTGACAGATAAAATTGAAGCCTCTCCACCTTGTCTCTCTCTCAGTCCTGCTTTTCTCCCTCCCCAGAGGCAACCATTGTCATGAAATATAGTCCTTTCCAGTCTGTGCCTTTAAGAATTTATTACATAGATATGGATGCATAAATAATACATGAAATTGTTTTCCTGTGTTTTAAAGATCTCCAAAAATGCTACCCAGCTGTGAGATTCTTCATCAGTGTCGTTTTTTTCTTTCCGTTGCCTGACCATTAAGTTGTTAGGGTCTAGTCAGCATGAGAAACAGAGGCATACATAGTTCATTCCTTCTCAGTGGAGTGTCCCAGCAGGTGACCACCCTACCTTATTTCTCATTTCCCTGTTGCTGGACATTCAGGTGTGGAACAAGGTATTTATGACAACAAACCATTGTGCTGGGATCATCCTGGATGTATGGCCCTGATGGGGGTGGGAGGGTACAGGTGTTTCTTGGGAAAACCCCAAGAGGGTGGATGGGTCTCCAGAGGGGGCATCTGTGGCCCTCTCTTATCGTGTGGGAGGAGGACTAAGGCCTGGAAGGGTCACCCAGGGAGTCTGGGTCAGAGAGGACAGAGTGTCTGGGGCTGCTGACCTCTCAGGGTCGCCGTC
This sequence comes from Zalophus californianus, assembly GCF_009762305.2. Taxonomy (NCBI): domain Eukaryota; kingdom Metazoa; phylum Chordata; class Mammalia; order Carnivora; family Otariidae; genus Zalophus; species Zalophus californianus. The sequence continues at coordinate 113,751,132 of NC_045602.1, forward strand.
CCGGGTTTCCTGTTCTCCACTGCTGGAGAGGAAAGATCTTCATCTGCCTGACACTTGGTAGAAACTCAAGCAATGGAAGCATGACTCCTTTAAAAAAAGCTTTTTGGATAACAAATATTTTAGTTTATTTTTGTATAGTCTTTTTTGTGCACTTTTTATTTAACATAATCAGTAAACTGCTGGGTATATACAATTTTCATCCTACTTCTTTGCTTAGCACTACATTGTAAACATTTGCCCATGTCATTAAAATATCCTAGGATTTTTTTAAATTGTCATTTTATTTTTTAAGTTTATTTATTTAGTTAAGTAATCTTTACACCCAACATGGAGCTCGAACTCATGACCCCAAGATCAAGAGCCGCATGCTCCTCCAACTAAGCCAGCCAAGTGCCCCAAAATATCCTTGGATTTTTTTTATTTTTTATTTTATTCTTATTTTTTTTTAGGATTTATTTATCTGAGAGAGAAAGCAAGCAAGCACACAGAGGGAGAGGGAGAAGCAGTCTCCCCACTGAGCAAGGAGCTGGATGCAGGGCTAGATCCCAGGACCCTGGGATCATGACCGGAGCCGAAGGCAGATGTTTAACTGACTGAGCCATCCAGGCGCCCCCCCTTGGATTTTTTAATGGCCACATATTATTCCACTGTTTGGGTGCACTATGATTTGTTTACCCATCCTGGGAAAGCACTTTTATGTAGTTTGCAATTTGTAAATTCTTTGGAGTCAAAATTCACATAGCATGATGAACTTAACCATTTTAAAACTAACAATTCGGTAACATTTAGTACATTCACGGTGTTGTACAACCACCACTTCTATATGGTCCCCAAATATTTTCATCTCCCCAAAAGGAAGCACTGAACCCATTAAAACAGTCATTCCCCTTCCTCTGTCCCCCCAGCCATGGCAACCCCCAGCCTGCTTTTTGTATTTTTGGATTAATTTACTCTGGCTTCTTCCACATAAGCTAATGTTTGCAAGGTTCACCCAAGTTGTAGCATGTATTGGTATTTCAGTTCTTTTTATGGCTGAATAATATTTCATTGTATGTATATACTGCAATTTGCTTATGTATTCATCTGTAGATGGAAATTTGGGTTGTTTCCACCTTCTGACTGTTGTGAATAGTGCCGCTGTGAGCATGCGCCTACAGGTATTTGTTTGAGCACCTGTTTTCAATTTCTTGGGTTTATACCTAGGAGTGGAATCACTGGGTCATATGGTAATTCCATGTTTAACTTTTTGAGAATTTGCCAGATTGTTTTGCACCATTTTACATTCCCATCAGCCATGTAGAAGGGTTCCAATTTCTCACCTCCTTGCCAACACTTGCTGTTTTCCTTTTTTAAAAATTCCTATTATTATAGCCATCCTAGTGGGTGTGGGAAGCATGGATCTTAATCTCACCCCTAACCAGGCTGCTCCCTGGGGGCCCTGACTCCTGAGGGTGAGGAGAAAATTGTCTGCATTCAAGGGACCAGCCAGGTCTTGCACTTTAAACGCTTCCTGGAAAGTAAGGGCAAAGACACGTTGGTCTCCTAAACCACTGTATCACTAACATAGAGTAGGTGCCTGGCACATAGTAAGGCCTCAGAAACTTTGAACGTAGGAATGTTGAACAACCTCTCCCCTTCCTTGCCTGAGATACTTCAGCACATAGGTGTATTTCAGTTGGCCCCACGTAGTGATTCTTTTTAACTAGTTCCCAAGTTTTAACGTCAAGAGAACTCACACAAATCTGGATTTCTGTCTTTTGAAAAACTATGAAAGTTGGTAATGGTGAGACTAGAGACTCTGTCTCCCATGCCCCGCTGCTATTCACTCATGGCAGGTGAAGTTTTGCAGGGGCTGCCCTGTAGACTACCCCTGAGCTGTTGGTTTGCACCACCTTTTCTTGGATTACTTTCCTCAAGTGGGTACCCCCGCAGGCCCCTAAGGCCATTTGAGTTTTCAAGTCCTGCCCCCCCATCATGACAAGGCCTCTCCTTTTATAGAAAAGGAACGTCAGGCCCAGAGAGGCTAAGCAGCTTTCCCAAAATTACACAGCATACTAGCTATACAATCTCTCTTAGCCTCCATCTTTCTAAACAACCCCCACAGCGCTTTGATCCCCACCCCGTGTTTCCAATTTCCTCCACCCCAGGGCTGGGAGCTTTAATATATTTCCAGGGTCCTGGGTAATGATGCAGAAGAAACCCTTGCAAAATGCGCCCTTGTTCTTGGCCGGTGCCCGTGGCCGCACATGCCGCGCCCTCTGCGTGTAGCTGCACCCTCCAAATGGCACTGCACTGGGGCCTGCTTTCCTGATACTACCTTAAGACACCCACCCAAGCTCTCACCATCACCCTGAAATCCTTTGGTCTAGGAGATTTGGGTGCAGCCAAGCGAATAGGAGACGTTTCCTCATCTCTGCCAGAGAAATGAACCATAAATAGAGCACGGGAGACCAAAGTGTGAGTGCCCACATTGCCTCATAGGAGCTGCGATGCGTTCAGCAAATCCCCTCACTCTTTGAGTCTCAGATTCCTCGTCTGAAAAATGGGAATAACGATACTACCTCCCAACTCACGTAGTACAAGTCCTTTGATGTCAACACACAAAAAACTATACTCCGTATTTTCTGCAGGCATGTATGTCTTAGTTCGAGTTTCCTTAGAAGCAGACCCTAGAAAAGGTGCCATGTGCATTTACTATTTAGTCTGTTTGGGAGAGGATCCCAGAAAACCCTGGGAGGAGAGTGGGGAAGTGAGCCAGAAGAGAAGGCGGCCAATAAAAGTGTGTTATCAAGCCAGTCACTACCGTGGGCACTGGGAGATCACTTCCGCTGGGAGCCCTGGGAGCCCTGGGAGCCAGTGAGCATGCGCGGCAGGTGAGGGACCTTGGGAGCCAGTGAGCGTGCGCGGCAGGCGAGGGAATTGAGGTATTTATCCTCCTGCTCCTGTCAGTCACTGGTTGAAGGCTGCTCCTGGAGGATGATATTTCTCTAGCACTTCCACTTGCCAAGCTCACGGGCAGAGCAGGTGCCAATGGCCACAGAGAAATCTCTCAGGCAAAGAAATACAGAGGCTGCCAGCCGGAGTGCTCTGAGATGGTAAAGGGCAGAGTGGAGGGTGGCGCACCGACAGATACCCGTGCGTGCGTCCATACGCGTGTGAGTCAATGCAGAGGCAGCGGCGACCTGAGGGGGAAGGGGTGGCCATGGAGAGCCTGTCAACGGAGTAATCCAAAGGCACCTTAGATCTATCTGTAAGGCTTTCCTTTTTAATAAGGACGATGTACTTACTGTCTTACCAGGTGATGAAAGGTAATTTTAAAAACAAAATACATACCCTCCAAAACAGAAAAGAAACTGAGACTCTGTCAAGTATAAAAAAACAGCTGTTGAAAGGTCAGAGCATGCGTTGTTGCGGCTTCAAGGTTTCTATTTGTGGGGGACAGACTAGGGGGCAGCTGACCTTGGAGCATCATGGGAAATTAGAGTTAAAAGTTGGCCCCCGGGGGCCAAGTGGCCCCCCTGCCCTGTCTGAAGGGGGCAATCTCCACTCAGTTCCAGTCAAGGAGGGGCTTCATTCTTCTCGGAGCAGAGATGAAGAAACACGGATATCCCTTTCAATTTAAACACACATTTATAACTTGTTTCAAATCAGGGCACCCGGGAAGCTGAAGGAGACTTCATTCAATTATTCAAGAATTTACTGAGCACCTACTGTGTCCTCGTTTTACACACTGAGATAGAGCAGTGCACAAAACAATCACCACCCTCATGTGTCTTACATTCCAAGGATGACAGATGATAAACAGATCCCTAGGTAATTTATTAGTGTTAGTTCAGGTGCTTTGAGAAGCAGACTCTCATCTCAGATTAAATATGCAAGAAATATATCAGCGTGAATGCATGTGGGGGCAACTAGGAGAAGCTAGGAGAGTCAGCACATGGCAAGGCATGTTGGACTCCAAATGAAGAAGAAAGGGAAGGAGGGAAGGAGGGCAGGAAGGAAGAAGCAAAGGAGAGGTGGAAGTATCTTAGACTCCAGTGCAGTTCCAAGGAAAGCTTGGCAAGGCTGTCGGGGAGCCCTTAGCCACAGCCTCCTGTCAGAGGTCCCCCTGGCATGGCCTGCCTCAGTATTCCTGCCACACTCCATCACTGGCTGGAAACAGCCCATGGCAATAGTGATGATGGATGGCAGCTGAGGCCATTGGTCAGTTCCACTCTCTGCAGTCGGAGATCTGAGAGGCCCATCTTCGTGGCCGCCACATCAGCTGCGGGTAAAGCCATGAAGAATACAGCTGGGAAGGGCTAGAAAGTGATGAGAGTTGACGGTGGGTGTTCCTATTCTTTTTTTTTTTTTTTTAAGATTTTATTTATTTATTTGACAGAGAGAGACACAGCGAGAGAGGGAACACAAGCAGGGGGAGTGGGAGAGGGAGAAGCAAGCTACCCGCCGAGCAGGGAGCGCGATGCGGGGCTCGATCCCAGGACCCTGGGATCATGAACTGAGCCGAAGGCAGACGCTTAATGACTGAGCCACCCAGGCGCCCCGGGTGTTCCTATTCTTAACCAGGGTGATGAGGGAAGGCCTCTCAGAGCAAGTGAGATCTGCAAAGAGACTTGGGTGATGTGAAAGACGCGTTTGGGGTGAGGAACATTCCAGAAAGTAATATGTGCAGTGGCCCTGAGGTGGAAGCATGTTTGGGGAATTGAGGAATAGCGAGAGGCTAGTATGGCTGGAAAGGAAACATCAAGGGAGGATGGCAGGACTGCCGGGTTGGGGGAAGCCCCGATCATGGAGCCTTGTCAGCCACAGAGGGGTCTTGGGCTTTTATTCCAAGTGAGATGGGAGTCCCAGGAGTTGTTAAGCAGAGGAGGCATATGACCTGATTTATATTTTAAAAGGCTTGCTGGTCTATAAGAGGCAGAATGGGGGTTCAAACCCGGCTCTTTGTGACATCAAATCGCATCCTATAGGTTCCCAAACTTGCCTGCCACCTGCTTACCTTAGAGATAAAATTATCCTAAGGAGGTTCACAATTGCTCTTCAACTCTGGACTTGATCAGGTGACCCGGAGGTAACGAACATGCTAGGAATTGACTACCTGTTTAGAACAAGTAGTTGACACACACGCATGTCAGAGCCAGCCCTCTGGCCGAGTCAGGCGAATGACCAGAGGTCTTGAGTTCCTCTTCAGGGTGTTGCTCTGTCACTTGCTGTTGTGTAAACCAGGGCACAACACTCACCCTCTCCAGGGTTGCTGGTCCACCTGTATAATGAAGGTCTCTCCAACCCCTTCCTGTTTGCACAGTCCAAGTTTTGAGCTCTTTGATCAGAAAGAAGCTGAGGGTCAGGAAAGGCAAGAGATGAGGAGTCAGGGGTGAGCCCCACATGTCCACTAGGAATAACAGTCATTTGGGCGTTTAGGTGTTTCATTGAGAAAACAGTCAGCGAACCAGAGGAAGGGAATCTGTAGGGCTCTGCACACCTGGAAACTCTTCCAGAAACTGTCCCTGATGGGGGAAGACATTTTCTCCACCTGCATGGCTGAGCTGTACTGAGAAGGGAAAGTTCCTCTAATTGGACAGTCTTGAGCCTGGGGCCCCTGGAGGTCTGCCTTTCTAAACTTCCGGTTTGGGTTCCTCAGCCTCATCCTGCAGTTCCCCACTGTAGCCTCTGGGGTTGACCCCAGTGGAGGATGAGAGGCAAGAGAGCTGGTTTCTCATTCTACCTGCCACTGACCACCCGGGAAACCTCTCTGTCGTGGAGTTCCATTTCTCCATCTGTAAAATGGGCTCTTAATTCTGGTCCTGCTGACTTCAGCCAAGTATGGTCAGGCCTGTGGAAGGTTGAACACACATTTACTCCATAAGTGTATAGGGAGGGCCTAATACATGCCAGACACTTTCTAGGCATGATGTCAGTGCCATCAGCTTCTTGGGGTCCACATTCCACCACATCCTCACCTATTCTAATGGATCTAGTACCCCTTCTCATCCATCAGAACCTACTATCCATGAAGTCTTTGCCATAAGCCATTTACACTTAGGTATGAATTACAATCCCTGGTAAGAATTTCCTCTGCACTGGGCAGCACTCTTTGAGGTTTAAGCGGGGCAGAAGTCCAACTCAAACTGGCCCATGCAGGAGAGGGAGATTTTTGGGAAGTCCACGAACACATCCGCTTCAGGACGAGCTGCATTCAATGGCTTGCGAATCTGTGTTTTCTCCATTTCTTGGCTCTGCTTTGCAACTCTTTTCCAGCCAAAGGCCAATGGATGACTCTTAATGTCCAGGATGGAGTCACGTGTCTACCTCTGCTTCTGTTACTACAACTCTGCTTGGTCAGACTTGGTCACAGACACCTCCCCCCTCACACACACATACCTATAGCCGGAGGTTGAAGTCAGTTCTACCCCAATCCATGAAATGAGGATGAGAGAGAGGTGGTTCCCAAAGGAGGGCTGGGGAGCTGTTCTCAGAAGAAGGGGGAGCAGAGACTATGCAGGAAAGAACTATCATCCAACATCTTGCTTCATATTTGGAGAAACTGAGGCCCAGAGAGAGGTTGGGAGTTGCCTGAGCTCACACAGTGAGCTTATGGCAGAGGTGAAACCAGAATCCAGCGCTTCTCAGCCCCAGCCCTCACAGGCCTCTGCTTGAGCCAAAAAGGTCCTTGAAAACCATCTCCTGCCCACTCCACAGGATGCCCAGGCAGCACCCTGGCCTCTCCCCCTTGGGTTTCACTCCGACCATGCAGGAGGAGTCCCTGAGGCTCCACAGCCTGCATGGGGACCTTGGGAAGCACCCAGGGCAAATAAACTGACCTTCCTCATTTCCCTTCCATGTAACGCCTACAGAAGCTGAGGGGGCAAGAATCGAGTTTCAGTTTCCAGGAGCTTCGCAGTGACCTGAGGAAGTGTCTTTGCCAGAGGTCAGCAGTTCTAAGCTAGTCTGGGACCAGGCAAACAACTTCTGCTCTCAGAGCCTGGTTCTGAGTCACATTAGATAAGAATCATGTGTTCAGAGGTTTTAAAAAGCTTTTCACATCCCTGTTACCCAGGACCTCAGGCCGTGCCTGAGAAGCAAGGGCCTCCTACTTTACAGGGCAGAAAATACAGCTTGGGGGAAGTGATCTACCGAAGGTTACATAGCCAGCCAGTGGCAGAACCAGGATCAAAACCCAAGTATTCTGACCCCAAGTTCAATCCTCACTCCACTACATTAGTGGATCTCACATTTTAGGGTGTATAAGAAGCTCCTGAAGAATTATGAGAAATGCAGATTCCAGGCCTTCATCCCTAGAGACTCTGCTTCATTCCATCCCGACTGTAGCCCAGCAAGAAGCAGTGAGGACTATTTGGGTGCGAGCAGTAAAAATCCGATTCAAACTGTCTTAGACAAAATTGAGAATTTATTTGCTCATAAACTGGAAAAATCCTGAGGTTGGCAAGTTTCAGGCATCGCTGGATCCGGGTGTTCACACATGTCTTCAGGAATCACTCTGTCTCCATCGCTCCGCTCTGCTGACCTCTGTGATGTCTTCACACTAAGACTGTGCCTCTCTTCATGATGTCAGAATGACTCCCAAGTGCTCCAGTTCCCTACACCTACACCTACACCTACATCAGCTTATCCTTATAGAAATAGAGTGCCTTTTTCCTAATTTTCCCAGCAAAATCCCAGGGCCAATTCTGATGGCCTCAGTTGGGATCACATACATACCTATAACTGAATCAACCACTGCTGGTTGTCAGGGGGAACGTGGAATCCTCTGATTGGCCAGACGTGTATCAAGTTGTCAATGCCTGAAGGCAAGGGAGGGGTTAGCCTCCTGAAGCTCCTTGCATTGTGTGGAAGAAGGCTGGTTTCTTTTTCTTTTTCTTTTTTTTTTTTTTTTTAGATTTTATCCATTTATCAGAGAGAGAGAGAGAGAGAGACAGAGGCAGGCAGAGGGAGAAGCAGGCTCCTTGCTCAGCAAGGAGCCCGATGTGGGACTCGATCCCAGGACCCTGGGATCATGACCTGAGCCAAAGGCAGACGCTCAACCGACTGAGCCACCCAGGCGTCCCAGAAGGCTGGTTTCTCAAGGAAAATCCAGGTGGTGTTATCAGAAGTGGGATGGATGCTGAGGAAGCAAGAGCAAATAGTGTTCACTACTTCTCAACTAGAATGATCACACAAATCATCTGGACCTTGTTGAAATGCACATTCTGATTGGGGGCAGGCTGTGATTCTGCATTTCTTTTTTCTTTCTTAAAGATTTTATTTATGTATGTATTCATTGGGGGGGAGGAGCAGAGAGGAAGGGAAAGGGAGGGGGAAAGAATCTTAAGCAGACTCCTCGCTGAGTATGACCCAGATGCAGGGCTCGATCTCTCAACCCTGAGATCATGACCTGAGCTGAAACCAAGAGTAGTACGCTTAACCAATCGAGCCACGCAGGTGCCCCTTTGGAACATTCTTGACTTTCCCCAAATCTTGACTGAAATCCTCCCCATTCTTCAAAACCTAAATGTTATCCTGCTGTTCATTATTATAAACAGGTTGCTTTTTCTATGACCATATTAACATACACATGTTAGTAGCAGAACCCAGATCTATTCATTTTACAAAAATGGCTTGATATTATATATCTTTTGAAGTTTGTTGTTTTACTCATTAAGTATCTTGGCGTTCTTTGCATGGCTTTGATTGTCTTTGCCAAAATATAACAGCTTCTTTGCGACTTTGGAACATAATTCTGTATGCTCAGTCTTCCCTTTTCAACTCAGTCCCTGGAACGGGAACCATGTCCTGCTGCTTTTATTTTGGACTGATTACAGGCTCTGGGCATGCATTTATTCCCTAACTGTGATTTAAGCTCCTACTATGTGCCAGGGAGATGCTAAGCCAAGCACTGAAGGACACAGAGGGGAGTAGGAGCAGCCTCTGCTGTGCTGCAGTGATGGAAACGTTCTGGGTCTGCGCTGTTGCGTTGAGCAGCTCCCAGCCACAGGTGGCTATTGAGCACCTGAAACATGGCGAGTCCTAAGGGAGATGGGCTATACCTGTAACATACACCCTGGGATTATAAGACTTAGTGTGCAAAAAACAAGTATAAAGTATCTCATTGATAATTTTTTTAACATTTAAAAATTGTATTTATTATTTTTATTTTTATTTTTAAGTAGACTCTCGGCCCAATGTGGGGCTTGAACTCACCACCCCAAGATCAAGAGTCGTACACTCTACTGACAGAGCCAGCCAGACACCCCTCATTGATAATTTTTATACTTTTATAAAAATTATGTTAATAATTTTTGACATGTTAGGGAAAATAAATGTACCTTAAAATTAGTTCACTTGTTTCTATTTACCTGGAAAGATATGTCTGTAGAAATTTTTAAATTATATACATGGCTCCCATTACATTTCCAGGTCTGGTGGTCACAAAAATGAGCATGTCTGAGGCCACGCCATGCCAAGCAGTGGAACAGTTCTCCTGGTTTAGGGGGACAGTCACATTTTATACAAATTTGACTCCTGCCAGTATATAACTTTTTTTTTCTTTTAAAGATTTTATTTATTTATTAGAGAGAGAGAACACATGAGAGGAGCGAGGGTCAGAGGGAGAAGCAGACTCCCTGCCGAGCAGGGAGCCCAATGCAGGACTTGATCCTGGAACTCCAGGATCATGACCTGAGCCGAAGGCAGTCGCCTAACCAACTGAGCCACCCAGGCGCTCAGTATATAACTTTTTAAAAATCATATTTTATTGTGCAAAAATTGAACTAATGGGAACTCCCTATTTTCAAAAGTCAACTTCTTGGGGCGCCTGGGTGGCTCAGTCAGTTAAGCATCTGACTCTTGATCTCAGCTCAAGTCTTGATGTCAGGGTTGGGAGTTTAAGCCCCATGTTTTCTTCGGGCCTACTTAAAATAAATAAATTAAGTAATAAAATAAAATAAAATTCAAATAAAAAGTTAACTTCTTAAGTGTTGCTGTATCTCTAAGCTCCTGGGTCAGAGGAATTGCAATCTGTGTTTGCTTTATCCTGCAGGGCAGGTCCACGTTTGCTAGTAAACAAAATTGGTTATGGTTAACATTTCTGTAGTGTCTGCTCTGTGCCAGGAACCTTTACATTTATCAACTCATTCCGTGCTCACCACCACCCTGTGCGGTAGGACCCCAGCGTCCTTTCTCAGAGGTGGCCTTGGATCATGCATCAGCATGAGGACTGCAGAGTCCTGTCACCCAGGACCCTGTGGCCCTCTCGAATATGTAAATTGCTGGTATAAATGAAACTCAGTAGGTGCTCAGAGAAGCAGAAGGAGCTGCCCTGCATCACACAGCAGTGTCCTTCCCAGAACACTCTTATATAATCAAAAAAATATGAAAAAAATATGAAATGTAATATGATTGTATGCCATACAGAACCACACAATATGCTGTCTTATTTCCGGAACTGTAATACCCATTTATCACAAGTCAAAGAGAGGTGTTTTAAATGCATATAAGTACATTATAAAGCAGTGATTAATTGTGATAATTTTTCAAATTAATGATCCAGCACTCTGGGAGTCTGAAGCAGTTCCTTATTTTATTCACAATAGGCAAATGAAGCAGAAACCGCTTAAGTCTTGAAGTGGTAAATTGTTGCCAATTCCCACAAGGACAGACAAAAACATCCTTGTGAATAAAAAGAATCTTTTTTAAAAAGTAACTCCCCTAAGCCTAGAAATATGGATTTTTTCCCTTAAACCACAAACATGTGTTTATTTTAACAAGATAAGTATAACTGAGTTCTGATTTAGAAGAGAATTGCAATTGTGTAGAGCTGAGGAAAACAATTACTCTCTCATGTGGCTGCTTATGGCTCATCTTCTCAGCAAGTATATGTGAGCATTTTGAGAGAAGAAATAAAACATTTCTGCCACTTTTGCAATTAAGTTTTGACTCTGATCTGAATAAACATGTTTTCTTTAAGTATCTTTAAATTTCATGAACCCATCGACAACGTCTGTCAGCTTTACCTCCAAAATGTCCCCCTGAATCTGTCCATTGCTTACCTCCCTGGTGGTCACCACCCCTCGGCCAGGCCACCATCATCTCATGCCTGGACTCCTGCAGTGGACCAGGTTCCCTGCCCTGCCTCCTGGAGTCCCTACTCCACCCAGCAGCCATTATTTGAAATGCAAATGAATCCCATCATTCTCCTGCCTAAAACTTTCCAGGTTTCCCATCATCTTTAGAATCAAATCCAGATTCCTCCTTGGCTGTAAAAGATGTGGCAGCCTTTTCCCAAACCACACTCCGCTTCCCTGCCTGTGACCTCCAGCCACACCAGCCTCCTTTCAGTACCTCATTCTCTCCAAGCACATTCCAGCCTCAGGGCCTTTGCTCTTGCTGTTCCCTCTGCCTGGAACATTGTTCCCTCACCATGTTACATGACTGGCTCCTTTGTGCCATTTGGGTCCCAGCTCTGACGTCACCTCCTCAGAGAAGCCTTCCCCAATCACCCTGTCTAAAAAAGCCCTGCACTGTTGTTTCCTAGCACATCCTTAATGATTGTCTTCACACTTTTCACTAAATTTACCTTGTTATGTATTTGTTTACCTGTTTATTGTCTGTGTCTCCCATTCATCCCCAGGGTGAGCTCCATAACGGCATGAACTCGCTTATCTTACTCATGATGTAGAAGAGTGCTCAGTAAGTCTTTACTGAGTAAACAAAGGAATGAATGACCAAATAAACTTATGAGAGAAAGAAGGAAGAAAGAAAAAGAGAGACGGAGGGAGGAAGGAAACTCTTATAAGGCAGTTATAAAATGATACAAGGAAGATGATGCCTTGACTATTATTTAGCTAGATTGTTTGAGCCATATTATGTGACCTCATCTTGGTCATTTAATGGTAATAAATGGTAATAAAGGGGCGCATGGGTGGCTCAGTCATTAAGCGTCTGCCTTCAGCTCAGGTCATGATCCCAGGGTCCTGAGGTCGAGCCCCGCATGGGGCTCCCTGTCCGCTGGAAGCCTGCTTCTCCCTCTCTCACTCCCCCTGCTTGTGTTCCCTCTCTTGCTGTGTCTCTCTCTGTCAAATAAATAAATAAAATCATTTTAAAAAATGGTAATAAATACCATAAAATGGTAATTTATTACATAATAATAGTGTAGTTTCACTTTACTGTTTGCTCTGAGTCCCATGCTGTGCTAAGTTATTTCCCTGCCTACATGTTTTCTCATCCTTCCTACACCCTGAGAGTATGTTTTATTATTATTATCCCCACTTTGCTGATGAGGAACTGAGACTGGGGAGTAGGGTGAGTGATGAATGAGGTGTTGGTGGGGTGGAGGGGTAAAGTGTCAACTCAAGGCTTTCTGATCCCTGAACTTGTGGTAACTACCACCCGCTCTGCTGCAAGGCTCTGCATGTTGAATTTTGATCATCCTCATGATTTATTCTCTGAATAAACTCCCTACTGCAGGGGTCCTTGGCAGCATGACTATGACAACTTGTCAGCTCTGTGTGGGTATGTGGCAGACAAGGACATGGGGAAGCCCAGGGGCGGCAAGGGTGGACTGAGTGGGCTTGGCAGGGGCGGTGGACGGGGGGTAGGGGGAGACAGGGTAGGGGAGAGGGGGCCAGCCTGAGGGCAGGGGACCTGGAACCCAGCATCTAGGACTCCCTGTGTGGGGCTCTGGGCAAGCCAAGCTCACTTCCCTTATCTCTGATGCAGGATGGGGTGCATGAAGTCCAAATTCCTCCAGGACAGAGGCAAGGTCTCAAAAACCGAGCCCAGCACCAACCCACACAGCACTGTGTATGTGCCAGATCCCACGTCTGCAAGCAAGCGGGTGAGTGGGGCAAGAAAGGGGTTCGGCCGCCTGAGGGGCTGCCCCATGCTGTCCCAAATTGCCCTAACAGCCTCCTGTTTTCCCAACTGTCAGCAGGGTATGTTTGGGGTGACACGGAGCTGGCCCGTCACCAACAGTGTACCCTAACTCTCTGGAATACATCTGCACCAAGGACCTGGGGCAATGACGTCACTCCTCCTTGTCTGGCTGCCCAGGCCTTGGCACCTCCGCCCGGGCTCCAGGGACCAGGTCCTGGTGGGCAGGGCAGAGGCCCCGAGCCCGGGCAGTAGCACGAGCAGTGCTGAGAGTAGTCAGTGACCTGACCAGTAACAACAACAGTCGAAGCAGCGATGGTAATGGTAGTATTAGTGCTATAGCAATAACCGTAATAACAATTGTGCCAGCAAGATCTGCAGCAGTATAAGGGCAAGCGCAGGTGCAGTAAGAGAAGTGGTCATACCAGTAGAGGTATTTGCTTACTTATCCTCTACTTACTCGGGGCTCACGACGGACCACGCACTGTCCTAAGTGCTGTATGGTGTTATCAACACCTTAAAGCCTCACAGTAATCCTAGGTCTCAATTTTTGTTACACAGGTGAGACACAGAGTTTAATAACGTGCTGAAGTCTGTACGGGTAGTGAGGGGTAGGGTCAGGATTCAAACTTGGGCCGTGCAAGCACCAAAGTACCAGGGGTGGGAGCAGGAGAAACAGAGGCGGAAGGCAAAGGCTAATGAGGAACCGCAGTCAGGGCGGTACTCGTGGTGATAATGGGGCTCATAGTTGCCACGGCCGCAGGGCCCCTGCGACTGCAGCCGTGACAGTGATAGAAGAGAGGCTATGGCAGTAACAGGAACAGAACCAGGAGTGGTGGTGATGATACTAGAGCTGCAGGAATGGCTGTAATAATCTTACCATTCTAGGAACACCTGCTATTTTCTAGGCACTGGGGTGAGGTGCTTCTACACCGTTAGTCCTCACAGGAAGCTGTGAGGCAAGAGTTATGCCACCGTGACTGTGACTAAGGCTCAAAGAGGTGAAATGCCTCCCAGGGGCCACACAGTTGGGAACAGCAGAGCTGGGTCTTTCTAACCCCGAGGCAGGGGTGCTCTCTCCTTCCTAGGGCAGGCCCTTAGAAAGTTCTTCCTCAGATTGAAGGAGGCCTATTGTCTCATAACCCTGACTCCTTGTTCCCAAACCTACCCCTTAGTCCCGCACCAAATACATCCACTCCCTTTGCCCCAGGACAACCACTAGAGAATGAAGGCAAAGCTCTTATCCCAACCCACCCATTCCTTCCAAATCATCTTTTCACGTGACATGGGTTCCTGGCCTCTCTCCATTCTGCTTGCCCTTCTCCAGGCATGATGTCTAGAACAGGGCTAATTTTGGGAATTCGGGGGGGGGGGGTCAGTGGAATTGTCACCTCCCTCCCTCTGACACATGACCTCTATTAATACATCCTGAGATGATATGATCTTCTCACACCAGTGATGTCCTGAACTGACATCCTAAACCCTTAGTCACTCATAGATGTGTTCTCTCTCCTAACCTGCATGGCCCTGGGCCCTTTCTGTGGCTAGGGCTCCAGCTTCTCCGAGGCCCTCTTAGCTTGACACCAGTGGGAAACAGGGTTTTCTCCCACCAGTTTTTGGTTGTCTCCTGAGCATCAGATTTAAGGGATGCTATTATCGGCCATTTGTCGTTCTCCTGCAGGGCATTAGTTCAGTGGTAAGTTAGTAAGTGTTCCTCAGAGAAAGGGTTCCCAGGCCAAATTAGTTTACAAAATACTGGGCAAAACAGGCTCCTTCCCTGTGGGAGTCCTCAGAGCTTTATGAATCTTAATGGGCTTTGTGGATCTCCCCCCAAAAAGACATACTTCTCATTGTTTCCCACACCTGTTTCTCTAAGTTTACTTAAGTGTGCAACATACAAACACATTCCCCTTGAAAAGAAAAATCACAAATTACAGTGAAAGCTAGTTTCTTCTGACCAATGTCCTGCTCACACACATAGAGTTTGTGTCCACAGAACGTATTTAGGATGTGTGTGTATGTGTTCTCTATGGATCGTGTTTCTCATTCTGAAGAACTGGGTTTGTTCACTCGCCAGTGTATCTTTAAGGCCTAGTTGTGCTGGGAATGAAGCTCCACTTCCCTGAGGGCTGTTAGAGCGCCATCTGTAGGCATCAGATCCCTTCTGGATGATCACTTAGGGTCCTTCATATACATAATGGAGGCTTTATGCATGGGACGTGTTGGTAGACCTACAGCTTCTTCAAACATATCTTAGGAAACACTGATCTGGACCAACCCCCTCACCATATGTCAAAGGAGGTCCCCAGTATGGCCAAGGCCAAGGCCACAACCCAAGAGACCTGGATCTTTGTGGTGTCCCTCATGGGCTGTGTGACCTCACATATGTCCCAAGCCCTCTCAGATCCTCCACCCATGACATACAGGGCTGGGATGAGATACTCTTGGGTGTCCGTTTTGACACAGACCTTCTGTGGCTCCCCACACACTTTTAGATTCATCCCCTTCTCCCATTTCTTTCCCACAGCGTCCTGACAACAGCAACAACCCACCAGGGTCCACAGGTGGTAAGTATTTGGCAAACATAATGTGGTGGAGTCTTGTGTCATGGAGAGGATTAGGTTAGGTGCTTAGAGATTAAGGCAAAAATCCCAGTCAAAATCACCCTTGCAAATCCTTTAAATTGCTCCCAAAGTACTTTGTACAGGCTATTTTGTTTCTATTACACTGTCTACTAATGCAAACCTTTAGCTTTAAACTCTAGAATCGCACCCCACATGGCAAAATCCTTATTTATACCATGAAACAGGCATGTCAGTGGGTCCAGGGCTGGGTGCCAGTTGTTGGGATAGGAAACACCCAGAGCCGTGGTGGTGCTCAGATAAAGCCTCACCATCCCGCGTGTCTCTCCCAGCAGGTCCTGATGACATCATTGTGATTGCCCTTTATGATTATGAGGCCATTCACCCTGAAGACCTCAGTTTCCAGAAGGGAGATCAGATGGTGGTCCTGGAAGAGTGCGTCTCTATCCCACTCCTAAGACATAGCTACCTCCAATACTCAATCATGCTCTCTTCTGTGTTTCAATAAAGAACCTGATAGACTATCTTATACTAGAGGGTAAATGGCCGATAAGAATCATAATAGAGGATGAAGGGTTTGCTGTTAACCTGGATGAGAGCCACAACAAAGGAGCTTGTGTACTTACTAGCAGTGCACATCCAGGCAACAATGAACAGGTGAAAGTGCTTTCTCAGGGAGGCCTTCCTCGGGCTCCTATAATTAAGCTACAGGTTTATCTATAGACCAGACCCTGTGGAGGTACCTTTGCATTCAGAAATCTCTGGATCTCGAAGTTTCCTACCTCCAGTCCCCTACAGTCTTCACCATCCGTGTAGTGTCACTGTGAGCTGGGGCTCAAGAATGGGAGTGGTTATGCTTGGTCACACCACTCTCTGTGGTTGTTGGCCCACAATGAGTCTGCCATGGGCACAGGACCCCATACCCTAAGTATGGACCACTGCAAGTCCAGGGGAAGAGTGGGGCCAGAGACCTAGGGCTGTGGGCTATGAATGCAGGGATGGGGCTTGATTCTAGACCCTCGGATGCACAGTGGGGACTGTTATAAATATCCCTACCCTAATGATGGAGTGCGTGCTGGGGGCTGGGACCGTGGTGACCCTGCCTCTTACCCTATCTGCTTCCTGGATTTGGGGGGGAGGTATTCTAGGCCACGGGTGGGGAGCCCAGGAGGACCAGGGGATTCCTTCTGCTCCCTGACTCCTTTGCTCTCTCCTGTCCTCAGGTCTGGGGAATGGTGGAAGGCTCGATCCCTGGCCACCCGGAAAGAAGGCTACATCCCAAGCAACTATGTCGCCCACGTTGACTCTCTGGAGACAGAGGAGTAAGTATTCCATTTTTCCTGCCCCACAGAAGGAAGTATGAGCTAAATCCGGTTTGTTCCTGCCTCGGGGCTCTTGCACTCACTGTCTCCCCTGCATGACATACTCTTCCTAGGGGGTCTGCTCTTGCCTGGCTCCTTCTCGCTCTTCAGGTCTCAGGCCACCGCCCTGTCTAAGGCAGATCCCCTGTGGTCCTCTGTCTCTCGTGGAGACCCGTTTTGTTCCCTTCTGAACACTTCTCGCTAGCAAGAACAATCTTGTTTCTGTGGTTGTTCACACATTCACTGCCTGCGTCCCCCACTAGGTGGGAGCATTTGAGGACAGGGACCTTGTCTGTCTGCCAGTGCATCCTCAGCACCGGCCGGCATGCAGTAGGTGCTCAATACATATTTGTTGACTGAAGGATATGGTCCACGCCAAAGAGGGTCTTCCGAGAGGCAAGCCAGCCCACACCTGGTCAGCCATCCCTCATTTGGTTCATTCAGCAAATATGTGCCCGCCCATCACCAAGCCCTGTGCCAGAAAGGGGACTGCAAGAACCAGTCAGGCATACCCGTGCCCTCAGAGAGCTCCCTGTAACACGGCAGTCTAGGCTGCAAGTTCTCCTCTGTGTCTAGCTTGACTCTGAAAACCTAAACAGTTATAGGGCATTCATGCATCCGTCCCATCACCCAACAGACATCTGTTGAGCATCCAGCAGCCCTGTTCCAGGGACACAAGGTGACCCAGGGCTCCTCCCTGGGGATGTTCACAGCATGGTGGGCGAGATTGGCGAGTGAAAGGATGGCCAAGCTACGGGGCGATGGCAGATCCCATTCACAAGCAGCTGTTCAAAAAGTTAAGAAATGGCGGTCCCTATGGTTTTCTCTCTTCTCCCTCCTCCCTCTGGCTCAATGGTGTTGAGGGTTTGAAATGCTGACCTATTAAAAATTAAAATGTTTGGGCTTTCCCTATCTTAAAGTCATGCCCTTCTTAGTGCACATGAAACCTCTTTGCTGTGTGAAGTGTCCCCTCTGTGGCCATGAGGAAGGCCCCTCTCCCACCTCTGACCCTTCTGTCCTGGACCACCCCCTAGCACACCCCCTACATGCGGCAGGCGGGGCTTGGTTCCTTCTTACTCCTTCTAGGCTTTCTCTTGGGGCATCCAGTGCTCTGCTCCCAGACTCCAGGATCTGAACACTCACAGAATGCCCACACCCCAACTTTCCCAGCAGCCTTAGAGGAGGTACCTGCTGGTGGTACTCCTCAAGGCAGCATACTTGCTAAAGGGAAAAGGCAGCGTGCAGACAACATGTATTATGGGCTATCATTTGTGAACAAAGGGGATAACCTCAACGGTCGTTCTCAGTCTTGAGTGCATCACCATCACCTGGAGGGCTGGTTAAAATGCTGGTTTCTGGGCCCTGCTCCTCAACTGTCTGATTCAGAATTTGCATTTCTAACAAGTTCTCAGGTGAGGCTGATGCTGCTGGTCCAGGGACTCACCTTGACAACCACTGACCTAAATAGACATTGGGCTTGCCGAGTGCACTCACATGTTCTTGAGTCTGCATCAAGGAACTGCCAGCAGAGGGTGCCTTTGGGGAGGGTGGTCAGGGCATTGAAAAGGAAGGGGGTGGGGAGGAATCTTACTTCCTGCCCCTCCTTGAAGTAGACCATACTTTGTTTCAAAATGCAAATAGTGGGGAAGGACATAGAACAGAGTGAAAAGCCTTCCTTCCATCCTATCCCCAACCAGCCACTTCCCCTCCCCAGAAGCAACCAGTTTCTTATGTGTCTTCCCAAATGCTTAATACTTGTGCAAGAAAATACATATATCTCCCTTTATTTTACACCAGTGGCAGATACTACACACACTGTCCTGCACCTTCCTTGTACAGGCGCAGTGTCCATCATGCAGACGCCCTACCGTCCCCTCTTAGTGGTCACTGAAATCACTTCCAATCCTGGGCTATAGTGACTCTCCTTGTGTATCTGTCATTTCTTCCTTGTGCAAAATCCCTAGGATAACTTCCCACGGGTGGGATTGCCAGGGAGACAGCTCTTACTGTGTACCCTGTTATATTGCTTGAATATTTCACCATAGCACAAATCAGTTCAAAAATGAAAGCAGATAACAGACACATGAAAAAATGTTCGTCATCATTAGCCATTAGGGAAATTCAAATCAAAACCACATTGAGATGCCACCTTACACCAGTTAGGATGGCAAAAATGGACAGGGCAAGAAACAACAAATGTTGGAGAGGTTGTGGAGAAAAGGGAACCCTCTTAACACAGTTGGTGGGAATGCAAGTTGGTACAGCCACTTTGGAAAACAGTGCGGAGGTTCCTCAAAAATTAAAAATAGAGCTACCCTCTGACCCAGCAATCGCACTACTGGGTATTTACCCCAAAGACACAGATGTAGTGAAAAGAAGGGCCATATGCACCCCAGTGTTCAAAGCAGCAATGTCCACAATAGCCGAACGGTGGAAAGAGCCGAGATGCCCTTCAATAGACGAATGGATAAAGAAGATGTGGTCCATGTATACAAGGGAATATTACTCAGCCATCAGAAAGGATGAGTACCCAACTTTTGCATCAACATGGATGGGACTTGGAGGAGACTATGCTAAGTGAAATAAGTGAAGCAGAGAAAGTCAATTATCAGATGGTTTCATTTATTTGTGGAACATAAGGAATAGCAGGGAGGACATTAGGAGAAGGAAGGAGAAATGAAGGGGGGGCAAATTGGAGGGGAGATGAACCATGAGAGACTACGGACTCTGAGAAACAAACAGGGTTTTGGGGGGGGATGGGTTAGCCCAGTGATGGGTATTAAGGAGGGCACATACTACATGGAGCACTGGGTGTTATAATGGATCGTGGATCACCACATCAAAAACTGATGATGTATGGTGACTAACATAACATAATAAAATTTAAAAAAAAATGAAAACAGAGAAGGCAGGTGGGCAGTGTCCCATGGTGACGAAGAGTGTGGGCTCCAGAGTTAGATCGCCTGGACTTGAATCCTGCCTCCACTACTTCCCAGCTATATGACACCAGTCAAGTAACTTGCTCTCTCTGTTCCTCAGTTTCCCCATCTATAAAATGGGGATAATAAGGGCCATGATTCTATACAGTTGTTGGGTGGATAACAAGAACTTGATGAATGTTAGCTGTCTTTCTCCCCCAGTTGATACAGAGGAAACAGAGGCCCAGAGAGGGGAGTGACTTGCTCAAAGTCACACAGCAGATTTGTGGCAGGTACAAGGCCAGCTGACCTTGGGTCTGGGACGTTTTCCATTATAGCATACGAACCACTCCTCACCCTGCTGAGGGTAGGAATGGATTTGGCTGCTGCTGCAGCTTGGGCTTTTCCACTCAATATCCCAAACATTCATTCAGGGAGAAAAATGAAAAGGTCCAAGTATAAAATTATTGAAATCTCACATTTTAGCTTGAAAATTCATGTTGACTTTGTATTCAACGTTGCACACACAGAAGAGGATACATTGTAAAGTTTACAAAGTTCAGGCCCCCACTCACATGGACATCTGAGACCCTGAGAGGATGCTCATGTGTACCTCTGAAATTGGCAAAAGCAAGATTTTGACCACAGTTGGTTAAGACGGCTGTATCTTAACAGTTTTTCTATCCATCACCATATCCCTCACATTGGGCGGCAATGGAATGACCCATGGCATTTTGTATTTGTAATGCTGTACTCCTTTTCTTTAAAAAAAAGTTTTTCTTCTTTTTTTTTTTTTTTACAGTTTTTTGGGGGGAAATCTTTCTTTTGGTATTATTTTTCTTAAAGAAAGCTCCCCAAACTGCATAAGTTTCCATCTCAGCAAACTGAATTCACTCCTGGTAAAATGTCTGTTTCCGTATCAAAAGAATGGTTATTTTTCCCAAAAGAATCTTGTGGGAAAATCGATGCTACAGGAAGCCAGGCTCTCAGTCTCTTGGTGCCCAGTGTAAGCGGGACAGGACCCCCTACCCCAGGTTCACATGCTGCTCCCGCCCCTCTCCACCAGGTGGTTCTTCAAGGACATCAGCCGGAAGGATGCAGAGCGCCAACTCCTGGCCCCGGGCAACGTGCTGGGTTCCTTCATGATCCGGGACAGTGAGACCACCAAAGGTGACGCCAGCCTTGCCCACCCTGCCCCACCCTGCAGGGATACCCCAGGCATGACTGGCCACCACTCTCCTGCAAATGCCCCGGGAGGGCTGAGCCACTCACCCAGCCCACCAGACTGCCAACTTTTCTCCTGCCCTTTGCTCGAGCCTGGTTTAGGTGTTCTCAGCCTCTGTAGTTCCTGGTTGTGTCCCTGGATGTAGGCCCAAGTGGTTGTGGACCCCGAGAAACAATATTCTGTTGAAGCTTGACCTTCACTAGCTTATATTACTTAAAATACCCATCACAGTGTATCTTGTCCAGAAGCCTGATTCCCCCTCCTTCCATAAGGAAGGGGTAGACCAGGCCACAGGAAGAGCCCCAGGTCAGCCTCCTCTGAGACTGCTTAAACTGGCTCTTTTGAGGTTTTTTGGAAGTTCTGATGTTGGCGAACTACTTCCTGAAATTCTGGGGCTTTCTGCTGGGTTGTCACCCAGGAAGGAAGAACAGTACCCAAAAACATCACATAAACTAGCATCTGTTGAGGCTAATTTTTCCAAAGGAATGGATGTCAAGAAGGAGTCTTGTGATTTCAGACTTCACACGTGGAGGGCACCTTAACTAATATGTTTGGTCTCAAAGCTGCTTCGTTCAGATTAAGCAAGTAAATTGCATAAAATGTGACCTCACAGTATCCTGAGCAGTTTTGGGGACATCCATCAAAGGCATCTGCATGGCCTTCTCCTCTACCCCTAGATTTCTGAATTGGTCAAGCCCGAACGTGGTAGGCACTCACCATCACTGTTTCAGGCCAGTGCATATTTAGGCTTATTTCCTCCCACACAACAAGGCCCCTTCCGAACCTCAGGGCAAGGCAAATAGGACAAAAAAGGCAAAGCTGTACACAGTCCCCAGCTTCTCCTCTCCAGCTGCTCCCAGGACAGCTGGGGATTGACTGAGCTGGTCTATCCTGAAGATAGTGGCAGGGGAGACGAGAAACAACCCCAGCCCTGAAGGGCAGGAAGCTGAGCCTGGTTCGCTCTCACAGGTCCCCCCAGATGGAGGACCCAAGGGGCCAGTTTAGCCAGTTTAATAAAACTGGCACCGTGAGTGCCCTGAATCCCACCCTGCTGCTTCTCGGATTCTACCCCAACCCCATCTAATATCAGTCAAGCCAGCCTCACCTTGGCCCGGCAGAGGGGCAAAGAGTGGGGCCTGGCGCCAGCTGCCTGGGTTTGAATCCTGGCTCTGCCACTTCCCAGCTGCATGACTGCAAGTCAGTTAGTTCACCTGCCTGGACCTCAGTCTCCTTGCCTCTGAAATGATGGTGATCTAAAACCTTGACCTCATGGGGTTATTCATTCACTATAATGAATAACATAATGCCTTATATTCATACAATTACAATCCGTTTTTGTGACAATTATTCATATTCACTCACAGTTTATTTGGACGAAGTTCTTAGAACAGTGGCTGGCATGTCTGGTCAATTGTTATTCGTGCAAATTTAAGCCTCCTCAAAATCCTATGACATAGTACTCACAGTGCACGTAGAGCAGATGAGAGACAGAGAGGCTAATAGCGTGCCCAATGACGCACAGCTTGCAAATGCAGAAGCATGCTCAGGGACTGAAAGACTTGTGTGTTTCTGGTCTGTGTGATGTCATGCGCATTAGGTTCCTATTACTGCTGTCACAAATGACCACAAATTTCGTGGCTGAGAACAAGATAAATTTATTATCTTACAGTTCTGGAGGTCAGAAGTCTGAAATTGGTCTCGCTAGGCTCAAGTCAAGGTGTCCAAAGGGCTGGTTCCTTCTAGAGGCTTCAGGAAATAATCTGATTCCTTGCCTTTGTCAGCTTCTAGAGGCCATCAGCATTCCTTGGCTCATGGCCCCTTTCTCGCATCCCTCCAACCTTGTGTTTCCATCTTCACCTATCCTGCTATTGACTTTGACCTTCCCACCTCCTCTTATAAGGACCCTGTGATTCCCTCGGGACCACCTGGACAACCTACAACAATGTCCCCATCTCCAGATCCTTAAGGGGATCACATCCCCCAAGTCCCTTTAACCTAACAAAGTCATAGGTGCCAGTGATTAGGACATGGACATCTCGGGGGGGGGGGCCTGTTGTTCAGCCTACCATGACATCTAATGTTGACATTTACATTTCAGTGTTTACATTTCAAGAGTCAGACTGCGTTTGTTGTTGTGGATCTTTTTGTTTGTTTCTGAGTAACCTATTTACCAATCTGATGTGGTATCTTGGCTTTTGTGATAGATGACAGATGATAGATAGATTGAGTTAATGAAGATGCTGATGAGAGCCCACATGTGCTGAGTGTTCACACCCTGAGTGCTTTACAGCATTACTTCTTCTAATCACCAGGCAATGTGATGAGGTATGGAGGTATGATGACCAACCCCATTTTACAGATGAGGAAGCTGAGGCACAGAGCGGTGACATGGTCACTTATTCAGGATCTCACAGCTGGACATGGAGGAGACTGGATGAGAACCCAGAGAGCCTGACCCCACAGCCCACTCTTCCCCTGCATTCCACTGCCCCAGTGCCCACATGGTGCCAGCAGTGGCCTTACAGGGGTGCCAGGAGTGGGCGTCAGGGTGCTAACATGAGGTGGTGGGGCTCTGAGATCTCACTCCTGAGGGGTTTTTCTCTGGCCCTTGCAGGAAGCTACTCTTTGTCTGTGCGAGACTATGACCCCCAGCACAGGGACGCAGTGAAGCATTACAAGATCCGGACCCTGGACAGTGGGGGCTTCTACATCTCTCCACGGAGCACCTTCAGCACCCTACAGGAGCTGGTGGCCCACTACAAGAGTGAGTCCTGCCCGGGGCTGCATCCCAACCAGGGTGGACCCGTCTCCCAGGAATCCTAGTGAAGGGTGCACTGCAGCTTCTGAGGCCTGCTGAGCTCTTCCTGACCCTCCCCAGACAAATAGCTGCTTTGAGTCTCTGGAAGGCTTAGTCCTGTTGAGCAGGAGGGTCGAGGTGACATCTCATCATGCTCTGTGCTCATGTCCCCGATAGCGGTAACCCATTGGAACACTGGCCACAGGCAGTGGACCGGGCAGGGAGGCCTCCGAGGGGAAGTCTCTGGCTGGCTGCCCTCGACTGACCAGGGGCTGTGTTCCAGAGGGGAGTGATGGACTCTGCCAGAAGCTGACAGTGCCCTGCATGTCCACCAAGCCCCAGAAGCCGTGGGAGAAAGATGCCTGGGAGATACCCCGGGAATCCCTCAAGCTGGAGAAGAAACTTGGAGCCGGGCAGTTTGGGGAAGTCTGGATGGGTAAGGACCCAAGGCCAGAGGGTGAAGGGAGGGCCAAATGAGGGAGGTCATTGCTTCCAGGAACAGCTGGAGGCAAAGTGGGGATGCCACCCAGGGTGGAAGGGGAGATTTGAATAATAACCGTAAAGGAGCAATTCCTCTGATAGCAACCACATTATCCTGCTATGCAAATGCTGATTTGCCTTTGAGGCCAGGTTTGTTGGGGTCCAAATCTCCCTTCTGGGAAGGAGGAGTCCCCTTCCCCTCCCTCGCATGGAGCTGGGACAGTCCACCAGTTTGGGGTTGAGATCGTCGGAGGCGTCTTTGGATGATGGAAACTAAGAGTGGGGAAATGTAGTTTAGAGATTTTTCAGGTACGTTCAGTGTTGGCAACTGATGAGCAAGCTGCTCTGAGCACCTGTCATGTGCCCAGCACCACGCGAGGGCATTGTGGGGCACCAAAAAGGCATGCACCACCCTGCCACCCTGCCCCTAATAACTTGAGAACAGCAATGCCTGCTTTGCAGAATGCGGGGTAGGTGCAATGCCTGGCCCAGTGCCTGGTGCACTCCACCATGTTCCAAGTGGGAACGAAGACAACTTACAGAGATGCAAACAATTGAGTCAGAAAAAATAAATTTAAAATCTACACATTTCAACTACATTTAAAGAGACCCTGCTGTGTGCCAGGCATTGAATAAGAGAATGTGGCAGAGAAATTATAGAGAAGAATGTAAAGTGGATCTGAGTGATAAGGTTGGAAAACTAAAAATATTATATAAAGCCTTAGACTCTCACTACAGGAAGACCTCAATCTAGATTTGAGCTTCCTGGCAGCCAAGGCAAAAAGGGAAACACAAATGATTATGAGATTTACAAGATCAACAAGATGAGGCAGGGGTGGGGTGGGTTGAGTCCCTGTGGTTGGAGGGGGAGCCGGTGCTTGAGACTGACTGATATGCAGGCTGGTTGGTGCACAAAAGGCAAGGGGGAGTTTGGTGGATGATGAAGCTGTCAAGGTGGGCAAGGCCAAATCCTGCAGGGTTTTGTGGACCATGATGAAATTGGTCATTTAATTGAGAGCAGTGTTGTGATTAAAGCATTTTAAGCAAAGATGGTGTGTGTGTGTATGCACCAGGAACAATCTGAGTGAAGTTTTGAGGTTATTCTTGAATCCCCACAACAGCCCTTGAAAGGCAGTGCTGATCATTTCCACTTTGCAGATGAGAAAACCACAGTTCTGAGAGGTTTAGTGACTTGCCCAAGGGCACACAGCTAGGAAGTTGTGAACCAGCCTTCTAACCCACATCTTTCTGAGGCCAAAGCCTGTGTCTCCCTTCTCCTCTCTGAGGGCTGAGATGAGCAGGGAAGGAGTTCTGCAGGAAGCGGTTCTGCAGCGGGGCCTCCCAGGGCCATGGGGGAAGGAGCAGTGGGTTCTGACCACCTTTCGTGTTCCCTCTCCTGCTCCAGCCACCTACAACAAGCACACCAAGGTGGCCGTGAAGACAATGAAGCCAGGGAGCATGTCTGTGGAGGCCTTCCTAGCAGAGGCCAATCTGATGAAGACTCTGCAGCATGACAAGCTGGTGAAGCTGCATGCAGTGGTCACAGAGGAACCCATCTACATCATCACGGAGTTCATGGCCAAAGGTGCTGCGCTCTGGGCACTGGGGATACAGGCATTGGTTCATACTGGTCAATAGCACACTCAAAGGTGATCCTGACATGGTTCTTGCCCTCCAGTATGGCCAGGAGCTCTTCTGAGAAGTACTCATTGAACTTGAGTACTTGGGCCTTGACAGGCAACGGCCCAGCCCTCCTGGTTAATGGGGTGAAACCATTTAAGGGGATGCCAGGAGAAGGGGAGCTCACGGGGCTACAGGAGAGGGGAGTGGGTGATGGTAGGAAAGGCTTATGGGTTTAGGATAAGCCTTCGAGGCTGGGGGCAGCTCTGTGCCTCTCCTGCGGTCTTCTGGGTCTGGACCAATGCTCTGGAAAAGAGAGTTGGCAAAGCATTCCTTCCAGGTTGCCCCCACCCTGCCCGCCCATGATCCAAGATTTCCCAGGGATTTTTTTTTTTTAAAGCCACCACTTCACCACCATCTTCAATCCTTGCCCATTTTTCGATAAACAGAAACATCTCACACAACCTCATTGGGTGTGAATTTGAAATCTCAAAACGCTTTTCATTTTCTAAATACACAATTATGCCAGCGTCAGGAAAGCACGCCCCCCACCCCCGCCCCAGTCATCCAGGTTCAGAAAGCTATCTCAGTCAAAGAAATTGTGATTGCCCCCATCCAGTAATCACAGTCATTTTTAAAACACCCAAATTCTAGTTCCCAAATATTAGGAGTGGTAAATAAACATTCTTATTTAAATCCGTTACTTTTTAAATTTTTTTTAAGATTTTATTTATTTATTTAAGAGAGAGAAAGAGACAGAGACAGAGCATGAACAGGGGGGAGGAGGCAGAAGGAGAGGGAGCATCAGGCTCCCCACTGAGCAGGGAGCCCAAAGCAGGGCTTGATCCCAGGACCCTGAGATCATGACCTGAGCAGAAGGCAGATGCTCAACCAACTGAGCCACTCAGGCGCCCCTATTTCAATCCATGACTATGAGCAATTTTAACCATACACCAAGGGAGCCTGAGTACTGAGTAGTATGTGTTGCTTCCCCTCCCCCACAGGAAGCCTGCTGGACTTCCTGAAAAGTGCAGAGGGCAGCAAGCAGCCATTGCCCAAGCTCATTGACTTCTCAGCCCAGGTAAGAGTCTAAGGGGGACATCGGGGGGCGGGGGGAGGCAGGAATTCAATGATTTATTTAACACATGCTTATTGGGCTCCGGCTATAATAGTACCATCAGCAGTAACAGCTGACAGGCACTGAGTGCTCGGTACGAACGTACAGTTCACCTGGGAAAAACATGAGTTTGGACTGCGCTGGGTCCATTTAGAAGCAGATTCTTTTATTATAAATAGAGTACAGTGATGTCAATGTATTTTCTCTTTCTATGATTTCCTTAATAACATTTTCTCTTCTCTAGCTGACTCTTGTAAGAATACAGGGTATAATACATATAACAAACGAAACACGTATAAATCCATCGTTTATGGTACTGGTGAGGCTTTGGGTCAACGGTAGGCTATTAGTAGTTCAGTTTTGGGGGGGAGAGAAGTTGTATGTGGGTTTTTGGCTGTGCAGGGGTCCTAACCCTCGCGTTGCTCAAGACTCAACTGTACGCTTTTTGTATGTGTCTTGCAAGCACTAACACATCTGTCCTCACATCAAACTTAGAGAGTGGGATTTTTATTATCTATTTTTTAAAGATTTTATTTATTTATTTGAGAGAGAGAGCACGTGAGAGAGCACATGAGGTGGGGAAGGGGCAGAGGGAGAGGGAGAAGCAAACTCCCCACTGAGCAAGGAGCCAGCCAACCAGGGACTCAATCTCAGGACCTCGGGATCAGACCTGAGCCGAAGGCAGATGCTTAACTGACTGAGCCACCCAGGAGCCCCTTTATTATCTATTCTTATGCAAGACTCCTCCAAAGCTTAGTAGCTTGAAACAATAACAGTTTGTTATTTCTTGTGATGCTGTGCGTTGACTGGGGTTGGCTGGGTGGTTAGACTGAGGACAGTCACATGGATGCATTCTGCTGAGAGCTTGCCTGGGGCTAGAATGTCCGGCATGGTGGCTCAGCCTCTGGGATCTCTCTCCTGTGGCCCCTCGTCACTCAGCAGTCCAACCAGAGCTTCTTTACGGCACAGTGGCTACGTTCCAAGAAGGAGTGTTCCAAGGGACCAAGCCCTAATGTGCAAGCACTTGTGAATCCTCTGCTCCCATCATGCTTTGCTACTTTTCATTGGCCAAAGCACGGCCCACGGCCCAGCCCAGGCTCAGGGTCGAAGGGGGTTGCATAAGAGCATGAGTCCCAGGAGGCACAGTCCGTTGGGGGCCACCAATGTAACAGTCCAGCCACAGACAGGTCATCCCATTTTACAGAATAGGAAAGTAAGGCATTGCGAAGCAGTTGAGTGCAGATGAGGAAACTGAGGCCCAGTGAGATGAAGTAGTTTGCCTAAATTACTGTGTTGAGGTAGGAGGATACAGCAACAAATGAAATGGAGAGTATTTCTGTCCTCCCAGAGTTTATAGACATTAAACAATTGGATCTCTAAGAGAGCCATTACCCAAGTGGTCCTGGCTCAGCACTGAAGGATGCAGTATCCAGCAAAATAAGGTACACAAACCACAGGACCACTTCTGAAAATCCCATTTTCTCTCTCATTTTCCCTTCACTCTCTGCAGTTCCTCTTACTCCTGGCTTGAGCGCTTTTAGCTTCTGTTTTCTCTTATTCTCTCCTCTCTGTGGGAAAACAGGGGAGGAAAGGGATGCTGTGGGAGGTCATGGCTGGAGCAATTAGCCTGGTCCGGGAGCAACCCAGGAAGGCTTCCCAGAGGAAGTGCCTTCTGGGCTGAACCCTGAAGAACGAGTGGAAGTTAGGCAGCTGCAGTGGAGAGAGGAGGGTACTCTAGATGGAAGAAACAGCCTGTGCCAAAGCCCATGGGAGAAAGAAAAGAGCTGGGCCTGGTCAGCCCATACCTAGGGCTGGCAAAGATGAAGACAGTGTGGTTTGCAGCCTGGAGGGTGTTAAGGGAGACCTGCCTAGGGCCTTCTGGAGATCCCTAAGGCAGAACTCATGGGGGTATGCAAATCCCAGGAGAGGAATGTCCAGATATATATATATATATATAAAGGCTTTAAATTTTGGAGACTGGAATGCCAGAGGCATATGGAAATCAAGGCCTGGCATTTTCACTTTAATGGGCCCTGTCCCTAGGGAAACAACAGTCTGGCCTATAACTAAATTATAACCATCAAGGTGGCAGAACTCTTGTTGGGGGAGGGTCAGCCTGGCCAAAGCCACTCTCCCTGCTTCACAGATGGGAAAACAGAAACCAGGAGCAGAGGGCCCAGGGAGAGGAAGGAGGCAACCTGGGACCAGGTCTTCACTTCCAGTCCTAGGAAAGGCAGACGGTGCAGTAGAATATGTCTCACCCACTGACTGTGTGGGGCTCAGACCTACTACAGGCCTTGGTGTCTTCATTTGTCAAAGGAGGGAATTAGGCCACATCTGTGCTTCTCAAGTTCAAAAGCCTTTTATAAAGTCATAAATCTGTTGGTCAAATGAAATCTTATACAGCAGCTGAACATTTTAAAATAGGTCAAAACAGAGCTGCTCAGATTGAAGAGGGTGCAGCTTTGTCCCCCCACCCTCCCACCACCGGCAACCCCGAGCAATCAGTGGGATTCAGTTGGAAGAGCCCAGATCAGGCCCTTTCAGCTCTGATTTTGTGGTTCCCTGATACTCTCAGAAGGAAACCCAAGTTTTTGTTTTTGTTTTTGTTTTTTTCAAACCCAAGTTTTAATGCCCCCCCACCACCCCCACCAACGGCAACCCCGAGCAATCAGTGGGATTCAGTTGGAAGAGCCCAGATCAGGCCCTTTCAGCTCTGATTTTGTGGTTCCCTGATACTCTCAGAAGGAAACCCAAGTTTTTGTTTTTGTTTTTGTTTTTTTCAAACCCAAGTTTTAATGCCCAACATCAGGGCAGCCTGCTTGGTTGACATGAAATGTTACCACTTCATCAACCCCTAGCTCTTAGACCAACCCTGAGCCCAGTGAACCTCTCCATTTTTCATTCATTCAATCCTTGAGAAGCAACACTATGTAAGCATCTGGGCTTAGGAGTCACATAGAGTTTTGGTTTTGAACCCAGCTCTGCCTGTGTTGCTTTGAGCCAGATGCTTAACCTCTCTGAATGCCACTCTCCTCACCAGGGAGCATGAATAGCCACGATTGAAGTGAATACTTATGTGCCACTGTTCTATACCCTTGATGTAGACTTAGAAGATTCATCCTCACATGACCCCTCAGAAGCAGGTTCTGTTGATGTCCTCCCTTCTACGGAGAAGAAAAGTAAGGCAAGAGAAGGGAAGTAGCTTGCTTGAGGTCCCAGAGCTGTGGGGCTCAGGCTGAGCTGGTCCAACTCCAGAGTAATTGCAGAGTTACTTAGGCAGTATCCTCCACAGTCTCCTAAATTGGGTTAATCCCACCTACCCCCTTGAGTGCATGTGAAAATCAATAACATGAATGTCTGCCTGTGGGTACTGAAAAAAATGGTAACTAGCAGCATTAGTGCCAAATCCAAGGCCAAAAGTCCAGGTAGAGTGATGGATCAGTGCCCAGACCCTGAGCAGGGATGCTGGAGTTCCACTACTGGTCTCCACTTGGACCAGTTACTTATTTCTCCAGAATTCAGCTTTCTTGCCTGTGACATATGGCTGATAGCAGGCGTACCTCCCCCAAAGCACAGAGCAAATGCTATTTAAGCTCAAATATCATCTCATAGTAAATGAAGAAGCTACAGTGCCTGCCATTAGCATAATAGCCCTTGTTAACTGTTCTGTTGTCTGAGGACTCCTGATAAATCCCTTCCCCTCCCCCCCCCTCTGCCCCCCACAAGACCTTGTCTCATCTCACCCCAGGCTTGTGAATCCAAGCAAAATCAGTCTCAAGTTTTTGTTACAGTCTGAAGCCTCACACCTCGGTTCTGGTAGCCACCAGGTTCCCCCTGCTGGCCACTTCCCGCAAGTGCGCCACCCCTTGCCTCTGACCTTGAGCAGGCTTGTGTCTTGGTCTGGTCTGCCTTGTCAGGCTCCCCGACCCTACTCCCCAAATCTCACCAGATTGCACCCAGCTGCAGTCCTCCAGAGCACTGGAGTTCTGCAGTAATTAGAGGCAACATGGGGCACAGGGACTGGAAATCTGCAGACTGGTTTGAGTCTGACATTGAGAATTTTCCTGGTGGGATGATACGGAAAAAGTGTCCCCTGCTCTGTAAAACAGAGATTATAATAACATTTGGCTCGAGGAGCTCAAAGGCCAGTTTGTAAGCCATAAGTGCCGTTTTCTAGGTGTCTGGGTGTTAATTATAAGCCTCTTTATGAGGGTTAATGCACAAGCCCTTGAAAAAGGTCCCTGAGGGGGCACCTGGGTGGTTCAGTCCGTTAGGCGTCTGCCTTTGGCTCAGGTCATGATCCCGGGGTCCTGGGATCGAGCCCCGCATCAGGCTCTCTGCTCAGTGGGGAACCTGCTTTTCCTTCTCCCTCTGTCTACTGCTCTGCCTACTTGTGTGTGCGCGCGCTCTCTCTCTGGCAAATAAATAAAATCTTAAAAAAAAAAAAAAAAGAAGTCCCTAAGGAAAGATCCCACATCTTTCCATCAGAGGCTTCCAGGGACCCATTGTGAATGAGAATTCTCCATACAGTCTATTATTCATTCAGCAGCCATGATGGCATTAAAATATACATCAGACCATGTCACACTCCTGCTAGAGGACTTCTACCATCTTCCCATTGTGCTCAGTGTACAATCCAACCTCCCCTCCAAACCTAGAAGGTTCTTCGCAGTCAGCAGCCTCCCTCTCAACCTCAACTCCCCCCCCCCGCCCCCATCTCTCTGTGGCAACTTCTGCTCAGCCACCTGTTCCATGAACACCAAATTCATTCCTACCTCTGGGCCTTTGCACGTGATGTTCTTACTGCCAGGAATGCTCTTATTTGACACACTTATTATCACTACTCAGATCTTTGGTAATATTTCACCTCTTCAAAGCAGCCTTCTCTGACTACTCAATTCAAAACCGCAGTCTACACTTCATGTCCTGCTATCCTGCTTTATCCTTTATGGCCCTTACTACTACCTGCAGGGGTCTTGCCTGGCTCACCAGCTGTTCAAATAATATGCCTGCCACCCGTGAGACACTCAGTAGATATTTGCTAAATGAATACATGAATTTTCCCTACCCAGGCTTGAGGATGAAGAAGGTACAAGAGATACAGCAGAATATGACATTAGCCTAGGTTGTCTTCCAGAAAGAAGGCTGGGCATGAGAGGACCTCATAGTATTCTGGTGTATGTGTATGTAGGTCCTGAGGAAATAACGCCATTGCTCTTTCCTCAAAGTAGTCTCTGGAAGTCTTGGAATCCCAAAGAAGCTCCTAAAGAGACCCAGCCCTGAGATTGCCGCCCAACCTAGATGGGGAGATAGAGAAATGCCAACCTGCGCTCAGGACCCTTCCACAAGAAAGGGGAAGCTGGCACACATGTTTTCCCATTTTCTCAGACTTAGACACACCTCTTGTGTTTTTGGGCGGGACCCAACTTGGGCTGGGCCAGATGCGAACATGAGGGTGTCTCTGTTTTGGGTGGAGATTGCAGAAGGCATGGCCTTCATCGAGCAGAGGAACTACATTCACCGAGACCTCCGAGCCGCCAACATCCTGGTCTCTGCGTCCCTGGTGTGTAAGATCGCCGACTTTGGCCTGGCACGTGTCATCGAGGACAACGAGTACATGGCTCGGGAAGGTAGGGAGCACTGCCAAGGGACCCGTGGGGCCCCCTTGGATGGGTTGTGAGCATTGAGAGTCAAGACATGTGTCTGTCTCCGTATTAGCTATGTTTTAGTAAGCTTGCTGGAGTCCTTCTGGACAGAGTACCCTGGTCTGTAGACTCTCACCGAGAGACTCTGATCAATTTTAGGCTGAGCTAGCCAAATGCATGTGGAAATTAAGGGTGAGAGCAACTTTATGTGTAATAGACAAAAACTGGGAAGAATCCAAATATCCATGAGTAGATGAGTAGTGGAACGGATATATAAATTGTGGTACATTCATGTAATATAATATTACACAGCAATGAAAAATTACAAACCAATGCTCCACCCAACCAAATGGTCGGCTCTCAAAGACATAATGTTGAAATGAAAGAAATCAGACCAAAAAAAAAAAAAAAAAAAAGAGCTGGATAGTGCCATTTATATAAAATTCAGAAACAGGCAAACTTGTGGCTGAATAGCAACATAATTTGTGACAGCCAAAAAGTAGAAGCAACAAGAGCACATTATTTGGCCACAAGAAAGGACGGAAGGACTGATAGATGCTTACCATGGATAAACTTTCAGAACATCGTGTTAAGTGACAAAGACTGCATATCGTATGATTCCATTCATAGGAGTCCTCGAGGACTCTACTCTTTGGGAGCTGTAGTTCACTGGGATATTGGCTGAATCAACGAGATGGTCCAGAGTGTCAGCTCCCCTGACACGCCCCAAACCCCTCTGCCCCTTCCTCTCCACTCTAGACATCCGTCCTCAGGATGGATAGCCCTTGCTTCCGTGGAGGCTGGACGTAGGGGCAGATGTTAGCAGCCTTGCCCCTGTCCTGCTCCTCACCCTAGCAGACACTCAGCCCTGACTGCTCCCAGACTCTCTCTGACTCTGCTCTGCCCAATCCCACAGGGGCCAAGTTCCCCATCAAGTGGACAGCTCCTGAAGCCATCAACTTTGGCTCTTTCACCATCAAGTCAGACGTCTGGTCCTTTGGTATTCTGCTGATGGAGATCGTCACCTATGGCCGGATCCCTTACCCAGGTAGCGAAGGGGGCATCAGCTTGCAGCTGCTTCCATGGCCCAGCCTGGGTCTCTTCTCTTGTCAGTGTATCCATTCAGATGGAGTTCTTGATCCTTGCCCCCAACCTCCCCTCATCTGCCCCATCTCAGTTAAAGGTACCACTATCCACCCAGTTTCTTAAGCTGAAAATCTGAGGACATCTTTGGCCCTTCCTTTTCTCTCACCCCTTACTACATCCAAAGCAGTCCCAAGGTTTCGGCCACTTGCCTCCAAAATACATGCTCATGTCTAACTCCACTGTCTCCATCCACATTGAGGCCAACATCATCTCCCACCTTGATGGTACAGTGGCCTCCTACGCAGTCTCCCTGCATCTGTCCCTCTCCCCGACAGGCCATTCTCCACTGAGGCCAGAGGGATCCTTCTAGAACTGTGAAACAGATCTTGTCCCTTCTCCACCTCTAACTCTTTAATGGTCTCTCATCGTAATTGGGACAAAATCTCAAACTTCTAATTATGGCCCGTAGGTCCTACATGGTCCGGCCCCTGCCTACTTCTCCAGCCTCACCTCATTCTGTATCCCACCATGCAGTCCTCTCAAGTATCATACATGACCCCTACTTCTCATTCATAATACCCCATATTGTCTCATTCATAGTATTCATTGCAATTGACAACTATATATTTGTTTAATATTTTCCCCCACCAAACACTGAGCTCCATGAGGTCAGAAATCATGTCTGTATTCCTCACTAGTGTATGTGCACTGCTCACCTCTGTGCTTGGCACATGGTGGGTTCTTAATAACTATTCGTTGAATGGATTAATTTATCCCCATGCCTACGGGCAGCACCCTACGCTGAGTAGACCAGGTAGTTACAAAGACATACCCAACATGTAGATTGCCTGAGAGTCCATAAATAATGTTATTCTCTGTTCTTTTCTGGTTCAGATGTCTCCTGTTCTGTAGCCAGAACACTGGGGAGAAGCAGAAAGGCAGATATAAAGACTCCCTGACTTTGTATATAAACCGTCCTGAATTTGAATCTCACCCCATCAGCAATTACACTTGGAGAAATTCACTTCACTTCTCCTACCCTAGTGTCTTCACCTTTAAAAAAATGTAGTAATGGTATCTACCTTGCAGAAGTGGTTGTGAAGATTAGAAATAAGAGGTATAGACGGTTGGTTCATTCATCAGTTTTGATCGAATCCCTCCTGTGTGTTAGGCACTGGGGATATGGTGAGTCGAGCACATTCTAGCCTGGAGGGACACACACAACAGACACACACTCTCAGCTGGAGATTACTTCTGGGCAGAGAATGAAGCAGGGCAAGTGAGAGGGAGTGACGTGGGGCACCTGTGGTGCTCCCCAGCTCCTGTCAGAGCGGGTCCTATTTGAGTTGAAAGACAGCTCAGTGAGGAACTAGGGGAAAGATTCCAGGTAGAAGACACTGCTAGCTCTTAGGCTCTGAGGTGTGTCTGAGGAAAGAACAAGGAAGCCTGGTAGCTGGAGACAAGGAATGAGAGCAGATGGTGAATGATGAGGTTGGCAGGGGCCAGATCAGGGAGGGCCCATGGCCATGCTGAAGACTGTGGACTGTGGCTGTTAGTCTAAGTGTATGGAAGCCATTGGAGGGTTTGAGTCAGGGAAGTGGCATCATCTGATTTCCATCTTTACGTGATGCTTTGGTTCAGCATGGAGAGTGGATTGGGGGCTGGGGGGAAGGTAGTAGCCACAGCAGCGGGATAGGGAGAGGTGGTGGAGACAGAGGTAAACTGATGGGCTGATACTATCTTTCAAAAGAAGGAAAAATGTGACTTGCTGATATGGAAGGTGAGAGAGAGAAGAATCAAGGCTGATCCTCTTGGTTAATTGAGCAGCCAAGTGGGTAATGGTCTGGGGTTAGAAATCCAAGAGTTCTGGTTTAGCCCTGTTAAAATGGAGGTGACTTGTAACATCCAAGTAAAGATGTTGAAGGAAGCACTCGGATATATGAGTTTGGAGCTCTAGACTGATAATGTAAAATTGGGCATTGTAGACATGTAGAAGATTGTTCTTAAAGATATCTCACATAAACTTCAATTGAACAAGGAAATAGTCCCATTCACAGAGTGACACTGAGACAGACTGCCTCTTTTGTCTTGAGAGTACACCGGTAAAAGCCAGGCAATGGGTTATGGAACCAAATCCATTAGGATGCATTAGGCTCTAAGTAAGAAAATAACTAAGAATGGCAGAAACAATAGGCAAATTATTAACCTCCATGAGTCTGGCATTGGTGGCCGGCCAGTTCAGGTGCTCAATAGCACTCAGGTCTGTGGGTTAGCGTCTCTGTGATTGTCTTCCCTGTGTGGCACTGCAGCTCCAAGAATCATGTTGTTTCTCAGTGTCGTTGGAAAGAGGAAGGGTGTATCTTTCAAGGGAGGAACACCTTTCCTGGCAGTCTCCCGGGACAATGCTCCTCAGCTCCCGTTGGCCAAAACTGGGTGCCATGGTCCTGCCTTAGCTATAGGGGAGGCTTGGGAAGGGGTACCTGGCTTTCATAGTGGGAGGGGCTCAGCTCCCAGGGGAGGTGGGAAGTGATAGCTGCTGGGGAGGCAACAGTCTCTGCCACCCTGGGGTTTCCCTGTCCCAGTCCCTCCCTCTTTAATTCCATGGCTCCTTCTCAGGGATGACAAATCCTGAGGTGATCCGGGCACTGGAGCGCGGATACCGCATGCCTCGACCAGAGCACTGCCCTGAGGAGCTCTATAACATTATGACACGCTGCTGGAAGAACCGCCCTGAGGAGCGGCCGACCTTCGAATATATCCAGAGTGTGCTGGACGACTACTACACAGCCACTGAGAGCCAGTACCAACACCCGTGATGGGCGGACCCGGACGGGGCCAGGTACCCCGCTGATGCCCAAGAGGTGCCTCCAAGCGTCACCTGCTGGTGCCGGCTCACCCTTGCCGGTCCCAGACACCACCCACCCCCAGCTCCAGCCACAGTTCCTCATCTGTCAAGGGGTTCAACCGGACAATCTCTTTTTGACTCCAGCAATCTACAATCCACGCCCCCCTCAGGAGACCCCAAGTTGATACTTCTATTGCCTGGGACAGCTGGATTCCAGTTACAGCTGTGGTTTGGATGGGAAACTTTAAAAATAATGAAATAAGTATTTAAATAAAAGATACAAATGCTAAAGGCTTTACTGACAGATCAGCGTGCCCTGTCCTGCCTGCCAGTTCCTGAATATCACCTATTTGCCCTTTTGCTGGATGACGAGTCAGAAAGAGGGAAGGACCCTTCCAAAGACCAGGTGTATGAAGACAAGTGGGGTCCAAGGCTCCCAAGGTTTCTAACTGCCCCCAAATAGTCACTGGCTGTTTGAGTTTCCTATGGCTTCTGTAACAAATGACCACAAACTTGGTGGCTTAAAACGCAAATTCATTATCTTACAGTTCCAGAGGTCAGATGTCTGAAATGGTTTTGGCAGGGTTGTGTGCATTTTGGAGCCCCTAGGGGAGAATTCATTTCCTTGGCTTTTCCGGCTTCTAGAGGCAGACACGGCCCCCCGACCCATGCTTCTCTTACACTCATCACTCCAATCTGCTTGTCATCAAGGTTCCTTCTGTGTCCTGCCTCCCTCTTTCTCTTGTAGGGACACCTGTTGGTACACTGGGCCCACCTGGATAATCCAGACTAACTTTTCCGTTTCAAGATCCTTAATCACATCTGCAAAGCCCTTTTTGCTACGTAAGACAACACATTCACAGGTTCCAGGGATCAGGACAGACATCTTGGGTGTGGAGGAGGAACATTATTCTGCCTATCACACTGGCACAGGGATGCTGGATGGGTTTTTGTCTCCAAAGAGCTGAGTTGGCCAAGATGATAAGAATGATTTTTCATGACGGGGGCCCTGACTTTCCTGACAACCTGCACTGACACATGAACTGATTAGTCTGGGTCTCCCCTAGGGCTGCAGGGCTGTCCGCAGCCTGCGCATTTCCCGTGGCCAAGCAGCCATCATGGTTGTTAAGATGGTACCCACCGTTGTAGGAATACCAGGGTCTGGAGATGTGGTTGCTGAGAGGTATCTGGTAGCCTGCATGGGAAGCTCTCAGTGGAGGGGAGGGAGATGTGGGATGGAAGTGGAGAAGACAAGGAGGCAATGGGCCCTTCCTGCATGTTATTCCAGTTGAAGGCGTTAGCTTTTGTTGTAAGGGGAATGCTGGGAAGAGGTGGAGAGCAAGATGGGGAACCATTGACACCTTTCTATATTACTGCATCTCCTGAAGGGTTTACATCACAGCACCTGCCAGGGGCCCCTGGAGCCCTATATTGAATTGATTTTGCACCCCTGAGCAGCACAGAGGAACTGGGAATAAGCTGTGGAAAATGAAGCTAGCAGTGTTTCTTTCTTCTTTTTTTTTTTTTAGATTTATTTATTTATTTATTTGAGAGAGCGAGAATGAGAGAAAGAGAGTACATGGGGGGGGGAGGGTCAGAGGGAGAAGCAGGCTCCTCGCTGAGCGGGGAGCCCAATGTGGGACTCGATCCCGGGACTCCGGGATCATGACCTGAGCCGAAGGCAGTCGCTTAACCAACTGAGCCACCCAGGCGCCCTAGCAGTGTTTCAATTTACCTAGTTGGTAACTGAATTTCTCTCCTGCTTTCTCCTTTGGGATATGTCTTTGGGTATCCGAAAGCAGAGCTCAGGCTCCTTTAGTAGGAATTTGCTCTCATGATTTGTGGTACATTGTATTGCTGTTCAGTAATCCATAAGCGAGAGCCTACTGCTACATAGACAAGACCGAGGGGCAATATGCACCCTCCTGCTCTTTCAGTTTACACTGCCTATTATGTGATTTATGCCTCTGGTCACAGGAAAGACAGATTAAAACGTGGGGACAGATACAACACCAAAGCACAAGCCATGAAAGAAAATATTGATAAATTAGACTCCATTAAAATTAAAAACTCTACTCTGAGAAAGACACTGTTAAGAAAATGAGGGTGGCTCAGTCGGTTAAGGTCTGCCTTCAGCTCAGGTCATGTTCCTGGGGTCCCGGGATCGAGCCCCACATCGGGCTCCCTGCTCAGCGGGGAGCCTGCTTCTCCCTCTCCCTCTGCCTGCCGCTCCCCCTGTTTGTGCTCTGTCAGATAAATAAATTAAATCTTAAAAAAAAAAAAACTAAACATGTTCTTACCATACAATCCAGTAATTGCACTCCTTGATATTTACTGAAACAATTTGAAAACTTCTGTTCACACAAAAACCTACACACTGATGTTTATAGTAGCTTTATTTATAATTGTCAAAATTTGGAAGCAACCAAGATACCCTTCAACAGGTGAGTGGATAAACAAACTGTGGTATATCCATATAATGGAATACTGTTCAGTGATCAAAAGAAATGAGCTATCAAGGCACGGAAGAAACTTACATGCACATAGCTGAGTAAAAGAAACCAATCTGAAAAGGCTCCATACTATCAGATTCCAACTCTAGGACATTTTGGAAAAGGCAAAATTGCAGAGATAATAAGATCAATGGTTGCCAGGGGTTTGGCAGAGAGGGAGGGATGAACAGAATGGAACATAGGGGATTTTTAGGGTAGTGAAGCTATTCTGTATGATACTCTTAATGATAGATACATCTGTCAAAACTCAATGTACAACAGAAAGAGTGAACCCTAATGTAAACTATGGACCTAAGTTAATAATAATAACAGGCTCATCAACTGTAACATATGTAGCACACTAAGGCAACATGTGAGTAATAGAGGAAACTGGGGGCTGGATGAGAGGGCACATGGGAATTTTGTGCTTTCTATTCATTTTTCTGTAAACCTAAAACTGCTCTAAAAAATAAAGTCTGTTCAATAAAAAAGCACACAAAGACATGGAGATAAATTTAGTGCCACCAATTCTTCGGGAAAACTGCATGCACTCCTCCCCTGGAGGGCATCAAAGAAGGCACAGACAAGGTGACCCATTCTAAGATGTCCATGACTTGCTGTAATCTAGTATCTAGCTGTGGCTTTGAGTTTAAACACAGGGAAAGTACTTGTTTCATTTCCCCCCTGTGAGTTGAAATAAAACTGCGTCCTTATTCCCTGACCTGGGCCCTCAGTTTTGTCATGTGTCTGTCCTCATCACCATATATTCTGACATAAGGCTATATCAATTTGCATTCCTTTTGGAAGTTGGCAATGCCTGCTAGTTGTTGCCATATCCACGTTCCCCCCTTCTTCCAGAGAAATAGCATTTTTATCAGGGGGCACGTAACTACCCAGAATGAAGGCTGCACTTCCCACTCCCCCTTGCAGCTAAGTGTGGCCAGGTGATTAAGTTCTGGTGAATGGGTTGTAAGTGGAAGTGTGCTATAGCACCTTTCAGTATCCTTTCTTTTTTTTTTTTTTTAAAGATTTTATTTATTTATTTGAGAGAGAGAGAATGAGAGATAGAAAGCACGAGAGGGAAGAGGGTCAGAGGGAGAAGCAGACTCCCCGCTGAGCAGGAAGCCCGATGTGGGACTCGATCCCGGGACTCCAGGATCATGACCTGAGCCGAAAGCAGTCACTTAACCAACTGAGCCACCCAGGCGCCCTCAGTATCCTTTCTTAAAAGACAACTGATATGAACTCTTTGCCCCTTATTTTTCATCTCTTCCTCTATCTTGCTGCCTAGAATATGCATGTGAAGGCTGGAGCTCTAGCTACCATCTTGGACCCTGAGGAACATGAATTAACTCAAAGGATGGCAAAGCTGGACGGGGCCTAGATCTCTTAAAATATTTTAAGCACACCACCATAGCAACTAGAAGGTCCTCCAACTTTTACCTCAGAGGGTGTGGCATGCACTGTCAGGATCCCTTGAATGGACTAGATGTTTAGCTGCCATTATCTGCACCGCTGTATGTCTGAGGGCTCTTTTCCTAAAGCTGCAGAAAGCTCAGCTGCCAGTGTTCCCAGAAGGCCAAAAGTGCTGAGGAATTCACCCACTCTGGGATAAATCCTCAACTAATGACTTTTGGGAGTTGGTGTATAAATACCCCAGCTTCCTTGCTCCCCTGGGTGTGGTAACCGTGAGGTATGTGTTTTGGGTTGTTGCCCAGAGTTTCCCCATGGGATTACACTTCAGTTACTCACAGAGGTAAGTTGCTTGACAACATACCTTCCCCAAGTATAGCTCTGACATGACTGTGGGTTGATAGTTTCATTTATATTCATGAAGAAAATGAAAATGAAATAATGAAGATGTACATTGGAACTTCACTCATTCGTCAATGACATGAGCAACTTCTTTGCCAACTCAGGTAAGAGCTTCAAATACTGTCACATTTTTGTGCTGATCATAATGTAACTGATACAGATACAGCACACTTAACCCTTAATCTGCACTATTGCCTTTTTCTTTAGCACGTGAGGTCTAGACCAGGGTTTGGCAAAAAACCATGTTTTATTGGAACACAGTGACGCCCGTTATTTGTTGACTGTAGTGGCTTTTGTACCCGCAAGGCAGGGTTGAGAATTATGACACAATCACACAGTCTACAAAGCCTAAGGTATTTATTATCTGGCCCTTTACAGAAAATGTTTGCTAGCAAAACAAAAGTTCAAGCCCTGATTTGTAGCGTTTGCTGATTTAGGGGGGTATAAATATTCTCATCATTGCCAATTTAAAGCTTCCAACCAGAAGTGCGTTATGACTTTCATGGACCTTAGGCACTTCTGCCTTTGTAGGACCCTAAAAATATATTTTTTATTTTATTTTATATTTATATATTATATTTTATATTTATAAAATACATATTTTATATTTATAAATATAAATAAGAATATTTTTATTTAAACATCTGTATATTTAATATATATATTTATTCAAATATTAAATATAGAGTCAACAACTACATTGATAGAAAGATGAATATACCAATAGTACACATGAACACTTTCCCTTCGACCTCAAAATTCATATTTTCCTTCTGATTTTAAAAGAGATTAACTTCTTTTCATGGCCTCTAAAAGTGGAGTGGGCCTTGTGTACTGTGCCTACTGCATTAATGGATAAGTTGGCTCTGCTACCAGTTCAGTGCTACTGAACTCAGAACTGGGGAAAGACGTGCAGTAGTGCACCATTTCATAGTATTTCTATTATACAGATAAGATAGGTATGAATAACCTCAAGAGCAAAGATAAAATATAGTAAAATGATTAGG
Source organism: Zalophus californianus (assembly GCF_009762305.2). Lineage (NCBI taxonomy): Eukaryota > Metazoa > Chordata > Mammalia > Carnivora > Otariidae > Zalophus > Zalophus californianus. Next base: position 113,792,992 of record NC_045602.1, read on the forward strand.
AAGTAGAGTTTTGCATATTTCAAACTTTTGGTTTTAATATCATTTATTTAATTTAAAATTTACATAACTTAATTTTCTTTTTTTTTTTAAGATTTTATTCATTTATTTGAGAGAGAGCGAGCATGAGAGAGGGGAGGTCAGAGGGAGAAGCAGACTCCCCGCCGAGCAGGGAGCCCAATGCAGGACTCAATCCTGGGACTCCAGGATCATGACCTGAGCCGAAGGCAGTTGCCCAACCAACTGAGCCACCCTGGCGCCCCAACATAACTTAATTTTCAATTAATTTTCTGGTGTCCCTTCACCTCCCAAATAAACTACTCTGGCTTGAATCCTTGTCTCAGAGTTGGCTTCTGGGGGAAGCCAAGCTAAGACAGAGGAAAGTAAGCTTCTGACTTGTTAAGCCACTGTTATTTTAGTGTGTGTGTGTTGGGGGGGTTCTTCCTTACAGCTGGATCTTTTCCTAACTGATAGGGTGAGGCTTGAGATAATTCATAATGCAAACATTCAAAAACAATTTTTTGGAGCACATACTTAATAGGGACACAGTTGGTAACAACATAAATCCAGTCCAGGTCTTCGTGGGAGATAGAGAATAGCAAATGACCAAATTGTATCTATATCTGTATGTGGCCAGGGAATACCTCTCTAAGGAGGTGACAGTGGAGCTGAGACCCAAACATGAGAAGGAGCTAACCACACAAAATGTTGAGAGAAGAGTATTCCAGATAGAAGGAACTGCAAGTGCAAAGGTCCTGAGGTGCAGATGAGCAGGGCCAGTTCCAGGAATATCTGTGTGGCTGGAACCCCGTGGGTGAGGGAAGGAGTGGTAGGAGACAAGCTTGATCATGCAGAGCCTTGCAGGCCATGATGAAGACTTGAGATTTTATGTTATCACAGTGGCTATTAAATGGAGAATCAAGATTAGAGGTGACAGGAGCAGCAGGCAGGAGGAAGCCACATAAGAGGCTGCCATAGAGGCCTCATGGACAGGGGGTGGGGGTGTGAAGCAAGGATGGCACAGTGGATTGTTACAAAATGACCCTCAACAAATCATGCCCCCCTGAATTCATGCCCTTGTGTGGTCCCCTCCCATTGTGACTCTGGACTGACTTTGTGACTGGTTTTGACCAACAGAGTGTGGCAGAATTGATGCTGTGGGAGTTCTGAAACTTAAGCCTTAGGAGGCCTTGCAGCTTTCACTCACCGCCATGGACCTGAGACCATAATGTGAAGGATCCTTCGCTACCCTCCTTGGGGATGGGTATCCAAGGATCCCACATGGAGAGAGAGGCCTTGCTGACAGCCAGCATCAAACACCCAGACATAAGAGGCCACCATGCACCCTACAGCCCCAGCTGAGCCGTCTGCTGAAAGTGCATGAGAGATCAGAATGGCCCAGACTGTCAACCCACAGAGTCAAGAGAAATAATAAATTATTGTTGTTTTGAGCCACTGAGTTTTAGGGTGCTGGGTTATTTAGCAATAAATAAATGAAACCAGGGCGCCTGGGTGGCTCAGTCAGTTAAGCGACTGCCTTCGGCTCAGGTCATGATCCTGGTGTCCTGGGATCGAGTCCCACATCGGGCTCCCTGCTCATCAGGGTGTCTGCTTCTCCCTCTGACCCTCTTCCCTCTCATGCTCTCTCTCATTCTCTCTCTCTCAAATAAATAAATAAAAATCTAAAAAAAAAATAAAGGAAAACAGTGTGAAAAGAACATAGATTAGTACATCCTACCCTTCGCCTTGGAGACACGTAAGGATCAGATTTGCTTCCCCTAATCCCAACTCTACCTTCCCATTCTCCTTGGAGAAGCATTTTTGAAGGTACCTAGAACTATATGCCCTGCTAAATTTTATGTGTAGATTTTACCACGATGAAAAGAAAAAGTTTTCAAGAAGCAACTTGTCCATGTAATGGAGCTAGTGGGTGGTAGAGATGAGATCTGAACCCTGGTAGTCTAGCTTTAGGATTCTGGTGTATGTTACCAAAAGAGATTGAGATATGAAAGGCCTCTGGGGAAATGGAAAGTACGAGGAGGGGGGACAATGGAAATACTGAGGAATAATATGCCATTCATGGAGATTTGCTCCTTATCAGTCATCCCTCTTTAGGCATCCAGAAATGGTGGGAAACACCCAGGATTCAAGCACCAGGAGAACTGGTTGCAAGTTTGGAATCTATGGTTTACCAGCTTTGAGACTCCCGGAAAATCCCTCCTAGTCTCTAAATCTTTCCTCACCCTTGGGGATGATATCAATTCTGCTATTCTTTAGGATGGTTGTGTGAGTCACAAGAGTTAATGGATGTGTGTTTCAATTATCTATGGAAGCATGAGAAACCACTCCAAAATCTTAAACAACTGGGCTCAGCTGGGCAGTTTTTCTGTTCCACATGGTGTTGATGAGGGTACCCGTGTGGCTGCATTCAGCTGGCGGTTCAGCTGGGGGTGAAATGTCCAAGATGACTTCATTCACATGTGTAGTGCTCAGCTGAAGTTTCTAGAATATTTTGAGGACTCAAATTGGTTGGGTCTCCCTCCCTCTCCCCATATGGCTCTCCAGTAGGAGACACAGTGGAAGACAGTAGAAGCCGAAGCTGCCAAGCCTCTTAAGGCTTAAATCAGAACTAGCAGAGTCATTTATACCACATGCTTTGGTCAAAACAAGTGACATGACCAGCCAGATTCAAAGGGAAGAGAAATAGAGTCTACCTCCTGATGGGAGAAACAGCATGCTCATGCAAAGATAGGAGGACTTGTTGGCAGCCATCTTTGTGACAATCCACTACAGTGGCACGCATAGGTGGGGATCAGAGTTCAACTGCCCCCTGCCAAGAGGTAGGATTAGATAAGAGAGTCTTATGAATGGTTTAAGCATAATGCTAAGGGCTGCAGCACACAGCAAGTGCTCAGTAAGTGCTGATTATTTTTAATCATTATTATTATTTTAACAACTTTTGGAAACAGTCACTGGTAGCACTGGTACTGTATCCACTTTACAGTGATACATGGAATAAATTAACTTTCTGGCCTCTCCCAATTTTAACACTGTGACTCTTTGAGTCCCCTTTCCAGATATCAGAAATTGAGGCTTAGGAAGACTTAGTGACTTACCTCGGTCACACTCTTAGCTAACCAGACCATGGTGAAGTCTACATTCAAAGATGTCTTCCTCTACTAAATACACTGCTTTTCATTCATTCCCTTAATAAGTAGTGTATTGTATTTGGCACTTACCATCTACCTGGAGAAGTATACATAAGTGTATAATGACAATTATTTAATGAATACATACTATGTAACGTTATGTCATTGAATCCTCATCATAAACTTATTATAATCCCCTACCTATTTTGCCAATGAGAATAAAGTAGAGTAAGGTTAAATAAAAGACAGGATCCTACCCTCTTAGGGATTACAGTCTATTAGAGAGGATATAAAGTAGTCAAGCAAATAATTATATATATAATTACAAATTACTCCCGCAGTTGGGCTGCTATTGGAGCCCTGGTACCAAACCCACTCATCAAATCAAGGCCTCGGGTAACCCTGGCAACCAGTCTTCCTGCCAATAGTAAAGATGGCGTCCAGAGAACAGACGTGTATACGCACACCCCCCCCCACTACCCACAATACAATGGGGGGAGGAGGAGCAGTTTCTGCCAGGAGTTAATATGGCTCCCATAGTTACACCATCCGCTCGTCACCTAATCAGCGACCTCACTGCCCACACCAGGCTGAGGATCAGGAGCAAAGTTTTCTTACCTCTCCGCTGACCACGACTACAGGAGAGTTTGAAGCCAGGGAGCACCCAGCGGAGTTAAACTCCGTAACCAGGGAAACACCACTTCCGCTGACGTCATTACGGCGACACGTGGATCCAAGATGGCGGCTGCGATGGTGAGTGAAGGAGACTCCGGGAGCCAGAGCTGGAGCGGGGCCCTCCGGGGGATCCCAGGACCCTCCAGCGCCCCATGCCTGGCCGGAGCCACCTCCGGGACCCGTAGCTCAGGCTTGAGGGATATCCCTGACTGGGCTTGTCTCTCCCAAACTCCCCCTCCCCGACCCTGGCCCCGCACTCAGGCTTGTCAAGGCCCGGAGTTTTGGGGGAGGCACTCGGTCGGAGGAAAGGTCTCGGTTACCGTCTCTGCCGGTTCCTATTACTGCTTTGGTCTCCGCCTCCTGTGACCCCCTTTTTCTAATTTTCACTTCCCAGCCTGGATCTCTCCGAATATCCCCCTATTCCCACCCTCGCTCCTCCTCCTTACGTCCAGACTTTGCTCTCCGCCTTCCTCCTCCCCTCTGTCCTGACCAGTCCGCGGATGCGACCTCACCACGGACCAGCCGCCCAGCCCAAGGCCCGTCTCAGATCCTTTCCAGAGCCCTGTCCTCATGTCCACCTTCAGTAACTGTTCCCACCGCGCAGAGGTCTTGACTGCCGCTACCCCGGAGCATGCCCTTACAACCGCTCTCCTCCATTTTCTATTTCCAGACCCTTCCTAAACATTTATGCGGTCTTCTCTAAATCAACTGTCTGCCTCTCTCCTGGGGAGCTTTTATCCCATTGGTTCTCAAACTTCACCGTGCATAAGACTCGGGGTGTGTTGGGGGAGGCATGTTAAAAATGCAGGTTCCTGAGCCCCACTCCCAAAGTTCTAATTCAGTAGGTCTAGGTGATGCCCAGGAATCTGCACTTTTATAAGCACTCCAGTGATTATGATGCAGGTGATCTGTGAACTATGTTTTGAAAAACACTCTACTAGCCTTGTCTGGCTGCCTCCCCCTTGGGTGCCCCTGCAGGACCACACAACCCTTTAGGGAAAAAGTTGGTTAGAATGGAGCTCGTTAAGATGAAGGCTGTATGTGGATAAGGGTGCAGGTGAAAGAACTGTGCCTGGAAAGTGGGTCAGCACTTACTGGTTCCTGTACAGAACCCTGGAAGTAGACCTATGAAGGAGTGGCCTTTCTCCCAGAAGCTCAGCTCGCATTCTGCTTGTCAAGAGACCAAAACCAGAATTGAAGTCACTTTGTCCAGAGTGATTTTCTAGGTCTTCTGTATGTTGCTTCCTCTGCAGATAATTTCATCCTAGGAGTGAATGCAAAGGAAAACCCAGGAAAAAAGGAGGTGACGTTTGACTTTAGCAAAGGCAGATTCTTGTTTAAATTCTTTGGTGTTGGCTTTCTCTAAACAAGGGTAGGTTATTGGCTGACAATGAGCTTCCCTCCTTCTGTTAACCAACAGATAACCTCCTTTTTGTTTAACGAGGGATTCCTTATTTAGAACCTGAGGTCAGGTTCAAGATTTCCCAGCCTTCCCTGATTTCTCAGGGAATCGAAGTCTCAGACTTCGATTTAAACCATGAGTGAGTGAGATGTCAAAACCAAATTTTTTTCTGGACCACATTCAGAACAAGCATGGTATAAGAATGTAACAGGAAAAGTCACACCTCCCTTGCCATAGGGAAAAACTTCAATAAAGTGGCATTTATAGCATTGCACTGGGTAATTCCTGCCCCGTTCAAAGGTTTTTAAGAGGTAATAAGTTAGCAGTACATATTTCTGGCACACATTGATTTAATCAACAAATACACAATGCCTGCCCTGTGCCAAGACCTAGGAATGTTGTTGTGAAGTAGAGGGTTAAGTTGCCCACCGTTGTGGGGCTCTTCTAGTCTTGAGGAGACAGGCAGTGAACAAGCCAACAAGTAGATGAACAAGATAATGTCAGATAGTGGTAAATGCTGTGAAGACAGCAAGGGGCGAAGTGATAGTGATTGAGAGTGATGGGGTGACACGACTACTTTGGATTAAATGGTCAGAGAAGGGGCGCCTGGGTGGCTCAGTCGTTAAGCGTCTGCCTTCGGCTCAGGTCATGATCCCAGGGTCCTGGGATCGAGCCCCACATCGGGCTCCTTGCTCCGCGGGAAGCCTGCTTCTCCCTCTCCCGCTCCCCCTGCTTGTGTTCCTTCTCTCGCTGTGTCTCTCTCTGTCAAATAAATAAATAAAATCTTTAAAAAAAATAAAAATAAAAAAATAAATGGTCAGAGAAGTCTTTTCAGAGTTGACATGAGTTGAGACCCCACTGACAAGAAGGAACCAGCAAGGCAAAGAGTGTTCCTGGCAAAGGAAATTGCAAGTGTAAAGGACCAACATGGGAAAGAGCTTGGTATATTAGAGGAACACAGAAGGCTGGAGGGACTGAAGTATGGTGAAGGGGTGAAGGTGGGAAGGATTGATAAAAGATGAAACTGGAGAGAGGCAGGAGCAGCTGTGTTTCTAAAAGCCTGCCTATAATTGCAGTGGATTGTAGTCTACAGTTGGCAGTCTATGGGCTGCATGTTGAAACAGACTGTTCTTTTAGGGTGCTTCCCCTTCCTACCCTTCAGAGCATTACACTAGGGGAGCCGGTGTGCTTTCAGCCTGCAAAAAACCATGAAGAGGAGTTGGGATTTTATTGTAAGCTGAGTGGAAAGCACAGTGATTCAGTGTATATCATGTCACATGGGAGTCTTGTCCTGTGTGCTTTCATGGTGGATACAGTAACTGATGTTAAGAAACTGAGGATGTAATGTATAGTGACTCACAGAGGCCAGTTTAAAGGATGCACATGAGAAACTTTATGTTTGATGCAATAGTGAAAATGCATGGAAGTGAATTTATTACAGAGGGATTTGTGTAACAGGCAAAGTGGGGTCACAGATAGACTTGAGTTTGGGCTGTGTCAAGCACTTTATTACAGGAAGTCAGAACAGTCCCCACACCCTTGTATACATTAAGTTTCACAACCGGTGGGGAAGGGGGGTGTGGATCTGCTTTGGGGTATATGAGTTTCTGTGGCAATTCATACAACCAAAGAGGAATTAAGCTAGTGGATTCAGTGACCGTGGGAACAGGCTAGGTTTTTTGTTTGTCTTTTAGGTTTTGAAAGTTAGGGGGCGCCTGGGTGGCTCAGTCGGTTAAGCGTCTGCCTTTGGTTCAGGTCATGATCCCATCACGATCCCCAGGATCCTGGGATCGAACCCTGGTCCTTCTGCCTGTAGCTCCCCCCCCGGCTCCTCCTCGCTCGCTCTCTCGCTCTATCTCAAATAAATAAATAAATAAAATCTTTGAAAAAGAAAGGGCTATGGGTTTCTAGAGGTATTTTATGGGCTTTTCTCTCCCTCGCTTTTCTTAGTGAACGGCTCTTCTTCTCCGGGGCTTGGGCTGCCTCCTCTCAGGTGTGTTAGCACAGTGGGTGTTTCCTAAACCTGCAGGGCAACACTTCTCCCACCATAGCAGGAGATTTAGCTGGTGTCAGCAGAAGTTCTCTCTACTTTTCCTGCTTTCCTCCTACCCTGGATTTAGATGACTTTATAAAGTTACAGGATACTGAGTTGATCCACCTGGATCTTAGGTGAGAGGCAGGCTCATATCTCATTCTTTATGGAAATACTGAGCATATGGCATATGCTCTGGGGAATATTATTTTGGTGGAACTTGGAAAGTGTCCTCTGAGTACATTTGTAGGCATCGCAGGAGTCTGGAAACCTCCATTTGGAGAATAAAACTGTGCTTCTCTCGCATCTATCATTGTCCATACTGTCTGGGTTTTATCTTTTTCCTTTCTTTATTGGATATAATTCATATACTCTAAAATTTGCCCTTTTGAAGTAGACACTATAGTGGTTTTTCATATATTCACAAAGTTGTGCAATCTTCACCACCATTCACTTCTAGAACATTTCATCACCCAAAAAGAAACCCATTAACTGTGACTTCCCACTCCCCACTCTCCTCAGTCCCTGGCAACCACTTATCTACTTTCTGTCTATATAAGATTTGCCTATTTTGGACATTTCATATAACTGGAATCATAGAGTATGTGGTGTTTTGTATCTGGCTTTTTTTTTTTTTTAAGACAGCATAATGTTTTCAAAGTTCATGTTGTAGCAAGTGTCAGTACTTCATTCCTTTTTATGGCCGAATAATATTCCATTGTGCGGATACACCACATTTTGTTTAGCCCTTCATCCGTTGATGGACTCTGGGATTTTTTTTTTTCTACTTTCTGGCGGTTGTGAATGTTACTGTGAACATTTATGTGCACATATGTGTTTCTATGGGAACACATTTTCCGTTTTCTTGGGCACGTACCTAGGTTTAGAATTGCTAGGTGAGTTGACAGTGCTCTGATCCAGTCTGGAGGCAGGGGAATGGGCTGAATGGCCACAAGGTTCACTTGAGCAGATGGAGGCCGTGCTAGGCAAGCCCCGCAGCCCCAGTCAGAAGATAGAAACAGGCACTGTATCTCATGGCAAAGTCTGGACCGTAGAGGCCTGCACTCTGCCACCGGTCCCATGTGTGCGAAGTTGCAGTCTTGTCTGGGCCTCCAGTGTGGATTGGGATCAGCCCATGGAGGATGGAGGCCTAGAGCCAGAGTCAGCAGTCTCGGGCTTAGCCCCAGCACTGACACTGACCTACCCTGTGGCCTGGGCACAAAAGATCACTTCGGCTTTTTTGGTCTGTAGCCATGGATGACATATGAAATGAAGGTTTGGACTTGATGGTTGCAAAATTTCAGGTTGAAAATTCTGTAGTTTAGAATACTCAAATTTAAGTTTGTTTGTTTTCCATGATCATAGTTTCTGTAGTCTTTCCAGGCTGCTGTCTGTTGGTTGTGCTGTCTCTTTGATCTCCAGTTGCCCTACCTGGCATGAATTCTGCAGGAGCCACTGTGTCCTTGGAGCCAAGGGGCCAACATCAGGCCCTGGGTCAGATGTGTTTCTCCGAGCAGTCCCTTTAAAGGAGTGCCTTCATCCTCTCAGGAAGTACAGAGAAGGCTGAGACAACATTAAGTTGCCTCTTGGTTTCTCTTTTACAACTTGGACAAAAGTTCCCCTTTGATCTTGGCATTAAAGAAACGGGTCGCAGAATGTTGGAGAAGGTCGAGTTTTGATCTCTGGGCACTGGCAGGAAGGTGGGAAGGAGCCAGGGTGAGCAGGGCCATCTGGCCACAGAAGAATGATAGCCACCTACCACCCCCCAACCTGCTTTGATCCCTGAACCATTTGCTGACACTAGTGTTTCCCAAATGGGGCACTGTTGGGGACACCCAGGACTTCCATCTCCGTCCTCTTCATTGCTTCCTTCTCTGCCTTCCTAACATGATTTCTCACCTATGCCTGAGCATTAAACTAACAGGCCTCCCACTATCTGAAGTCCCCAGGTTTTGTATTCAGTGGGTATGCTAAGTGCTCCTAGCAGTTCTTAAAAAACAAAATCAAAGCACAAGTTGGAACTGAATTCTTAAGCCAGTTTAGAAGGGAGTTTGGGTACCCTGGCAAGTCACTTACCATCTCTGAGCCTCAGTTTCTACTCATGGTACATCAGATGTTGTAAATTTGGCAGTCCCGTGGACCACATCTTCACATGGACTTGATTTGGGGTGCGTTGGTTTGCTTTGCTTTGCTTTGCTTTTGACTGGCACCAGACTTAAAAGTTTTTGAGTTGGTTGCCAACATTTAATTGGGAATATTTCACATTTAAAAGCTAGGTTTTCATTTTCTCTTGAGAATTTGGGCCCAGATTCCCTGTCAGAGGCATGCTTCACACAGGGCCCAGCTCATCACTTCCTGTCTCGGCACTCTCCTGTATCACTCCGGAGCAGTCTCACTACTTAGGTCACTTGCATGGTCCTGCTATGTGTTTGAATTTGCAACCCCTGAATAAGATCATCGCTCTATAAAGTGTTTCCTACTCTGACATTCTGATTCAAAAACTATAAAAGGTGTGTGGTAATCCCCTGTGTGACCTGACTTCAAGGGAAAAGGTTCTACTCACACGATATATTTCAGTTGATAAACCATATGCCCATCCAATATTCCACGGGATCCTTACGAAAGCCCATTTTACAGGTGAAGAAACTAAGGCTTGGTCTAAGGACCTGTGATTGATTTAATACCTTTGGACAAGCTTTTTTTTTTTTTTTTTTTAACCGCAGTTAACCGTTTTAGAAATCTTTGTGCGTGTGTGGTAACATAAATATAACAAAAGGTGTCATTTGAAGTTTTTGAAGTGTACGATCGGTGGCATTAATTACATTCACAGTGTTGTGCAACCCTCACCACCATCCATCTTCAGAACTTTTTATTATCCCATACTGAATCGGTTTCCTTACTTTTAAAGTGAGGGGTGACACTGTCCTCAAAGGATTGTTGTGATTATTAAATGAAATATGAGATGAGAGCTCCTGGCACAAAGAGAGCTCTCTAATTTTTCTGTTCCAAGGTTTGAAGTCTTCCAGAGGCGAACCATTTAAGCTGGTTGCTTCAACTAATTGAGCATTCTTTTATAAATGCCCAAAGGGGAGAGGGAAGGTCAGTACAGTTCTTGTGTTTTATTTCTGCCCTTTCTGGCCTCAAGGTTTAGATCGGGTTGTCCATTGCTTGGTGAGGGTAGCTCTTTCACTTGGATTTCCACAGCTGGCTGCCCATTTTTTCCTACTCCCAAAGAGCAGTTTGCAGTCTTTCTATGTAGCTGTGCTCAACGGCAACTCTGTATCTCTGGGCTCTGAAATAAAGGCTACATTTTCAGAGCCTCCTGTGGCTAATTTAGTTCTTTTTTTCTTTCTTTTTCTTTTTTTTCCCCTCTGTGAGTTCTTTAGCTCCATGGGGGCTGCTTGGTAAGTGGTCCTGAGCTGTCATTAGCCATCTTGCATGTGTGGTTGAATTCTTGGGGAGCTCTAGCTGATTGGGTAATCGATTTCAGTTAACTGTTGGCAAACTGTGCCCCACAGCCTTTTTCTTTCTTTTTTTTTTCCTCTCTTTTTTTCTTAATCTGGGGAGCAGTTACTACATGATCTTAAAATGGTGACTGTATCTTTGAGAAGGAAATAGAAGAATCTAGCTTACTGTTCAGGAAGGTGCTGCTTTGGGGCGCCTGGGTGGCTCAGTTGGTTAAGCGACTGCCTTCGGCTCAGGTCATGATCCCAGGGTCCTGGCATCGAGTCCCACATTGGGCTCCCTGCTCAGCGGGAAGCCTGCTTCTCCCTCTCCCACTCCCCCTGCGTGTGTTCCCTCTCTCGCTGTCTCTCTCTCTCTCTCTCTGTCAATTAAATAAATAAAATCTTTAAAAAAAAAAAAAAGGGACGGTGCTGCTTTTATGGCAGGAAATGTATGGGATAGGAACCAGGGGCCAGAAAGGCTGTCCACAGACAGGCCAGAGTCAATCACTAGGTGATGCTATTTATGGGAAAGAAGACTGCAAGGCAGGGGGCTCCAGAAGAGAAAAGGTTAACTTCTGGCCACAGAGAAATGTGAGCGAATGAACTAATTTTTAGTTCACAGGATGAAACTTCTTTTTTTTCTTCTTCTTCTTCTTTTTTTGGAAGAAGTTCATTGTTCACACCTTTCAAACTGGGTGGAGCAAATTTTAGGAAGTGAGGGGTACTTTTTAGTTCTAGCAGTTCTTCACTGGGCTCTTGGGAGAGTTTTTTTCTGCATGCCCAGCCCCCCAAGAATAAAATACATCGGGAGGGCAAGGCCTTGATTCTTGGGTCTCTTGAGCTTTATAACTTTCCAGGTCACCCATATCTTTGCCAGTGATGGGGTGTTAGATTACAGCATGAAGGGCTTCTAGATTGCTATCACCTTGCTTCTTGACATGCTGCCTTTGCTGTCTCGTGACTTAGAAACCAAGTGAAGCAAAATGTTGAATGAGCTGGTTCACATGTTAGCACTGCCATTCCTTTTCTTGGCTCTGAACAGGCATTTGCTAAATACTTAATTGGCTTTTCAGGCTGAACTTCACATGGAAGTTCCTATGATGATCAATTGAAAATTAAAGGAAGATACAAAGGAGTTTCCCAAGAAGCAGGTATTTTGCTACTCTCCACCTTCCTTACAGAAATGAACTATGGGTCCAGCATCCTCTATCAGGCTGTCTGGGCTGCAGAGATAATGAAGTGAAAGAGTCACAAAGAGGTTTAAATGGTAACCAGTACAAGGGTCTTGTCTGGGGCCCATGAACTTCTAGGTCCTTGATCCTCCTGGAATCATACATCAGGTTGTGTTTGGAGTGTTTTTTCTGGGAACAGGGTCTATAGCACTTTTTTCTTTAGTTGAAGGATAGTTGACACACAATGTTGTATTAGTTTCAGGCACACAACATAGTGATTCAACAACTTGATTCAGCAGCTCTAAACCTATGCTTAAACAAGTGTAACTACCATCTGTCACCATACAACATTGTTACAATATCCTTGACTATATTCCCTGTGCTGTACCTTTCATCTGGTGACTTATAAGATGCTCAGAGGGGTCTGCAGTACTCTCCCTACAGTTAAGGATTACTGATCTTGTCTGGTTACTCACACGTCTGTGCCCGGGGGCCGTGCGAATCTTTATCATTCCAGTTTTAGTGTGTGTGCTACCGAAATGAGCACTGGTTACTCACATCTTGCCAGAATCCCCCCTGCTTTGTTCTTACCTTATAGCTTCCATTTTCTGTACATTTTCAGGGGAATTTCCCCAAGTATTTTCAGAGGCAGCCATCTCCTTCCCTTTCTTAAAATGTAAATATTTATTTTGAATATGAGTGATCCATGTACATGGAAAAAGAATAAAAAAGCTATAAAAGAAATGAAAGTCACCCCACTGCCCCCAGGCATTCATCAGAGGTACGTAGTCATTGATTGAAAAGTTTTTTTCCCTAGAACATTTTTGTACACATGAAATGTCTGTTTAAAAATACTTTTTATTATAAAAAAAATGCTCAACATGTACAAAAGTAGAAGAAATAGTATAAGGAATCCCCATAACCCATCACCCAGCTTCAAGAATTACCATTAAATTGCCAGATTTGTTTCATCTGTGACAAGTCCTCCCTTGAGCTGGTTATTTTTTTCCTTCAGGTTTATAAAGGTGTCATTTAACACCATAAAATGACTGATTTTAAGTGTATAGTTGAATGAATATAGTTCATTCAGTTTATGAACTGAATATTACAAATAATGTAGTTCATTAATTTATCATTCAAATGACTGATTTTAAGTGTGTAGTTCAATGAATATAGTTCATTCAATTTTAGTGAATGTATAGACCTATTCAGTCATCATCACAATAACACAAAGTTTAGAACATTTTTGTCACCCCATCAGGTTCCCTTACAGCCGAGGGGTTGACACTTGGAGTCAGTCCCTGCTCCCACACCGGCCAACCACTGATCTTTCTGTCTCTAGATTTGCCTTTCTTGGGCATTTCACTTAAGTGGAATCATACACCATATAGACTTTTGCATCTGGCTTCATGAACTTGGCATTACATTTATGGGATTTGTCAGTGGTGTAACAGGAATTGGTAGTTCACTTCTTTTTATTGCTGAATACTATTCCATTGCATGGCTGTACTGCATTTTGTTTCCCCCTTCACCAGTTGATGGGTGTTTGGATTATTTCCAGCTTTGGACTTTTTGATCAAAGCTATTAGGAGCATTCATGTACAAGTCTTTGTATGGACAACTGTTTCCTCTTCTCTTGGGTAAATGCCTAGGATTGGAATTGCCGGGTAGTGTGGTAAGTTTCTGTTGAATTTTTTAAAGATACTGCCAAACTTTCCCATGGCTGTACCATTTTATGTTCCCATCAATATATGAGGGTTCCAGTTTGTCCATCTTTGTCCACACTTGCTATTGTCTGTGTCTTTGAGGTTGGCCATTCTCATGGATGTGTGGTGTGCCTCATTGTGGTTTTAGTTTGACAAGTGATATTGAACATCATCTCATGTGCTTATTAGCCAGTTGTATATCTTCTTTGGTAAAATGTGTATACAGATCTTTTGCCAGTTTTTTAAATTGGATTGTTTTATCATTAAGTTGTAAGAATTTTTTATGTATTCTGGATACAAGTTCTCTATCAGATATGTGATTTACAAAGATTTTTCTTCTAGTCTGTGGCTTTTCATTTTTTTTAATTTAAAAAAATTGAAGTATAATTGACATACAATATATTAGTTTCAGTTGTACAATATGATATTTTATATACATTACAAAATGCATACCATTGTAAGTGTATTTACCCTCTGTCACCATACAAAGATATTATAATATTATAGTATTTTTGACTGTATTTCCTTTGCTGTACTTTACATCCTCATGACTTTTTTTTTTTAAGGTTTTATTTATTTATTAGAGAGAGCATGTGCACACAAGCAGGGGGAGTGGCAGGCAGAGGAAGAGGGAGAAGCAGGCTCCCCACTGAGCAGAGCGCCTGAAGCAGGGAGACTTAACCAACTGAGCCACCCAGGCGCCCCTAGACTTGCTTATGTTATAGCTGGAAGTTTGTACCTCTTAATCCCCTTCACCTGTTTTGCTCATCCCCCTATCCCACCTCCTCTGGCAACCATTGGTTTGTTCTCTATATTTAGAGTTTGTTTCTGTCTTGTTTATTTGTTTGTTTTGTTGTTTAAATTCTACATATAAGTGCAATCATACGATATTTGTTATTGTTTGACTTACGTCACTTAGCATAATACCCTCTAGGTCCATGTCTTCCATTTTCTTAATGATATCTTTTGAAGTGTAAAAGTTTTAAATTTTGATGAAATCAATTTTATCAATTTTTTAAATATAGATTGTGCTATTGGTGTTGTATCTAAGACATCTTTGCCTAACTCAATGTCACAAAGATTGTCTCATAACTATTCTTCTAGAAGTTTTATAGTTTTTGCTTGTCTATTCAGGTCTAAGATACATGTTGAGTTAATTTCTGTGAATGGTGTGAGGTTCCTTTTACATGCAGCTACCCAAATGTCAAGAGTCATTTGTTGAAAAGACTATCCATTCATTATTGAATTGCCTTGGCAACTTGTTGAAAATCAATTTACTATAAACATATGGATTTATTTCTGGACTTTGAATTTCCATTGATCTTTATGCATATCCTTACCACACCGTCTTGATTACTGTAGCTTTATAATAAGCTTAGAAATGAAATAAGCTTAGAATTTGTTATTCTTAAACATTGTTTTGGATGTTCTGGGTCCTTTGTGTTTCCAAATAATTTTAGGGTTGACTTGTCAGTTTCTATAAAAAAGCCTGCTGGGATTTTGATAGGGATTGCCTCGAATCTGTAGATCAGTTTGGGAAGAATTGCCATCCTCTCAATATTGAGTCTTTCAGTCCATGAAAATGGAATGTCTCTCCAGTTACTTAGAATGTTTTGTAATTTTCGGTATACAAGTCTTTTAAAAGAAATTTATTCCTGGGGCGCCTTGATGGCTCAGTCGGTTAAGCACCCAACTCTGGATTTCTGCTCACGTCTGATCTCAGGGTGGTGAGATCAAGCCCTGCATCAGGCTCTGCGCTCAGCAGGGAGTCGGAGCCTGCTTGAAATTCTCTCCCTTTCCTTCTGCCCCTCCCCCTGCTTGTGTGCACACTCTGTCTCTAGAATAAATAAATGTATGTTTAAAAAAATTTATTCCTAAATATCTTACTCTTTTTGAAGGTATTATAAATGGAGGTAGTTTTGAAATTTCATTTTGGGTTTGTTTGTTGCTAGTATGTGGAAGTACAGTTAATTTTTATATGTTGATCTTGTAGTTTCCAACCTTACTCACTTTATTAGTTCTAGTAGTTGTTTTGGGTTTCTGTAGGATTTTCTAAATACAAGATATGTGATCTACAATAAAAGCTCCTTTACTTCTTTTCAGTATGGATGCCTTTAATTAATTATTTGCTTCAGTGAATATTATTTGCATTTATATAGCACAATGTTGAATAGAAATGGCAAAAGTGGACATCTTTGCCTTGTCAGTCATCTTAGGAGGAAGCATTTGTCTTTCACCATTAAGTATGGTGTTGGCTGTGGGTTTTTCGTAGCTGCTCTTTATCTGATTGAGGAAGTTCCTTTCTATTCTTAATTTGTTGGGAGATTTTATCATGAATATCTGTTGGATTTTTTCAAGTGTTTTTTCTTTGTGAAGATTGTGTGGTTTTGTCCTTTATATGGTATATTACATTGATTTTCAGATATTGAGCCAACCTTGCATTTCTGGGGTAAACCCCACTTGGTCATGATGTATAAACCTTTTCATATATTGCTGGATATGATTTGCTAATATTTTATTAAGGATTTTTTCCATCTGTGTTCATGAGGGCTATTTGTAAGTTTCCTTTTCTTGTGATGTCTTTGGCTTTGGTACAGGTTTAAAAAAATTTTTTTAGATAAATGAGATTATACTATACACACGCTGCTGTGCATCTTATTTTATACTTTATAACTTACGTTGGCAGTCCTTCGAAAATAGTTCTACCTTCCATTTAAGGAAAGAGGGCTAAGTTGCCCTCCCCAAACACTGTACCAGTTTACCTATAGCTAGTTATGTTCAGATTTTTTAAAGCTTTGTGACTCTAATAGGTAAAAAAATCAGATGCCATTATTTTGATTTGCATTTTTTAAATTATGAATGATGTTTACCATCTTTTTGTGTTTGGCCTTTTGAACTCTTTTTTTTAACTGCCCATTCATATTCTTTTGGGTTATTTGTCCTTGATTGGTTTATAAGAGCTCTTTGTATACCGAAAGAATAGTCCTTTGTCAGGTGTGTGGTAAATATTTTTACCCAAATTGTGTTTTTCTTTGTCTATGATGTATATATTTTTAAATTTTTCTTCCTTCTTCCTATGTATCCTTTTTCTTTATAGTTTCTGGGTTTTGTTTCATTCTTAGGAAACTTGCCATGTCAAGATTGTTTAAAAGTATATCTGTATTGGGGTGCCTGGGTGGCTCAGTCAGTTAAGCATCTGACTCTTGATTTTGGCTCAGGTCCAATCCCAGCTGTGAAATTGAGCCCTGCGTCAGGCTCTGCACTGGGTGTGGGGCCTGCTTGAGATTTTCTCTCTCTCTCTCTCTCTCTCTGTCTCCCCCTTCTCTAAAAAATAAATAAAATAAAATATTTAAAAGTATATCTGTATTTGCTCCTCACACTTCTATTTCAGTTTGTATGTTTAAGTCTTTTCTCACCTCTCCAGTACCAGTTTGGATAGCTCTATATTTTAATATTTAGTAGAACATAATCATCATTCAGTCAATGTTAGCTTCCATTGTTATCAGGATCATCATTACATGCTCATCATCTTTTAATGCAGCTCACCTGCCTGAAGAGAGCATACCTGTTCCTCTGCCTCTGACCTTGGGCAAGTTATTTAATCTCTGGGTCTCCGGTTAACTAGCAGTCAACTGTGGGAAAGGTGCAAGTCAGCCTTTGTAACTTGGCACAAAGTAGGGACTCGTAAATGCAAAGGACTGTTCTCCTGAAGCTGTTTCAAAAAGTAGAAACAGAAGGAAAGCTTCCAGACTCACTCTGTGAAGCCAGCATTACCTTGATCCCCAAACCAGGCAAAGACCCTATCAAAAAGGAGAATTTCAGACCAATATCCCTGATGAATATGGATTCCAAAATTCTCAACAAAATCCTGGCTAATAGGATCCAACAGTACATTAAAAGGATCATCCACCATGACCAAGTGGGATTTATCCCTGGGATGCAAGGGTGGTTCAACATTCGCAAATCAATCAATGTGACAGAACACACTAATAAGAGGAGAGAGAAGAACCATATGGTCCTCTCAATTGATGCAGGAAAAACATTTGACAAAATACAGCATCCTTTCCTGATTAAAGCTCTTCAGAGTATAGGGATAAAGGGAACATTCCTCAATTTCATAAAATCCATCTATGAAAAACCCACAGCGAGTATCGTCTTCAATGGGGAAAAGCTGAGAGCCTTTCCCTCAAGATCAGAAACATGACAAGGATGCCCACTCTCGCCACTGTTGTTCAACATAGTACTAGAAATCCTAGCAACAGCAATCAGACAGCAAAAAGAAATAAAAGGTAATTCAAATTGTCAAAGAAATCAAACTCTCTCTTTGCAGATGACATGATACGTTATGTGGAAAACCCAAAAGACTCCACCCCCAAATTACTAGAACTCATACAGCAATTCAGCAGTATGGCAGGATACAAAATCAATGCACAGAAATCAGTTGCTTTCTTATACACTAACAATGTAACTGTAGAAAGAGAAATTAGAGAATCGATTTCATTTACAGTAGCGCCAAAAACCATGATATCTTGGAATAAACCTAACCAAAGAGGTAAAGAATCTATATGAACTACAGAACACTCATGAAAGAAATTGAAGAAGACACAAAAAGATGGAAAAACATTCCATGCTTATGGATCGGAAGAATAAACATTGTTAAAATGTCTATGCTGCCCAGAGCAATCTATACCTTCAGTGCTCTCCCAATCAAAATTCCAATGACATTTTTCAAAGTGCTGGAACAAACAATCCTAAAAATTGTATGGAATCAGAAAAGACCCTGAATCGCCAAGGAAATGTTGAAAAAGAAAAACAAAGCTGGGGGCATCATGTTGCCGGATTTCAAGCTATATTACAAAGCAGTGATCACCAAGACAGCATGGTCCTGGCACAAAAACAGGCATACAGACCAATGGAACAGAATAGAGAGCCCAGATATGGACCCTCAACTCTATGGTCAAATAATCTTCGACAAAGGAAAAAATATGCAATGGAAAAAAGACAGTCTTTTTAATAAATGGTGCTGGGGTAATTGGGCAGCTATATATAGAAGAATGAAACTCGACCATTCTCTAACACCATACACAAAGATAGGCTCAAAATGAATGAAAGACCTCAATGTGAGACAGGAATCTATCAAAATCGTAGAGGAGAACGTAGGCAGTAACCTCTTCGACCTTGGCCACAGCAACTTCTTTCAAGATACATCTCCAAAGGCAGGTGAAACAAAAGCGAAAATAAACTTTTGGGACTTCATCAAGATAAAAAGCTTCTGCACAGCAAAGGAAACAGTCAACAAAACAAAGAGGCAACCCACGGAATGGGAGAAGATATTTGCAAATGACACTACAGACAAAGCGCTGATTTCCAAGATCTATAAAGAACTTCTCAAACTCAACACCCCAAAAAACAAATAATCCAGTCAAAAAATGGGCAGAAGACATAAACAGACACTCCTCAAAAGAAGACATACAAATGGCTAACAAACACGTGAGAAAATGTTCATCATCATTAGCCATTAGGGAAATTCAAATCAAAACCACATTGAGATACCACCTTACACCAGTTAGAATGGCAAAAATTGACAAGGCAAGAAACTTTGTTGTTTCAAACGTTTGTTGGAGAGGTTGTGGAGAAAGGGGAACCCTCTTACACTGGGTGGGAATGCAAATTGGTACAGCCACTTTGGAAAACAGTGTGGAGGTTCCTCAAAAATTAAAAATAGAGCTACCCTATGACCCAGCAATTGCACTACTGGGTATTTACTCCAAAAATACAGATGTAGTGAAAAGAAGGGCCATATACACCCCAATGTTCATAGCAGTAATGTCCACAATAGCCAAACTGTGGAAAGAGCCGAGATGCCCTTCAACAGATGAATGGATAAAGAAAATGTGGTCCATATATACAATGGAATATTACTCAGCCATCAGAAAGGATGAATACTCAACTTTTGCATCAACATGGATGGGACTGGAGGAGATTATACTAAGTGAAATAAGTCAAGCAGAGAAAGTCAATTATCATATGGTTTCACTTATTTGTGGAACATAAGGAGTAGCGGGGAGGACATTAGGAGAAAGGGGGGAAATCGGGGGGGGGAGACAAACCATGAGAGACTATGGACTCTGAGAAACTGAGGGTTTTAGAGGGGAAGGAGGTGGGGGGATGGGTTAGCCCGGTGATGGGTATTAAGGAGGGCACGTATTGCATGGAAACTGGGTGTTATATGCAAACAATGAATCACGGAACACTGCATCAAAAACGAATGATATACTGTATGGTGACGAACATAACATAATTAAATTTAATTAAATTAAAAAAAATGGAAAGGACTGTGTGCCACAGTGACTTGTACTTACTTGGCTGGTGCTCAGTGACTCTGGCTTCTTGTTGCTTTTTGTTGTTTTCCACCAGGGTCAGTATTACCCTCATTGTTGTGTCTTTTTGTTTGTTTTTGGTTTTTGTGTGTATACTTATGCTATTGGTTTGAGACTTTGGAACAGAAGCCTGTTGGAGTCTTTCAGGATTTGCTTTTAATCTCTGCACCCTAAGCTGGCAGGGAGCCCTTCAGCTGTCCAGGGCAGCATCTCTCTGCTAAGATTGGAGAATTCTGTTTCACAAGAAGGTAGAGCTGGAGTAACTTCTTAGATTTAATTGGCTTGATGACTATAGGAGATTGTAATCCTCTGCCCTGGCTTCAAATCACGTAAGGCAAAAAGGTCTGGTGTCTGGCTTTCTGGGAGGGGAAAATTTTTGATTAGCTAGAAATAATGATATCAACTGTGGGCTTTTCATATAAGGTCTTTATTGTGTTGAGGTAAGTTCCTTTTGTACCTTTTATGTTGAGAATTTAAATCATGAATGGATGTTGAACTTTGTCATATTCATTTACTGTGTCTATAGAGATGATCATGTGTTTTTTTCTTTCATTTTATTCATGTGGTGTATCACACTGATTGATATGCATATGTTGAACCATCCTTGCATCCCAGGGATAAATCCCACTTGATTTTGGTGTGTGCTTCTTTTAATGTGCTGTTAAATTCAGCTTGCTAGTATTTTACTGAGAATTTTTGCATCTATGTTCATCAAGGATATTGGCCTATAGTTTTCTCATGGTATCTTTGTCTGGTTTTGGTATCAAGGTGATGCTCACCGCCTAAGAAGAGTTTGGAAGTATTCCCTCTTCTATTTTTGGAAGAGTTTAAGAAGAATTAATGTTCTTTTTTTTTTTTAAAGATTTTATTTATTTATTTGAGAGAGAGAGAGAATGAGAGATAGAAAGCACGAGAGGGAAGAGGGTCAGAGGGAGAAGCAGACTCCCTGCTGAGCAGGAAGCCTGATGCGGGACTCGATCCCGGGACTCCAGGATCATGACCTGAGCCGAAGGCAGTCGCTTAACCAACTGAGCCACCCAGGCGCCCTAATGTTAGTTCTTCATTGAACATTTGGGAGAATTCACCTGAGAAGGGAGGTCTTAGATTACTGATTCAGTACCCCTTTTTTATTGGTCTGTTTCGGTTTTCTGTTTCTTCTTGATTCCATTTTGGGAGGTTATATGTGTTTCTAGGAATTTACCCATTTCTTCTAAGTTACCTAATTTGTTGGTGTATAATTGTTTATAATCCTTTTTAATTCTGAGGCACCTGTTATAATGTCTCCTCTTTCATTTCTGATTTTATTTGAGCCTTCTTCCCTCTTTTTTTCTCTCAGTGCTGTTAAATTTCGTTTTGTTTCGTTTGTTGATTTTTATCTTTTCAAAAAAACCAACTTACCTCTGTTGTAGGGGTTTTTTTCTATTTTTAAAATTCTCCTTTTAAAAAATAAATAAATAAAATAAACTCTCCTTTTTATTTATTTCTGCTTCATCTTTATTTCCTTTCTTCTGCAAACTTTGGGCTTCACTTGTTATTTTTCTGGATTCTTGAGGTGTTCAGTTAGGTTTTTGGGGATTTTTTTTTTTTAATGTAGTTGTTTACTCCCAGTACTGCTTTTGTGGCATTCTGTAAGTTTTAGTATATTTTTATTTCTTTTGTCTGAGGTACTTTTAAATTCTTGTTTGATTTCCTCTTTGACCCAATGATTGTTCAGAGTGTGTTGTTTAATTTTCACATATTTGCCTATTTGCCATTTTTTGTTATTGATTTCTAGCTTTATTCCATTGCAGTCAGAAAAGATACATGGAATGATTTTGGTCTTCTTAAATTTGTTAAGACTTATTTTGTGAACCTACTACCATGTCATCTGTCCTGGAGAATGTTCTGTGTGCACCTGAGAAGAATGTGTATTCTTCTGCTATCAGGTGGAAGGTTCCATATATGTTTGGTGAGTCCATTTGGTCTGTAGTTTTTTTGAGCCAGCTGTTTGTTGATCTTCTGTCTGGATGTTCAAGCTATTATTTTAAGTGGGATATTGAAGTCCCCTACTATTACTGTGTTGCTGTCAATTTCTCCCTTCAGATCTGTCAGTATTTGCTTTATACATTTAGGTGCTCTGATGTTGGGTATGTATATATTTATAACTCATATCTTCCTGTTGAATTGACTGTTTTGTCATTATATAATGACCGTCTCTGTTTCTAGACACAGTTTTTTTTTTAGATTTCATTTATTTATTTGTCAGAGAGAGAGCGCGTGCCAAGCAGGTGTGGGCAGCAAGCAGAGGGAGGAGGAGGCTTCCTGCTGAGCAATGCGGGACTTGATCCCAGGACCCTGGGATCATGACCTGAGCCGAAGGCAGACACCCAAATGGACTGAGCCACCCAGACATCCCCTATACACAGTTTTTAACTGAAAGTCTATTTTGTCTGTTAGAAGTTTAGCCACCCCTGCTTTCTTTTGTTTACCACTTGGAATATCTTCTTTGGTTACCACGTGGAATATCTTCTTCTAAACCTTCATCTTCAGCTCATGTGTGTCTTTAGATCTAAAGTGAGTTTCTTGTAGACAACATATCACAGGATCTTATTTTTGTATCCATTCAGCCACTCTATGAGTTTGGATTGGGAATTTAATCCACTTACCCTCCAGGTTATTCTAATATGCATCAGGGTTGAGAACCACTATCTTAGATGTACAGATATGGTATAGGGGTAATAGATGTTCTCAGGGAGTCTCAGACTAGGTCCTTGGAGGTAGAAAGGTGGGAGGTATCAAGAACTCCTTAAATTTGAGGATTAAAAAAAATCATTCTCAAGGGGATACAGCAAAGATTAAGAACCAAAGTATTCAGGGGCACCTGGCTGGCTTAGTCAGTGTAACATGTGACTCTTGATCTCAGGGTCATGAAGTCCAGCCCCATATTAGATGTAGTGCTTACTAAACAAACAAACCATAGCAGTCAATCTTATGTGAGTGGATGGTTTTATATTTTTATAGATCAGAGGTTGGTTGGTGCTTATTATTAATTTGTTTGAGTACTCCCCTAACAAAGCTAGACAAGCAATTAGTGGAGGTGGAGAGATGGCAGAAACTTAGATGACCATCATTTAACATGAAATGTACTATAGCAGTGCCTTAGACAAGTGCATATTTAAATATGTGCCAACTAACTTAAGCACTAATCCTTGAACACGTATAGTTGTGAAAGTTCAGTTGGGTATTGGGTAGTTTCCATCTCTTCCTCTAGTGACACCATAGAGATATTTACAAGGTGCCTTGGAAAGAAAGGAAAAGAATAATTCCCCTTGTGGAGATCTGAGGGGTTTCTTGAAGAAAGAAACATTTCCATTGGACCTTCAAGGGTAGGTAAACTTGAATAAGGTGAGGGCAGGTGTCAAAAACAGCTTGAGCAGAGGCTTGAAGACAGCCTCACCTGACCAAGTCTGTGCACCAAGGGCCAGGACAATCTTGGGATCTTCTTGAAGGCTTAGAAGGAAAAGGTGGAAGGTGCTGATGGAAAGGTATCTCAGGGCCAGCAGGTGGGGGGGCCTTCCATACTGAGCTAGAATTACTGTAACCTAGGTGTTTAGAGTGGTGATTTTTTTTCCCTGATTTATTCTGTTATTTTCCTTAAGTGATATAAATGCTTTATAATCCCCTAAGAAAAAATAGAATATAGAGATATACAGAAAGGAAGAAAGTCCATCACTCAAATAACCCATTTTGCCTGCTAAACATTTTCTCAAAGATAACTTTTTTTAAAGGGGGGGAGGAGATCCTGCTATGCAGTGTTCTATCCGCTGCTTTTTCTACTTAACTCTAAAGCTTAAACATTCCTACTCAAGAAATATTTCCTTTTTAGGGGCGCCTGGGTGGCTCAGTTGGTTAAGCGTCTGCCTTCGGCTCAGGTCATGATCCTGGGGACCTGGGATCGAGCCCCGCATCAGGCTCCCTGCTCAGTGGGGAACCTGCTTCTTCTCCCCACACCCTGCTCATGCTTTCTCTCGTGCGCTCTCTCTCTCTCGAATAAATAAAATCTTTAAAAAATATATATATTTCCTTTTTAATGAGTATTTAAATGGGTAAGTGAATAGACCATAATTTAACCCATTCCACCAATATTGGATATTTTACTATTAAAAGTAGTGAATGATTTCACTATTTTGTTTATTAATTTTTTTTTAAGATTTTATTTATTTATTTGACAGAAACACAGCGAGAGAGGGAACACAAGCAGGGGGAGTGGGAGAGGGAGAAGCAGGCTTCCCGCGGAGCAGGGAGCCCGATGTAGGGCTCGATCCCAGAACCCTGGGATCATGACCTAAGCCGAAGGCAGACGCCTAACAACTGAGCCCACCCAGGCGCCCCTTGTTTATTAATTTTTATTTTACTATTATTATTTTATTTTTAGAGGACAAGAAAGTGTGCATGTCCATATGTGAAGGAGGAGGGAGGGGCAGAGGGAGAGGAAGAGAGAGAGAATCTCAAGCAGACTGCACTGATAGCAGAGCCCAACGCAGGGCTTAATCTCACAACCCTGGGATACTGCCCTGAGCTAAAACCAAGAGTCTGTCGCTTAACTGACTGAGCCATCCCGGTGCCCCTGATTTCACTATTTTAGATAATGCTGTGGTGAACATCCTTTTATGTACATTTTGGGATATTTGCCATATTTTTCTTAACATGTCTGAAAGTAGAATTACAGGGTCAGAGTATACACTTTGGGGGGTGGTTTGGTAGAGTGCTAAATTGCTCCCCCAGAAGTGTTCTAATTATTCCTCTAGCCATATGAGAATATCAAAACCGTGACATTTTAATATCTAAAACTGAGTGTCGTTTTGATGCAGTCATTAATTCTAAACCGAACTTCTGAATTGCTTTTGGTTGCCAACTTATTCAGAGATTGTAGCACGTTTGCCATTTTTCACCTGTTGATCCTTCCCCTAAGATCAATTGATCTGTGGTTTGTTGATCGTATCTTTGTATGAGGATTATCTGTTTTCTGCATCATTTTTCAAAAATTCGGAGTTGCGTTGTTGTGTAGTTTTTAAAAAACAAAACAAACATTATGTGGCAGTTTATGCCAGTACCGTAGGGTTTGTTTTCCTTGTAGTTGACTGGACTTTATGTACAAAGAGGACAGGGCTCATTTCTCTCGCTGGAAGCACTCATATTTCTAAAGCCTGACCAGTGAGGCCTAGCACAGGGTTCCAGGGAGGGAGGGCCAGAATCTCTGACAACAGGTCAAATGGAGGAAACTATCCGATCGAGAGGAAATCAGATGCTGCAGCCAGCCCACAGTCAGAAGGCTTTCCATCACAGAAAGAATAAATTCTGTTTGTTGTTGTATTCAAGGCACACCCATATTACTACTAAGCCCTTCCCTTTGTGAATGAGTAAAATGTCTCTAGAGGGATTTTCAAGGAACTGCTGATAGCAGTTGTCCATGGGGAACTCAAGTGGGAGGAAGATTTATCTTTCACGGTACACCCATTTGTACTGTGTTTGAATTATTGACTGTGTATGTGCTACTTTTTCAAAAATGTTTTCAAGCTAATTATTTTTTTAAAAGCCTTGCCTGCTTGTAGTTATGTAAGATGTTAACATTAGAGGAAACTGAGTGAAGAGTATATGGGAAATCTCACAGTACCTTTGCAGCTCTTCTGTAAATTTAAATTTATTTTATTTATTTATTTTTAAAGATTTTATTTATTTATTTGAGAGAGAGAGAATGAGAGACAGAGAGCACGAGAGGGAAGAGGGTCAGAGGGAGAAGCAGACTCCCTGCTGAGCATGGAGCCCGATGTGGGACTCGATCCCGGGACTCCAGGATCATGACCTGAACCGAAGGCAGTCGCTTAACCAACTGAGCCACCCAGGCGCCCTAAGTTTATTTTAAAATTAAACGTCTTTTTGGGGGCACCTGGGTGGCTCAGTCGGTTAAGCACCTGCCTTTGGCTCAGGTCATGATCCCAGGGTCCTGGGATCGAGCCCTGTGTGGGGCTCCCTGCTCAGCGGGGAGCCTACGTCTCCCTCTGCCCCTCCCCCCACTCATGCTTGTTCTCTCTCTCAAAAATAAATAAAATCTTTAAAAAAAAAAAAAGACTTTGACTAAGCTATGTATCTACAAAAAGTGCACCAAACTCAGACCCTTAGACTAGTGGTAAAAATGCAGATGAGTCTCCATTTTTGGCAAGCCCCTTAGTGATTCTGATTCCGTATAAAGCTGAGTTCCAGAAAGAATCATCTGAGTGTGAGTGAGTGACAGAGAGAGAGAGAGAGAGAGAGAGAGTGTGTGTGTGTGTGGCAGTAACTTGAAGGATGGAGGAGCTGTGTAGGCAGGGGGGTCAGAAAGCTGTGGCCGGTGGCCGGCGGACAGAAACGAGGGTCTGCAAACCTGCAGCAGTACAGGGGATGGAGAGAGAGGGCAGAGGCAGGAGCACTAGTGAGTCCTGGATCCACGTGTCTGGATAAGAGTTCCTTGTTCACACCAGGTGGGGAGAGAGAATCAGGAAGCTCATCTAGTTCCTTGAGGGGTGAAGCATGTTGGTAATGAAGGGAAGGAGACATTTTGAGGGAGTGCATTTCTTGAGGCCAGGAATTGGTCTTTCTTGCCTTTAATTCCCAGGTGACTATCCTGCATGCAGGTCATTTACTGAGTGCCTGCTGGGTGCCAAGCCCTGGGGACGCACAGTCCCTTCTCCCACAGAGATCACATTCGAGTGGAGGGCGACAGACTGCACAAATAAACAAATGCATATTGTACATGATAAGATAATGTACATGCATATTGTGCATGTATGTAGATAAGTCCACGAAGAGAAATGAAGTATAGGGGTGGGGAATGGGAGCCCTGAGGACACTATTTTAGGTAGGATCGGCAGTGAAGGCTTCTCTGAGGACCTGACATTTGAGAGAAACCGGAATGAAATAAGGAATGAGGTTAGCCACGCAGGATGTTGGGAAGGGCATTCTGGCAGAGGGAACAGTAAAGGTGATGGCCCTGAGGGGTAGAGAAGGGCTTGCTGACAAGAGACAGCAAGAAGGCCAGTGTAGCTGGGGCTGATTGAGGAGGAGAGTGGCAGATGATGAGGTCAGTATAATCTGGAGAAGGCTTGTAGGAAAATATATTGGTCACATAAGAGCTTCCTGACCAAGTGAGCCTCTTGCTATATAGAGAAAAGGGAATTGGCGGAACATGATGGAGCTTTGTTTCCTGTTGGCTATACTGGAGAGTGACACAGTGTGAAATAGTGAAAAGAACATTGATCTGGAAGTGGGGAGCTGCGGCTCCTGTATTACAGTGTTCCCTTTTGTCCCCATGTTAATTCCTTCACTCGTTTTGTGACTCGTTTCTGGAAGTGCAGAATCAGTGCCTTGCGGGACGCTTGGGGGCGTTTGGAAGACAGCGCTTATAGCGTGGGGATGAGACTGGGTCAGTTAAAGCAGATGTAAAGGTGCTATGACTTGATCTGCCCCACAGAGATGCGTACTTCTTTCCCCCATTCCAACTATGACCTCTCTTCTTCCAAGCAGGATTGGTTGCCCTGGTCCCTGCTGCTTCTCTCTCTCACGCGTGATACACGCGCCTTCTACGTCCCAGGGGTTGCACCAATCAACTTCCACCAGAACGACCCTGTAGAAATCAAGGTAGGTACAGTGCCGGACCGTGGGAGCCTCTGTGCGGGGAAGCCTGGCCGGAGGACCCTGGTGAGATGGTCCTGTCCGTCCTGCGCTTGCAGAGAACAAAAACCAGTGCCAGTTACCGTGGCAAAAAGCGGGTTTGCTGCCTGCTGCGTGGCTGGAAGGGGAGTGCCCTCAGGAACCCACAGCTCCAGCAGCTCTGCCTCTGCATCTCTCTCTCTCCCTCTGCAGCTTTGCCTGTGCTCATGTCTTCTCGCTGTGTCCCTCTCTTTCTCTTCAGCTCTGGGTCTGGCTCTGGTTCTGGTTCTTTCCATGGCTGTGTTTCTCACTCTCACCCTCACGCGTGCCTTGGTTTCTAGGTGTGTGTATGTGTGTGTGTGTGTGTGTCTGTCTGTCTCTCTCTCTCTCTCTCTCAGCCTGCCTCCCTGCTTCATTGGCTCCATCCTCCCCTCTGTTGCCGGCTTCTCTCCACATGACTCAGCTTGTCTGCACATACACAGCCTATTAGGGCCTCTGTGTTTTCACTTGCAGCCTCTGCCACCAGCTGGATTCTCTAGTTTGGGTTTTCCAAACTGCATCCAGCCTGTCAGAGTGGTGGCATATGAGATGATTTTAAGGAGTTGACAGATTTATTTTATTTTAATACCTATGTTCTTTTAATATATATTAAGAAATAGAGCTGCTACTCCAACTCATGATTTTATGGCTGTTGTTGGTTTTCCATTTTTAATAGTGATGTGGTATGAGCTCCTTAAATAAATGTATTTCTCTAAAAATGAGTCAGATTCAAATAAATAGAATCAATGGTAAGTAGATGAGGCAAATTGGTGCATGAACGATTCAAGTCTAGAGAGAAGCCATCCAAACCAGGCACCTTTGTTTTTCAAGCTAGATGCCCACTGTGGGTCAATCAACTGGCAAAAGTGGGGAAGGAGTCACTTAAAATATGGTTGATCGGGGGCAGTAGGTAGCCCGGCACGTTGATTAATGGCTCTTTAGCAGTGCACTGTGTCGGTGGCCTTCTCAGAGCCCCACGCAGGGGTAGGGGTTGGTGGTGGATCTTCTTGGATCTGGTTTCCCAGGGCGCAGACTCCAAGGTGGAGATATGGTGCAGTTTGCCTGCATAAGCTGCATAAGGGTCAGCACTTGGGAAGGAGTGAGGGAAGCAGGACAGGGCAGAGGGAGACGCTGAACCGTGGTACAACAGAGGTACAACAGAGGCCTATGGGAAACTCTAGAACTGGAATGCCTGGCCCTTTGGAGTTGTTCCAGATTGAAGCAAGAGGACTGGTTCTCTGTATCCCTCCATGAAACCAGTCATTGGATATAGACTACCACCAGGGTAGGGGCGTCACCTTGTACAAGGGCTCCCAGCCAAAGGGACTCTCCTCTGTCATCACCCAAATATAACCACTTTTAATACTTAGGTATTTTTGTTTTTTGTTTTTTGTTTTTTTTTCTGTGCAGTGTTTACAGTGTAGGACAGTTGGCATTCTCTCACCTCCATAAATCCCCAACTACTTGACAACCACACTGTTCCTCCCTTGGCAAAGTAATGTGTAGTTGAAATTTTTAAGTAGTCCTTCAGACCCTTAGTGATTGTGTAAAAAGGACTAACAAAACTTATGAGGTTATGAAAATAAATTCTGTTCCTAAAATAAACATACATTTCTTGCCTCATTATTGTGTTGAACCACGTCTTAACTGGTCTGTGCAAAAGCAAAGCAGTAAGATTGTGTGAAAATCAAGTGTTTATCTTTTCCGGAGCATCACAGTGTTCAAAAGGAGAAGTAGAAGACAGGGTCACAAAGGACCAGCCACAGGATGTGCCATCATGTGCATGCCCCTTTGTTTGCTGTCACATTTTAGGTATTAGTGAAATTGCAAATTGCTGCATGTCATGCTTATTTGAGGCATCACATACAAGCAACTTGTGATTATCCAGGGGGATTAACCAGTTAAGAGGATAAATATGTAAATAATACATTTGTTTAAAAAGAAAATGAAAACTGCTAGGAGTCAAGTTCTAAAAGAGCGAGGATCTTCTCTGTCCCAATTATTGCTGTGTTACGAGCTCCTAATACGTAGCCTGGCACAGTGGATAAATATGTCTGACGAATGGCTATTAAAAAGCATCTGCATTTAGGGGTGCCTGGGTGGCTCTGATGGCTGAGTATCCAACGCTTGATTTTGGCTGAGGTCATGATCTCAGGGTCGTGGATTCGAGCCCTGTGTTGGGCTCCGCGCTCAGCGTGGAGTCTGCTTCAGATTTTTTCTCCCTCTCCCTCTGCGCCTCCCCTTGCTCACTCTAAATAAATAAATAAAAATATATATAAATAAAATCTTTTTTAAAAAGTTCATTTAGAACTAAGCAGTAATTAACGAGTAAACGCAGCATTACATGTGTTGCATTATTGTGAGCCTATTTCTTCCTCCCAAGTCAGACTTGTAACTTTCAGGAAGAGTAATTAAAGTAACGTTTATTGAGGGTTATTTACATACCAGGCATTATGGGTGAGTGACTTAACTCAGATGCCCCCCAAGAACCCTCTGAAGTAGATACTGTATATTTTACAGAGTTACTGTATATTTCACAGGTATGGAAACCAAGGCCCAGGGAAATAAACCACCTTGCCCAAGGTCATGTGGTGAGGAAGACATAGGGTTAGTCCTTAACTACTCCGTCTCTTACCTACTGCAGTACCCTTCCTCCCAGTACTTCTGCCAAAAGCCCCCTCCAGAGCAAAGCTTGTGGCCCAGGGAGGAGAAGGTGGCTCTGGCTTCCAGGCCTGCCAGGCTGGGGGTGTGAGAGGGTACAGTTTGGGGAGGGAGGGGCGGGAGGGGTGGAGGGAACATAAAGGTGGGACTCGATCTCTTTGTAACGTGGATTCTTTTTTGATTATCCAGAAAGAGAGAATGTAAGAAACACAAAATAACAGGCTGTTATAATAGACTTAACTTTTTGGCCATTTTGGGTCAAGCAGTTTATGAAATGCTTAATAGTAGTCCTCAGTCCCTTAGTCCAACATCTAAAAACCTCTGAAACCCAGTTTTCTAGGCTCTCATAGACAAGACTTGGCCTAAAGTGTTTGACTTTATTTATCCCACTTAGAATGAATATTTTTGCATTTCTTTGCGCAAATAGTCATTAAATATGGGGTACCGCCCCAGATCCACCTGGGGGGTGTTGTCCATACTGCCCTTTTAAAACCAAAATAATTCCTAATTCCAAAATATGAGTTTTATTTATTTATTTATTTATTTATTTTAAAGATTTTTTTTTTCTTTATTTTTTGACAGAGACACAGCGAGAGAGGGAACACAGGGGGAGTGGGAGAGGGAGAAGCAGGCTCCCCGTGGAGCAGGGAGCTCGATGCGATGCGGGGCTCGATCCCAGGACCCTGGGATCATGATCTGAGCTGAAGGCAGACGCTTAATGACTGAACCACCCAGGCGCCCCTCCTTCATGGTCTTCTTAAACCTTGTTTTTAATGGTTGCATCATATTTCATTGAATGAGTATATTATGATTTATTGACCAGTTTCCCATTGTGGGGGCTTATACTTATTTTCCCATTTTTCCTCTCTTCAGTCACTCAGCAAACATTTAATGAGCACTACTGTGTGCCTGGCTCTGTAGGTCCTTGTCCTCATGGAGCCTAACTCTTAAATTCTAGGAGGAGACTTTTTTTTTTTAAAAAAAACAACATAATTATGTTTTATCAGACATGTTACCGAGGAAACTGTGCATGTTGGAATAGAGCAAATAGGGGGATGCCCTTAGCTGAGCTAGTTAGGGAGGACTTCCAGGCGAGGGGCCGTAAGCTGGGACCTGAGTGTGCGAAGGAGCCGACAGGCACGGAGTCAGGTGGAGAGGGGCAGCAGGTGCAGAGCCTGAGGTGGAAGAGAGCTGGACGGGCTCGAGGAACTGCAAGCAGGAGAGCACTGTGGTTATGAGTAAGAAGTGAACCTCTTTGTTCCTAAGGTTTATTCTCATTTGGAGTTATTTCCTTAGGGAAGATACCCAGAAGTGAAATTACAGGGTCAAAGGATATCATACTCTCAGTATGTATTAAATTTGGTTATTATTTTACTTATTTTTTTTTAAAGATTTTTATTTATTTATTTAACAGAGAGAGACACAGCGAGAGTGGGAACACAAGCAGAGGGGTGGGAGAGGGAGAAGCAGGCCTCTCGCTGAGCAGGGAGCCCGATGCGGGGCTCAATCCCGGGACCCTGGGATCATGACCTGAGCCAAAGGCAGACGCTTAATGACTAAGCCACCCAGCACCCCTGAATTTGGTTATTATTTTAAACGAGATCTATAATATGGTCTAAAACTAAATGAAACATGAAATTACTCAGAATTGTGGACTGTATAGTATCCAGTATACTGGAGCTGTGATGTGCTACAGTGAGTTGCTAATGTACCAGTGTATGTGGGTACGGGGCGCGGGGGGTGGATTACTGAAACAGCCGTCTGGGTTTCTGGATTGATGAGCAACAGCCTCTCTTTTCCCACTAGGCTGTGAAGCTGACCAGCTCTCGAACCCAGCTACCTTATGAATACTACTCGCTGCCCTTCTGCCAGCCCAGCAAAATAACCTACAAGGCAGAGAATCTGGGTAAGTTCTCTCTCCCTGTCAGCCTGTCCCAGAGGGGAAGCCGAATCTTCACATGGCGATGGTAGCAGTTAACCCTGACATTACTGTGTGCTGCGCACCGTTCTACATAGTTTACATACATAGCAGCTTAGTCAAGCCTCATAACAGCCCTGGGGAGGCAGTTGCTGTGCTTATGCCCATTCTACAGGTTCAGCGATTTGCCTCTGGTTATATTTTTAATTAACAGCTAAGCTGGGCTTGGAGTCCACGTAGTAGGACTTCAGAGTTGCAGCCCTTGGCTACTGCTCACACCGGCTCTCACCTTGATTTCTAGATATTCCCTTCTCTTTCATGGCTTCTGCAACCTCTTCTGCTTTTAATTAAAAGAGTGAGTGGTTACCTCCGGCCCTAAAGGAAGCAGAGACATCACTGTAGTTCTTTCTAAGTGACTGTGCAAGACTTGCCTCAAATAATGTGTGAAGCACCCAACGCAGTGTCTGGCATATGTGTTCCATAAATAGTAGCCATTTTATTCTAATTCAGATAATTCTCCCATTTGGTAGAATTTCAGGCTTAAAGCAAAAGACATTTGGAAGCCTCTGTTCCCGACACGATTATTAGTACTTACCCTGTGCCCGTCTTGATGTTGAGTCCTGGAGGTAAAAATGTGGGTAGATGCTGTCCCTGACCTCAAGGAACTTAGGAGACTTTCCTCTTACAGCTTAGGAAGGAGAAAGGAGAGAACTGGTTCTTGAGCAGGCCTCCGAAAGTCTGCCTTCTCTGTCAGAGCTACCCCTGGCTCAGATGTTTCCAGAACCCCTAGCTGACAAGTGTATCTATGACCAGGTATTGGGTGTCCCAGACCAGCAGGAGGCAGGCCTTGCAGTCAGCTTAATCCAAAGCAGGCGGCCCCTCCTGTCCCTTCTTCTTGCCTCGTACTGTTGTCTTGGGGCCTGGGCTGACTTCCACTGACTGACTCTCTGGGCTGCTCACTTACCCTTCTTTTCCCTTTCCATACCACAGAACAGCTCCTCCTTTGCCCATGAGCTGGTGTGGACTTGTTGGCAGCCCATGGCTCTGCAGTTGGGCACACCTCGGTGTGATACTGGGTGACCTTAACCTCTCTGAGCCACTGCTGCATCTTCCATGAAGCTGGGGGAATGTTCTGCCTCACAGAAATGGAAACTTTTATGTACAAAAGTTATCCTGTTGTATTGTATCTCATTCTTTCTTTGTGGAGTGCCTCCCTTCATGGCCTTCGGGTTCTTAAGAGTGGAGAGATCATGCCTTATGGTCCTCTCTCTCTCTCCCACATCTGACCCAGTGTCTGACACAGTAGGATTCAGTCAATGTTAGTGTCCTACCTGAATAGAGGAGAAAATTCCTTGGTTAAGTACCTGTTAGATGGCAAGCCTTGTACTCTGTGTTCTCATCATCACCACCATTAATACTTACAGGGCTCTCCTTGTGAGCCAGGCACTGTTCTAGGCACTTCTGTGCTTTAACTTCGTTAATTCTCACGACAGCCCTACAAAATAGCTCCTCTTACTATCCCCTTGATGTAGGTAAGAGAAGTGAGGCAGAAGGAAGTACAGTTCCTTGCCCCAGTCACTCACCAGTATCATTGCTCCTGTTTCTTAGTAGTGGCAACGGCAGCTTCAAGGGTTTAAAAGACTTGCTCCACAGATCACATGGCCAATAATAGGTGGAGAAATTGACATATTACCCAGGTTTTTTTTTTTAACTCTAAAGACAGAATTCTTTCTGTTGTCCGGACTGCCTTCTCCAGAGAGGTTCATCTGGGCTGTCTGCAGCCTGTGCTCGGGGGTGGTCATGCTGATGGCAATCCATACCGTTGTGTGTGTCGGAGTGTCTGTGGCAGACGTACTGGACTACAATATCAGACTCTCTTAGAGGGTCCCCATTTGTAGCTTGTTGCTCATTTAGCCTGGCCGGCGATCTGCTCCAACTATAAAAAGTTAAAAGGAACATTTGCATATTAGAGATGAGCTGTTCCAGACCAGCATGCCTTCTTTCTTGGTGTAAATTTAATTTCTAAATATCAAGAAGTGATACCTGCTTACTTGGTCTACAGCCTTGTTCCTCTCTGTGTATGTTCTTCCGTTCCTCAGGTGAGCTCCTTGTAGACTAAAAAGAAGTGGGCAGTAGGGCGTGGTGTGGAGGAAGGAGTCCAAGAGCTTAGCACTACGGCAGTCCCCTCATGGGCAAGTCACTGTCCCTGTCTGCTTCCAGTGTCCTCTTTGTGAAATGAAGAAGGGGTCCCGAATTGTTTCCACAGCAGACCGTGCAGATGTCTTACTGGCATCCTTGCTCTCCACTGGCTGGTCTGTCCCTGGGTTTTCTAGACTCAGCTGCCTTACTCAGCTTCTAAAATGGGGGAAGGGGAGCCCCTCTTCTCCCTCCCCCGTTTCTAAGTGCCTCGTCCACACTTGCCAGGGCTGCTACTTTGTGCAGGGGTGCAGCTTGTGCCCTGCCTCTTACTGTTCGCACGCCAGCAGCTCCCAGCTTCCACCCGCAGCCCTGACCTGTCCATGGGGCCCGGAACGTGGGTATCTAACTGCCTGCTTGACGTGTCCAAACCGAAAAAAGGCCTTTGTCTAAATTTGCTCCTCTTTCCTTTTTCCCACCTAGCACCCCATTGTAGAAACCTCAGTCTCCCACCACTGCTCACTCTTCCTTTGTATCAGTCAGCACCCGGCCCCCTCGGTTCCCCACTCGGTAGCTCCTGACCCCGCGTGCTTGTGTCCACCCTCAGCACCACCCAGGCCGGCCACCGTCCTCGCTCACTTGCATGACTGACTGGCATCGCCCCAGCCAGTCCCTTGCGTATTCTGTGTTTTCTTCACAAAACAGCCAGCATGATGCTTCATCAGAATCAGGTCATGTCTTCCTCCAGGCCTGTTAGAAACCCTTCACGGCCTTTTCTCGCTCTCTGGATAAAGATCAGACTTCCGGCACGGCCCATAGGCCCTGAGGTCTGGCTCCAGCCCATCTCTTGGGCTCACCTTATGTCGCTTTCCCCCCTTGCCCTCTCCACCGCAACCCCACAGGCCTCTCCAGCTCAGCACACGTCCCCCACCTCCAGGAGCTTTCGCACATACTGTTCCTTCTGTCTAGAATGTTCTTCCTCTGTCTGTTCACGTAGTCAATGCCCCTCTTCCTTTAGAGCCCACTTCAAACATCATTTCCTCAGAGAAACTTCCCTAGACCTGCTCCCCATGCCTAGAGCAAGTTCCTCGTGTTACGTGGTGATGTCACCAAGTCTGTCTTCCCACTAGACCACAATCTCCGTGAGTTTGTTCAGCAACGCATCTTCAGGGCCCAGCACATAAGCAGTACCAGGTAGATGCTGGGAATGAGTGAGTGAATGAAGGAATGACTGACTAGGCAGAGAGGGCTATATCTAGGCAGGTCCCTGCTGGCAAGCCCGTGTTGGACTCCGTGTGTGTGCAGGTGCTAGTCTCGTCTGTTGGCTTTGGTCAGTCTTCAACTTGCCCCAGTTTCACATCATCCCGGTAGAATCACTGGAACAGCTCAGAATGAAAGTGCCGTTGGCTGTCGGCAGCCCCGAGCTGCTCCGCGCCTGGTGCCCAGCCGCTACTATGTGCCAGTTCATTGAGTAAAAGCCTGTTTTGGCTAAAAATCTCAGGTGCTGGATTTTACCCCACCTCCCTCCCTGCCTGAACTGGGATCTGAAGACACAGAAATCAATGGGAAACATTGCTGCCCCTTAAAGAGCTCATAGTCAGGGATGGCAGACCCTTAATATGGCAGCACACGGTGCAAAGTCACGCAAAGTCGCATCGTCAGCATATGAAATGGTGCAGAGGTGATGCTGACAATAAAGACGGTATTTGTTGCTGGCCTGCTCTGTGCCTCGTACTTGATTTCCCACTGGGACCCTGGGAGACGGCTACTGGTATTATCCCCATTTTACAGATACGGAAATTGAGGCTCACTGAGGTTACGTGACTGCTAAGATAGTAAGTGGCAGAGCAAGGGCTCGGTAGCCGGTCCGGTCTACACCGCTGTACGACGCTGCCTCTACACAGAGGGAAATCAGTGGAGAGAGTGACGAGCTCGGCCCCGAAGAGGTCAGGAAGGGCTTCCCAGAGGGGAAACAGAAACTGGGGCTCACGGGGTAAGGAGGAGTTCCCCAGGAACACGGGCAAGAAGTGGCACATGAGGCCTAGAGGCCTATTTGATGTGCCCTGGAAAGTCTGGTGGCATGTCACAGAGGGGCCGGAGAGGACAGGTGGGCGTCGGAGGGGCCAGCTCTCTCCAGGTAGGGTAGCGCACCACGTGCCAGGCTGTGGAACTGCCAAGCGCCCTGCGAGTCAGCAGTGTCTCCACGGCTCTGCTGACCTCAGCAACCTCAGGGCTGAAGCTCTGAGATCCATGTGTCTCTCTTATGGCAGGAGAGGTGCTGAGA
This sequence comes from Zalophus californianus, assembly GCF_009762305.2. Classification (NCBI taxonomy): domain Eukaryota; kingdom Metazoa; phylum Chordata; class Mammalia; order Carnivora; family Otariidae; genus Zalophus; species Zalophus californianus. The sequence goes on from NC_045602.1 coordinate 113,829,654, forward strand.
GGGGACCGGATTGTCAACACCCCTTTCCAGGTGCTAATGAACAGCGAAAAGAAGTGTGAGGTTCTGTGCAGCCAGTCCAACAAGCCAGTGACCCTGACCGTGGAGCAGAGCCGGCTTGTGGCCGAGCGGATCACGGAAGACTACTACGTCCACCTGTAAGTTGTCCTCCGCTCCCTGCTGGCCCTGACTTGGTGTGGGGTGGGACACAGATGGGAGAGGCGGTCCAGGGGGACTGAGAGGGGCCTTGGGTTTCCAGCATCGCCGACAACCTGCCTGTGGCCACCCGGCTGGAGCTGTACTCCAACCGCGATGGTGATGACAAGAAGAAAGAAAAAGATGTGCAGTTTGAACACGGCTACCGGCTCGGCTTCACAGATGTCAACAAGGTAGAGTGTCTCGGCGTGCTCAAAGGGCTGGGGGAGTTTCACCTGGTAAGTCCTGAACCCTTGGGGCCGCAGGGAAGGTGGGAATATTTAGCTCTAGGTTTATAACAAAAGGTGGGATGGCCAAGGCAGGTTTCTCCTGGTGCCCCTCAGTGTGGTCTGTGAGAGTCTGTGCTTTGGGCAAGGCTCTGGCAGATGCTACCCAGGAAGTAGAAGGCACAGTCCCTCAGAAAGTCAGATTCCATATTTATAAGATTAAAACAAAACAAAAAAAACAAACAAAGATGGAATTTCAACAGTATGTAGGAGAGCTAGGTGGGATAGTGGTCAGGAGCGTGCTGGCTCCCGGGGTATGGGACCCCACCTCCACCACTCACTAGTTGCTGAGTGCCCTTGAGCCTACCTGTTTCCTCTCCGAGCCTTTGATTCCTCATCTGTAAAATATATGCAGTGTCCATAGCTGCCCTCTGGGGTTAAGCAGAGTAAAGCGGATGATTTGTGGATCTGCTACTTTATAGTGCGGCCTCTGAGAAATACGCTAATAATAGCTGATAGTAGCAATGATAGTAACAGTGACTCTCCTGTCTAATTTTCTAAACTGAGCACCTTCTACTAGGGAATAAAGAACAAAACAGTTTCTTTTGACGCACAGCCCCTGACCTCAGAGGGCTTCCGACCCCGCTTGGGAAGAGAACTAACCGTGTAGGACCCTGCGTCCTAGGTCCCATTTGCCATCGCCGATGGTGCTCGTGCCGTGCTGAACGCCAGCAGAGCTCAGAAGAGCTCATTGTGCATTCGGGTTGTCACGGGGGAGGCGGGCCTTGAAAAATAGGGACGCTTGAGCTGAGCGGGGACAGGGGTGGCATCCTAGCCGGCGTGAATGCCGGGAACGGAGCTGCAGCATGGGAACTGCTCACGGGGCAGGGAAAGGCTGCGAGCACATGACAGAAAGCCATGAATGCCAGGCCTGAGGGATCCGGGCTTTTATCTGGTAAGCCCCAGGGAGCCCTGGAGCGTTTCTGAGAGGGAGTGCTGTGAGAGCAGTGCTTTTCGCAGGTTGAAACGGCTGGGCCCTGCTGGACGAGGGGAGGGACCCGATACCTGGGATGATTTTCTGGTTGGTTCTCGACCACTAGGTATTTTGTTCTCGCCATTGCTGTTTTAGATTTACCTGCACAATCACCTCTCGTTCATCCTTTACTACCACCGGGAGGACCTGGAAGAGGAACAGGAGCACACATACCGTGTCGTCCGCTTCGAGGTGATTCCCCAGAGCATCAGGCTGGAGGGTGAGTGGGGAGGTATGACCAGAGGGGCAGGGCTGGATGGGCCTGGGCTTCCACACCCAGGGTCTTCTCGCACTTGATTCTGAGATGGCTGATAGGCCACAGTGTGGCATATGGGCCCAGCCAAGGTAGGGTCCCTGCATTCCCGTGAGAGAAGGCGGTGAGCAAGGGGAGAGCTGACGTCGGTTGTGTCCTGGCCTGGTGCCTTCCCAGTTTACCACCTCCCGCAAACCCCGGAAGTGTGTGGTAGTTATAGATGAGGAACCGGAGACTCAGAGAGGTTGGTGACTTGGCCGAGGACAAACAGCGACTAGGACTTGCCTGGGCCTCTCGGAAGAGCCAGCCAGCTTCCCCTCGGCTGAAGAACAAGGGGCAGAGATGCAGACAGAGCGGTCAGGCAACTGGTTTCTCTGTTTCTTCCTCTGTGTAAGTGATTGGCGGAGACGAGACTTGGCCCAGGGTCAGCAGTTCTGCGGGGTATCTGAGAGCCCAGCCCTCTAGGCCTGATAGGAGCTGGTCCAGCTTCTCACCTGTCTGCCCTCGCTCACCCCAGGGCACACTTCAGTTCAGCAGGCTTGGCCTTTGTCCACAGTGGTGGCGGGTGTCTACCTTTTTTTTTTTTTTTCTTTTTAAAGCTATGGAACCTAGTTTTCAAACAGAATCATATCCAAAATCTCATGTAAGACATAGATCCTGTGCTCTCAGAGCACTATACTGCCCGTCCTGGTGAGCGCCATGAGCACAGCGTCACGTTTATTGCATGATATTTTTGACATCGTCTCTCCCTTCAGCCGTTTCCTGGAGTTTAGAGACTCTGTCTCCATCTCACCATTATCTCTCCAGCCGGGCACTGGGCACAGAGTAGGCGCTTACTAGATGGTGGTTGGTTGAATGGATGGACAGATAATTGGGATGAACGGAGGAATAAATGAAAAAAGAAGCATCTGGGTGATTGCGTTACTGACGTGCTAGGACTTTGGGGACTGGATGAATGAGTAAGCATGATAGCAGGGGTTCAGTGGTGGTTTTCCTGTTCAGTGGGGCTGATTAAGTGAGTACATGAATGCTTGAATTGAGTGAGGAGAGATCAAATGAGGGACTCAGAGCCCCTCTTCCACACCCAGCAGCCCCAAAGGCTCTTAGGAAGATCAGGGCTCTGGGGAGGAAGTTTAATAACTCCGTTGCCTCCACTCAGACCCTGGGTCCCAGCAGAGGCAGCCTCTGAGGGCACCCCTCAGAACAGCCCTGGGTAGTGGCACTGGTCCCCACAGGAACAGACTGAGTCTCTGTCTCTCACAGACATCAAAGCAGATGAGAAGAGTTCGTGCACCCTGCCTGAGGGTACCAACTCCTCACCCCAGGAAATTGACCCCAGCAAGGAGAATGAGCTGTACTTCACCTACTCTGTACACTGGGAGGTGAGGAGGGGCCGGGGCCATGGCAGGGGAGGAGGGTTCTGGTCTGGGCAGGAGTTGTCTAACACGAGGCTTGACTCAAAGTGCTGCTTTTCCACCCTGTCTCCCTCCCCCTCCAGGAAAGTGACATCAAATGGGCCTCTCGATGGGATACTTACCTGACCATGAGTGATGTGCAGATCCACTGGTTTTCTATCATTAACTCTGTCGTGGTGGTCTTCTTCCTATCAGGTGAGAGATCTGTGGGATGGGAGGTGGAGAGACAAGGGGGTGAGGGATGAAGGTCTGAGGCATCACATGACTGAAGGGGGACTTCTAGGGTGTTCTTGGGGCCACGTGTAGGTCAAAAACAGACATCAGGGTCTGTACTAGGCATCAGGTATGCAAAGGTGAACAAGATTCAGTCTCTACTCTGGAGAGCTCCCTAGGGAAGGATGGATACATCTCTTCGTGCACACCTTCACTGATTGGTTCAACAAGATTTCGTTGTTGCCCGTCTGTGCAAGCGCTGTACCACATGCTGGGGATACGGTGTTGAGCAAGCCCAGCCCCTCAAAGAGTCTATTCTGGTGGTGGGAGAGACAGAAAAGCAGAGAAGTAGTTGAGTCCAGATAGTGCTAAGTGCTATGGAGCAGATAAACAGGGTGACCAGATACACAACTCTTGAGAAAGGATGAAGGTTGCTTTAGAGAAGACCTCTCTGAGTGGGGAGGAGCCACCATTCAGAGACCCAGGGAACGACTGGTCCAGCAAAGGTCACGGCCCTGCAGTGGGACGAGCTTGGTGAGAAGCTGGCCGGCGAGCCAGGGGGAGGGTAGTGGGCAGAGGTGGAGTGAAACCGGTCACTTCAGTGTCATATGGGAAGCAGAGATAATGCTAGGTGCTGTTGATGAAACATTTACTGAGGGGCCAGCCGTTGTGTTCATAAGCACTTCACAAACCTCCAGTTCTTCAGGTTCCATGAGCCAAGCCTAAGATGTTAAGTTAGCTTGAAGTCATACAGCCCATTGTCTTAGCCACTACACTGGGCTGCCTGCAGAGGGAACAGGGTGCTGTGGAGGTACAAGTGGGGGGCCTCTGAGCCATCTGAGGTGTTGAAAGGCGAAGGTGCCTGGGGTAAGTCTTGAAGTGGGAGCGGGCGTCAGGGCAGAGTGGGGCATCGCGGGCCAAGGGAACAGGAAGCAGCCCCAGTAGAGGCATGGAGGCTGTGAACTGATGACAGAACAGCAAGCAGGCAGGGGCGGCGTGGGAGGTAAGCCCGGGAGGAAGCGAGGCTGCAGAGGTCAGGAGGACCAAGACAGGGAGCAGCTGGGGCGCTGTTCTCCATGGAATAAAAGGCAGAGTCCTTTGACTGCCCAAACCCATCCCAGTGGCTCTTCCCTTCCGCTGCCAGGGGAGTGACCCTCCGTGTGCCCCCCTCTGGATAGCTGGGGTGGATCTCTGCTCAGCAGAGGACCTGAGGCAGCTGCCTAACCACTGCCCACTGGAGGAAGCCACGCGTGCCAGCCGGCACTCAGCGAAACCCCAGGCCCAGGAGGGCATGCAGCCCATGAGACTCCGTTGGCAGTGCTCATGCCTCTTTCTCCCCACCCCTGTTTGTTTCAGGCATCCTGAGCATGATCATCATTCGGACCCTCCGGAAGGACATTGCCAACTATAACAAGGAGGATGACATTGTACGAGGTCTTGGCTGGGGAGGGATGGACTTGGAGACGGAGGGCAGACTAGCAGTAGGGTTCTGGGCCTACCAGACCAAGGGGCCGGGGTGTGTGTGTGTGTGTGTGTGTGTGTGTGTGTGTGTGTGTGTGTGTGTGTGTGTGTGTGATGGACTTGGAGACGGAGGGCAGGCCGGGGTGTGTGTGTGTGTGTGTGTGTGTGTGTGTGTGTGTGTGTGTGTGTGATGGACTTGGAGACGGAGGGCAGGCCGGGGTGTGTGTGTGTGTGTGTGTGTGTGTGTGTGTGTGTGTGTGTGTGTGTGTGTGTGATGGACTTGGAGACGGAGGGCAGGCCGGGGTGTGTGTGTGTGTGTGTGTGTGTGTGATGGACTTGGAGACGGAGGGCAGACTAGCAGTAGGGTTCTGGGCCTACCAGACCAAGGGGCCGGTGTGTGTGTGTGTGTGTGTGTGTGTGTGTGTGTGTGTGTGTGTGTGTGTGTGTGTGTGTGTGTGATGGACTTGGAGACGGAGGGCAGACTAGCAGTAGGGTTCTGGGCCTACCAGACCAAGGGGCCGGTGTGTGTGTGTGTGTGTGTGTGTGTGTGTGTGTGTGTGTGTGTGTGTGTGTGTGTGTGTGTGTGTGTGTGTGTGTGTGTGTGTGTGTGTGGTGTGTGATGGACTTGGAGACGGAGGGCAGACTAGCAGTAGGGTTCTGGGCCTACCAGACCAAGGGGGCCGGTGTGTGTGTGTGTGTGTGTGTGTGTGTGTGTGTGTGTGTGTGTGTGTGTGATGGACTTGGAGACGGAGGGCAGACTAGCAGTAGGGTTCTGGGCCTACCAGACCAAGGGGCCGGGGTGTGTGTGTGTGTGTGTGTGTGTGTGTGTGTGTGTGTGGGATGGACTTGGAGACGGAGGGCAGACTAGCAGTAGGGTTCTGGGCCTACCAGACCAAGGGGCCGGGGTGTGTGTGTGTGTGTGTGTGTGTGTGTGTGTGTCATAGAGTAGTTTGAAAAGGAAAAAAATGTTTAATGACCCAAAATGATAGGGATAAGCATTCTAATTGCTAAGCATAAAAACAATGGGAGAAATCACAGAAAGAAAACGTTAAAAATCTGAAAACTGGGGGCTGGGGGCGCCTGGCTCAGTTAGTAGAGCACACAGCTCTTAATCTCAGGGTCGTGAGTTCAAGCCCTATGGTGGGTGTCGGACGTACTTGACAAAGAAAAATCTACAAACTGTTCTGCATGTCAGAATATATAGACAAAACAGAGGATTGCCAAACAGTATTTGCGACAAACTTGAAAAAAGAGGCAATAGTTAAAAGAACTGGTTTTAAAAAGTCCCAAAATTTCTAATCTGAAAATGAACAAAAAATTTGCTGACTGGGAACTATACATGGCTAGTAAACATGTGAAAAACCACTTTTACCTCAGGGATGGTTATCTCCCCGCCCCCGCCCCCGGCCCCTGCCAAATACAAATTCAAACAATTATGAGAAGACAGTTTGGGACCTTCAAATCAGTCCAAGTATGTTTTCATATAGTAGTCATTGGCAACAAGGTTGATGTGAACTGAGCACCTTTCCACGCCACCCATGCAAGCATACGTTGGTAGTTTTCTGAAGAGTTATGAATTGGCTCTACACACCACGAACTATAAAATAGTTAACTTGCTTTGACCCAGTAATTCTTCTAGAATTTTCCAAAGGAAACCATCAAAACCACAAAGACTTGGTCTAGAAATATTTATTATAGTTTTATTTATAATTTAAATAAACTGGATGTAGCCTGATATTCCATAATAATAGACTGGCTATGAGATGGTACAGTTATACAATGGAAAGTTGTACACACATTAGAATACTAATTGCAAAGAGTACTTATTGGAAATGAGGATGTTTGATCAAACATCACCTGAAAATAACAAAGTACGCAGTAAATAGGGTCTGGTTCCAATTTTAGTGTTTAACAATTATATATACATATGCATATACATATACATATATATATATGTATGTACATACGTGTGTGTGTAATATATATATACACGCACACACGCACATAAAGGGCTGAAGGAAATGCATCAAAACAATGGTATCAATAAGTGCCGGGAGTATAAATTACTGTATTTTCTCTGTCTGTCTGGGGTTTTTTAAATTTCTGAATGTTTACTTATGAGTTTTAGATCTTTTGTTGAGTCTTTCCAGATTCTTAAAAAATTTTCTACTATAAACATTTATTACTTTTTATTCATTAGAATATCATGCCATATGCCAAAAATTTTTTTCACTTTTTTATTATATAAAAGCACATATTACTTTCATAATCAGTAAAAAAAAAATGGCTTCTAAATCTCACTGCTCGAAAACTCTCACAGTTAACATTTCAGTGTGTTGATGTTTACATTATTTTTCCATGCATCAGGCTTGCGGAATTTGGGGAGGAGGTTTGCCTTTTATGTAGCCTTAAGCCTTGTGTTTGTGCCCTCCTTTTCCATGTGACACTTCTCTGAGGAGTACTATCTCATGTCGCTTATACTCCCGTCAGAGTGGAGGCTGGTTGACACCTGAGGGACCCTCAGCCCTAGTCAGGGGGCTTGGGTCCCTGCAGGAGCTGCCTCCTCTGGACCCCAAGAAACAGCCTCACTTCTGACCCTTTGCTGCAGGAAGACACCATGGAAGAGTCTGGGTGGAAACTGGTGCATGGTGACGTCTTCAGGCCCCCCCAGTACCCCATGATCCTCAGCTCCCTTCTGGGCTCAGGCATTCAGCTCTTCTGTATGATCCTCATTGTCATCTGTGAGTGGGCCTGGTGGGGCTGAGGGTGGGGTCCTGTCACCAGAGAGCACAGACCTGAGTCTGAGAGAGGGGTGGCCTCCCCCACTGGGGAACGGGGCATGTCAGCATCACTGGGCCAGACAGAGTCATTCATGCCAGCGGGAGGGCCAGGTCCCCTCAGCACCAGGCTTTGGTGGTTTGCTGCCCCTCAGAGCTCTCCAGCACCGCGGATCGCCTACCATGTCCACTCCGTCAGCAAAGCCACACATCAGTGCTATGAGGTTGGCCTCCTTCTGCAGTCAGGCGTTAAGTGACTTACGCAAGTCAGCACCAGGTCTTTTCTCAGAAAACAACTCCCCCAAATCCTAATACATAGTAATTATATAGACAGTTCTGAAGTCAGCCTGCCTAAAAAAATTTTTTTACCATTTTAACTATTTTTAATTGATATATAACACTATGTAAGTTTAAGGTGTACAGGACAACAATTTGCTATATGTATATATTGTGAAATGATCACCACAGTAAGTTTAGTTAACATTCATCACCGCACATAGTTATATAATTTTTTTTCTTGTGATAACATTTAAGATCTAATCTCTTAGCAGCTGATCTGCCTAAGTTTGTATCTCAGGCTCATGCCGCCAAGCTTTGTGACTTCAAACAACTCACTTAACCTCTGCGAACCTCAGTTTTCTCATCTGAGAAATGGATAACCAGCCTCCACCTCACAGGGCCAATAAGGCAGGTGCAGTGAGCTGGCATTCAGGATGGTCTCGGCTCGGTGCCGGGCTGGTTGCAAGTGCTCTGTGGGCTGGAGGCTGCAGTGAAGATGTGGCCAGCCAGTGCCCAGCAACTGCTGCTCCCCTGTGAACCCCAGCTAAGACCTGTAGAGAGCAAGGAGTATGCCGTCAGGAAGGCCAGGGGAGAAGGGAGCCTCATCTAGCCTCATCTGCCCTGGGCCCTGTGGGCCAGCCTAGGATGGGGGCTGGGGGCTGGGACCCTGGCCATCAGCCACCCTGTCTCTCTGCTCCCCTTCCCTCCACAGTCGTGGCCATGCTCGGGATGCTGTCACCCTCCAGCCGGGGAGCTCTCATGACCACAGCCTGCTTCCTCTTCATGTTCATGGGGTAGGTGTGTCTGAGTGGATTCCGGGGCTGGCACAGGCAGCCTGCCCTCCAGCTAACAAATCCCCATGGTGTGGACCCCTGCCATTTCCTCACAGGGTGTTTGGTGGATTTTCTGCTGGCCGTCTGTACCGTACTCTGAAAGGCCATCGGTGGAAGAAAGGAGCCTTCTGTGTAAGTGTCCTAACCTCCTTCCAGTGTTGGTGTGGAGCTGAGAAGCTTCTTCCTGGGCTCCTCAGCAGTGTAGGCAGTCTGTGTGGGGGTTAGAACCAGAGGCAGAGCTGTAATGTGATGGGGGAGGGCACACACCCACAGGTAGGGAGCCCTGGGTTCTCACTACAGGCACCTTGGGACCTCTGAGGGCCCTTGCTGCTGCATCCGTAAGAAGAGTGGATTGAACTTAGGTGATTTTTAGCCTACATTGTCCGACGGTTCAAACAAGAGAAGAAATAGAAGATTCAGAATAACAGGATTTGACACCAGGCCTCGGTGTCAAAATTTAAGGCCAAACACTGATCACAAGGGCTGCTGGAAGGACACTCTGCCCAGTGGAGTAGAGAGAGCCATCTGTCAGGCCCGTGTTGCTTTCAGCCCGTCTTCGGGCTTTGGTGCCTCCATTTCCTCTTCAGGGAAGACAACTCCTGCCCTTCTCTGTCCTCCTGGTGGTCAGGAGAGTTTTTGGCAGCAGAAAAGACCATAGAAACTGGCAGATGCCTGGGACTTGACCCTACCTCCCTGGGACTTAACCCTACCTGCCAGGGAGCTCTGACCCTGACCCTCTCCCAGACAAGTGAGGCCCCTCAGGCCCTGGGAAGCCCTTGGTGCCAGACTGGAAGAAGCCTGTAGTCGTAGCATTCTGAAACCATTCTCACTGTGTCGAAAGCCCCAGGGGAGCCCAGGGTGTCTCAGCTCTGGCTGCCACACCCCTGGCATGGAGGAGAAGCCCTCACTATAGAAGAGCTGTGAAGGTGACTCTTCTGGAAGAATCAAAGAAAGGCCCTGAATTGTTGATGCATCGAGCATCTTCCTCAGGCCACTGTGGGCTGAGAGCCGGGGACCTACAGAGGTGTGGAAGCCAGGCAACTCCCTGTGCAACTCTTCCCTGGGAGGCCTCCCACAGATACCCGCAGGACCTCCCTCCGCAGACCCCGCGCCATACCCCGCCTCTCTGCCCTGCACCTGCTCCTCGCGTCTGGTGGCAGCAGCATCCTCCCGGACCCCCAGGCCAGACCGCTGGGTTGCTTCCTTACCTCCTACTCCCTTCTGCCGGCCTCCTCTCAGACAACAAGTGTTGAGGGTTTTCCTGCCAAATAGTCCATGAATTCCCTCCCAGCTCCAGCTCGGGCTCTAGAACTCTTGCCCAGGTTTCGGGCATCTTTGCCTCTCACCTAGACCTTTGACCATCCTTGGTGTCCCTGGTGTCCTGCAAGATTCTGACCCTTCCCTGGTGCTCCGCCTCCGCACGCCGGTGGGCATGTGCTGTGGCCCGCAGCCATGTGGGTGCCCCACTGCTCTTCCCTCCTCCAGCCTCTGTCTTCCCCTCTGCCCGGGCACACCACGCCCTCACTCCCCTCACCTCATCCTTTCCGTCTTTGCTCCGGTATCACCCTCGAGAAGCTTCCTCCCCTTCTTCCCCCATTCTGACCTCCGTGTCCTCCTTGATACCCCAGAGGAGCCTAGGCAAGAGCCTTGTGCCTACAAGTAGTGCCATAGAGGTGGTTCTCCACTGGGGGGTCTCCCTGCCTCACTGGAACTTCTTGCCTGTTCTCCTGGTATCTAGCGCAATGTCCAGTCTGTACATTTCATCAGATGAATGCCCTGCTATACCGCAGAGTAAAGCAGGAACATGCAGGCAGGGAGGAAATGTCATCTGAGCTGGGCCTTGAAGGGGAGGGTTTCAGATGGACCGAATCAGCCAGCAGGGCGGCCTAGGGTTCTGGAATCTCCTAGATCCCCATCCTGGCTCTGTTCTTTCTCGGTTTCCCCATCTCTCCAGTGGGGGATGGTTGCACCTACCTCTCAGGGTGGTTTTGTGGATGGGAAGAGACTGCATGGAAGGCCCCTGGCACAGCATTAGCCCTCAGGTGGCAGATACCCAGAGATGTTGATAACTCTGCATACATAGCAGCCCAGGGACAGCAACATGCAGGAGCAGCGACCAGTTACTGGGTGTGGGAGAGCTATGGGCTAAAGGTGAAATTGGCATTGGAGGTTGAGTACCAGATTGCAGGGGGCCTCAGGCGTTGTGGTCAATGGCCCTCCTGGATGCTCAGGCAGCCATAGCAGTGAAGGAGGCTCCTGTAGGTCTGGGGCTTTGGTTCCATGTGCCTGGGTCCCAGCCCAAGAGATTGTGACTGGATGGAATACAGCGCAGTGGGTCACGGGTTTGGCCCCTGGGATCAGACTGCTTGGGTTTGAACCTCTCTGATCTACCCTTAACTGTATGAAGTTGGGGTGTGTATTTAACATTGCTGCGCCTCCGTGTCTTCTTCTTTATTATTTTTTTAAGATTTTATTTATTTACTTGAGAGAGAGCACATGGGAGAAGGAGAAGCAGACTCCCCGCTGAGCAGGGAGCCCATTGCCAGGCTCGATCCCAGGACCCTAGGATCATGACCTGAGCCAAAGGCAGACACTTAACTGACTGAGCCACCCAAGTGCCCCAGTGTCCTCTTCTTTAAAAATCCCATAGTGGGGATTAGGTGAGCTGATGTGTGTGGAAGCCAGCACCCGCCACCCCTAAGACTCAATTAAAGCTTACCCACACCTCTAGGCAGTTTGGATTGGGCCCCACACGTACATGTTTTGTAAAAGTTTCATTCATTCATTCCTGTTCAACAAATGTTTACTGAGCAGCTACTGTGTTCTAAACGCTGGGCGTACATCAGTGAACAGGGGAGCATGGGGGGAGACATGACAACACACCCCTCCCAAGGAGCTTAAGAGTCTCTGGGGGTAGGCAGGCGTTGACCAGGTAGCAGTACATAATCACACACTGGATGAGGGCAAGGAACGGGCAGTTCAGGGAATGCTTTCTGGAAGGAATTACCCTGGAGCTGGATCCTGAAGGACAAGGAGGGTTGAGAGCCTCTAGTCTGGGGGCCCCACCGGAACAGGTGGCAGCTCCCCAGCCTGGTCTCCCTTGCTTCCAGACGGCAACGCTCTACCCTGGCGTGGTTTTTGGCATCTGCTTCGTTTTGAATTGCTTCATCTGGGGAAAGCATTCATCAGGAGCAGTAAGTAAGGGGGGGCGCCCAGCTGTGCTCGGGCACTCTGGCAGATCACTCCCTGCTGTTCTCTTCCCTTTTCTGAATCCCCGGAGTTCTGTTTCCAGCCCCAGGGCCCGAGGGCTACCCGGGGTTTCCCCCCTCCCTGCTCATCCAGCTGCCCATGCCCCAGCCCTGGCCTTCCTGTGGGCCCTTGCAGACAGCTGGCCAAAGCTCACTTCTCCAAAGGGAGATTTCCACAGTCCAGGGGCCAGCTGGGGAATCTCCCTTTGCCTCAGCCAAGGGAAAGCCGCCTGGTGCGAGTTTATTAGGTCAGTATCCCAATAAGGCTCTCCTCCTGTCCTCGCCCCTGGGCCCCGGCCCCCCGCAGGTTGTCCTGCCCTCAGTGCAGGGATCCTGCCAGCCCCAGGCATTGCTAGCAGCTGCCCAGGACTCGCCGAGAAGGCCTGTGAACTTCAGCGGGGGTGGGGAGATGGGCCTTTCGCTCCCTTGCAGGGCTGCCGCGGAGGTGGGGGCAGGCAGTCGCTGTCCCAGCCTTAGCGGCTAGAGCCGCCTCCCCTCACCTGCAGGTGCCCCTTTGTTCGAGGTGGTGGGGTGAGGCTGGGAGTCCGCGGTGCCGGAGGACTGGCTTCTTCGCAGAGTCGGGGAAGCCGCCCTCAGGAAAGACAGAGTCATGCTCTTCCTCTCACTTCCTCTTTTCTCGCTGCGTTCCTTCTCTCTTTTAACATTTTCCTCCCAGCTACCAACCGCTCATGATAAACATTCGTTGTAGAAATTTTGGAAAGTACAGATAAGTTGATGTAATCTTTAGTATAATTTTTGCAGTCTTTTTAGCTATATTTAAACTGGAATGATGTAACTTTAAAATTACAATGAAATGGCAAATATTTATATCGTGCTTACATTGGAATAAGTACTATTCTAAACACTTTGCGTCTATTAATTCGCTTCTTCCAGTTTGCATGATTCTTGTAAAAACATAATACTGAATAGAATAGGATAAAGAAGAAAATGAAAAGTCAGGTCTAAGGGCTACATCCCATCTGAGGAAATACCGTTAACGTCTGGGCACAGCCCTCTGTAGGCACATAAACATATAAATATTGGGATGCTTCTGTTAAAATGGAGTCCTATTCATACAGTTCTATAACCTGCTTTTTTTTACTTTGTAGTATATTATGGTGTCTTATTTTAACAAAATCGGGAACACACAGTTGGTGCTCTTTTGTTTTTTCCCTTTTGTCTCCAGTTCACGTACCACATAATTCCCCTTCATTCTGGCCTCATCTTCCCCTCATGTTCTCAGTCCTTTGTTCTTTCCCCACTTCCTCCCCGGCTGACAAGGTCTTCTGGGATGCCATGGTTCCTTCTCTACTTCACAGCCCAAATGGTCCTCCATCTGCCCTCCGCTTTTCCCCGGGGCTCGTCAGCCCCAGGAGGTTCTGGCCAGGAGCTTTGTGGGGGTGGGTGTGCAGGACCTTCCCCACCCACCATGGTGGCCCTCCTTCCGTGGGACCCAGTGCCCCCCCGCCGCCCCGCACAGCCTCTGGCCCTGGGCATCAGGGCCTTGTTGCGGTGGGGGCGGGGGGGGGCTCATGGCACTGTGCCCACAGGTGCCCTTCCCCACCATGGTGGCCCTGCTGTGCATGTGGTTCGGGATATCCCTGCCCCTTGTCTACCTGGGCTACTACTTCGGCTTCCGCAAGCAGCCATATGACAACCCTGTGCGCACCAACCAGATTCCCCGGCAGATCCCTGAACAGCGGTGGTACATGAACCGATTTGTTGGGTGAGTCTCTGGCAGGGGCAAGGCCAGGGAATTCTGGAGTGGGCGAGGCCAACACTGCCCGGAGCCATTTACTTAGGAGGACATGGAACGAGTCCCCTCCCCCAGGGGCGTTGTGACTGGTGTTCTGCAGCTCCAGCAGGCTCTAGTAGACTTCATGAAAGCTTAACTTCACTCAGGTTCAAGAGGACCAAGTTGTAACCAGACTTGGTGTTGGCCTGGGAACCAGGACAGGGAAGGGAGGGGTGGAAAAGTGCGGGTGAGACAGGTTAAGACCATCACTTGATCTAGGCAACTCACCCTACCTCTCTGTACCTCAGTTTCCCCATCAGTAACATAGGGAGAGTGATGCCCACCTTGCCACCCTCTCAGGAGGCTGTAATGGTACAAAAGCATGCCAGAGAACTAGAACCACCGCAGCTGCGTGAGCACTGTCCTCCGTGCCGCCTGGGAGGAGCCTGGCCCCCCTCCCCCCCTGCCCCAGTGGCCTGGGTCTCCTAGCGGCATTAACCTTCTTCCCCTTCTGCTACAGAATTCTTATGGCCGGGATCCTGCCCTTCGGTGCCATGTTCATTGAGCTTTTCTTCATCTTCAGCGTGAGTACCGCTTCTCCCCAGGGCTTGGTCAGCCCCAGGGGGCTGGTGGGGGTGCTCTGCCGCCCCTCCCCACACAGCCTCCCCTCCTCCCCCCCACCGCTAGCCTGGTCCCCGTCCCTCCACTTAACGTGCTCTGCCTCTGGCCACCCGTGAGATTTCAGATGGACCCTTTTACCTCTCGGGGTCCTCACTCCACCCCTCAGGATGGCTTGGAAGGATATAGGAGATGGGCCACGTGAACGGGCTCTGGTGTGTGTGAAGCGCTCAGAAAGTAGGGGCTACTTCAGTCATGTTGGCAGCCAGACTCCACCATTATTCATATCTCAGCCTCCACTTTGAGTTCCAGGTCCCCCACACATCTTGACCTGCTACTCAGAACTCTCAGGAAAGGGGTGGCAGGGGGAATGAGTCCTAATTCTCAGGATCACTGTGAGACTGGAGTGAGAATGTCTGTAAGAGGCACATGCTTGATTTTCCAGCAGTACTTGTTAAATAGTGGCTGTCGTGATGATGATGACTCCTGTCCCAGCCGTGCCAAGATGGAAGTTGGCAGAAGGGCTCCTCAGAGCCATCTGTGCCTGGCTGACCCAGCTCGGTGCCCTGCACCAAGCCTGTGCTGGACAAGCCTTCCCTGCTGAGACCCACTTGCCCACCCAGCCCTGCCTAGGCAAAGGGTCTGAGGATGGGTTGGCTGCCCCCCGCCAGGAGGCCACCGTACTCTGTGTGACTCTGGGCCAATCACCAGCCTCTCTGAGCCTTGGCTTCCTCATCCATAAATGGCCACTCTTTCGTAGGCTTACGTTTGGAGATGCACGTAAAGCATGGAGCACCATACCTGGCATGCAGGAGGCTGCCCCTGAGTGGAGGTGGTTGCTGTGTAATTTTGATTGGGACGGGTGGGATTCATTATTTGCCACAAGCTGTTGAATTGAGACTGGGGCCCACCCATTGCAGGGTCAGCCATGCCCCCGCCCTTCCCTGAGAACAGCCTGGCTCACCCAGGGAGAAAGGGCCAGTCAGAGCCACATGCCAGGCCCACAGGCCCCAGTGGTATCATGATGGTGTCTCTCCATGCCTGCCCTGGTGGCAGGTGATGTGGTAGTCGTAACTGCCGGATGGCTTTCTGAGCACAGGCAGCGTATGCTGGGTGGAGGCAGGCCAAGCTGAAGGCCAGCTGTGATGTGTCCACAGGCCATCTGGGAGAATCAGTTCTATTACCTTTTTGGCTTCCTGTTCCTTGTCTTCATCATCCTGGTGGTGTCGTGTTCACAAATCAGCATCGTCATGGTGTACTTCCAGCTCTGTGCAGAGGTGAGGGGAATGGGGCCAGAAGTTGGGGGTGAGGAGAGCTGGGTCCAGCATTGAATGGGTCAGTGAAGCTGTCTGGGTTTCCCATGTGGGCCTCCCTCCTCCGGCTATGAGGTCTTGGGCAAGTCCATCACTTCACTTCGCTGAGCCTCCATTTATTCAGCTGTAGACTGGAGTTAATGATCCTTGCCTCACAGCATAGTCACATGAAGTCGTCACGGCAACACGAGAGCAGGCCGGTAGATTTGTCAGTACAGAGTCCACTCCAGTGGTGGTTTCTCCAGTAGCTGATGCAGAGTGGGTGACCTTCCCTCCCTCTGGGGACTAGCTCTTGGCAGAGCCCCTTGACAAGGGCTCTGGGACAGACGGCCTGGGCTGAAACCCCAGCTCCTCCATTAGTAGCTCTGGTTGGCAGTTGCTTAACCCGTCTGTGCCTTCCGTCCCTCGTCACGTGACAGGGCAGCAATAGGGCCTGACTCGGGCCTGCTGCAAGGAGGTAATGAACTGATTCACGTACAGCACTTAGAATAGTGCCTGGCACGTAGCGAGCATTTGCTCAAGAAATGTTAGTTGTTGTTATTACTGTTCTTTTGCTGTGGTCCTCAGTGATTTAATTGAGATCTCATTTATGAAGAGTAAAGCTCACCCTTTTTAGTCTCCAGTTCAGTGAGTTTTTAGAAATGCGTACGGTCATGTAACCACTGTCACAGTCCAGATATAAAACATTCCCGTCACCCCAAATATTACCGTTCTTGCCTCAAGTCTTTAGCTTCTCAGGCGACCGTGAAACTCGGGCAAGAGATTACACCTGGAGATAAGGACTACTCTGTTTCCTCTTCAGGATTACCGCTGGTGGTGGAGGAATTTCCTGGTCTCCGGGGGATCCGCATTCTATGTCCTGGTCTATGCCATCTTCTATTTTGTTAACAAGGTACTGCCCTGGGTGAGGAAGCCCCCAGCCCTTTCAGGGCAGGTTGGTGGAGAGGAGGATGCTAGGGAAAAAACCCAAGTTCAGAGTCTCTCCTGCCGAGAGCGGGGAGAACCAAAGCCATTTTGTTCCAGAACATGCATCTTTTTAGAACAGAGAGAATCTGTGTTCTGTGTGTTTTGGGAGACAAAAGCCTGTAGGATAAGTGACAGTGAGAATATTGCATGCAAAACCTGTGCGATACAGCCAAAGCAGAACTTAAAGGAGATCTCTCACCTTAAAGTGCTATTCATAAGAAAAACGAGGGACACCTCAAGCTAGGAAAAAAAGAGCAATGACACGAAAGAGTAAAGAAAGTAGATGAGAAGGAGTTAATAACGATACAAGCAGAAAATGCTGAAATCACCTTTAGCGCCCAAATTTAGGAACTCAGGTACACCCCCAGAGCTCACTGCTCCCAAGAGTGGCGTGAGGCAAAATATAAACAGATCCCCCACTCGCCACGCTAGTTGTGGGAGGTTCACGCATGACGTGTAAGCCAGGTGGGCCCCTGAGAGGAATGTAGGCTCGCTCTGGTGGGCCCCTCACTCCCAAGGCTACCACCAAAGACCATGTCCCCCACGGTGCGCCGGGTCTCCAGAACCCAAAGACAGGCAGTCCTCTGCTTGCAACCAGGGTGTGTTCCCAAACCAGAGTCACGGGACAGTTGGTGGAGGCTTGGGACGCCCTTTCTCAAAATGGTCAGGTTAGAAAGGACGGTGTGGATCATCCTAAGATGGTGCTCCACCCCCGCTTCCAGTTTGCTGACCGTGCCCCTCTTCTCCAGCCGTCCCAACAAGTGATCGCGGAGCTCAGGGCTCAGCAAACTCGAGCACGAGTGTCGGTCGGCCTGTTGCTGTGAATAAAGTGTTATTGGGACACAGCCGTGCTCGCTCACTTACCTCCTGTCTACGGCTGCTCTCACATGTTAGTGGTAGTGTAGCGTAGTGGTGACGGGGGCCACATGGCCGGTGAAACCTAAGCTCTGTATAATCTGACCCTTTGAGCAAAAGTGTGCTGACCCCTGCTCTGGCACATCCAGTGACATTCTCATGCTCTTTGGCTAGCTCCTATCATTATCAAGGTCTTCCGTGCTTCACAGTGAAATCTGCCACCCTGTCACTTCCGTCTTTAGGCCATAGTCTTCGTCCTAGAATCATTCAGAACAAATCTAATTTCCCTCCTCCATAGCCCATATTCATCAGAACTCTTGAGGGGAAGGTGACTAAAACTGAATTCCAACTGGCTTAAGCAAAAAGAGAATGTACGCACTGGTAGAACTGGAAGGTTAAAGAAGCTGGAGTTCTAGCCTCAGGCATGGTTAGATCCAACACTTCAAAGGATGTTGGGGCTCCACATCCACGCCTCAGATCTGTGTGTTTTCTTGGCTTTAATCTGCACGCAGGATCTTGCCTCAGAGTGGAAAGATGCCAGTGGCAGCCCTAGAGTCTTCTTTTTTCAGCCTCACAGCCCTAGAGCTAAAAGAACATCTTTCCTCTATTGTCAAGTGATCAGTCCCAGGGAAGCTGCTCATCAGCCCAGGTTACATGCCGTCCCTCACTGTTACTCAGGTCCAGCGGGATGGTGCACTCTCATCAACCAGCTTAGGTGTTGTATTAAAACTGACAGCCCCAACAGGACCACAGAGTAGGCAGTGGGTACCCCAAAACCCCGGGAAGATGGAAGACAGGAGACAGTGTTGGGCAAACAAAACTTAGCTACATGGCCTCCTCTGCTGCCCCCCAGGGTCATGTCACAACCTCCTGTCCTTCCTCCCTGTGCCCTATTTTTACCTCTCTGTTCTAAAAAACCTCCACCCCTAGTCCCAGAGCCTGTCTGTAAAATGACAGCCTTGGCCTGTCTAATTCTAAGGGCCTTTCCGGCCATGCCTGTTTGCCTCCCTGTCCCGGTTTCACCACTGGACTCACCACTGCCCTGTCCCCTACCTCCCTCACCCCCTCTCCAGCCCTGAGAAAGCCTGTGAAACGGGAGGGTTGAGCCTGAAACCATGGCCTTCACCCCCTAGTTTGAGGATATTTGACCTTAGGGAGAAGGTCTTTATTGACTTGCTCTGAGCTCCTGACATTTGTGTCCATGTGTCTGTCCACGAGCCCTGGCACAGTCCCCACTCAGGCCCTGGTGTGATGAGCAGGTCTTGATAGCAAGGTTCCAGACTAGCTCCACTTAGCCCAGGCCTCTGGCATCGCTGCCAGGCCGCTACACTCGACAGAGCAGTCTAGTGTGCTCCCAGATGAAACCCCTGGGAGATGTTAGCAAAAGTGACAGACGCGTTGTCAGGAGGCGAGGACTGTAAGCTGGCTTACAGAGGCTCTCTGCTCTTCAAGCTGGGAGACTTGGATGCCTCTCTCCCCCCTCCCCTCCCTGGCCACCGCTCCAGCCATCCTGGAATGTCGCTGTGCCGTTCTGGGGACTGTGGAGGGTGAAGACACAGCTGTGGCCCTTACTGCCTAAGGCATTCTGGCCCTGGCCCCTGGAGTCCCCCCTGTCTCCCAGTGAGCTCCCAGGCCCTGCTCCAGAAAGACTCCTGCCCCCTCCTCTCTCCCCACCAAGAAATGGCCCAAGTCGGTGGAATTGGGCCATAGACCACCCCCCGCAACCCAGCCCTCCAGCCCCAGTCGGAAATCCCGTGTCCTTCTGCTTCCTAGCTGGGTAACTGTGGGTGTGGTTGGACCCCCCTGTGCTCCATCTGTGCGCGGGTTAATAAGCTGCCACGGGGGTCATGTGCCAACGAAGGCTCACCATGGCTATGAGCTCTGCCCGCCCCTCGCTGCCCACCAGGAGCAAGCCCCTTCCCCTTCCCAGGCTTCAGCTTCGCCAGGAGATCAGTGAGAAGGCTGGGGGGAGGTGGTGGGGGGGGACCAGTTGGCCACGGTGGGCTGGCACTGAGCGTCCCCCACTCTGTTCTCTCTCCACCCGTGCCCCAGCTGGACATCGTTGAGTTCATCCCCTCTCTCCTGTACTTTGGCTACACGGCCCTCATGGTCCTGTCCTTCTGGCTTCTCACGGGCACCATCGGCTTCTATGCAGCCTACATGTTTGTGCGCAAGATCTACGCTGCTGTGAAGATAGACTGATGGGGGTGGCCCATGGCCAGGCCCACTCCGTCCACGGACAGGAAGCCGCTCTGCGTGGGGAACTGCAGGCACGCAAATAAAGTACCTCCTGCTCGTTCGGAATGTAACTCCTGGCACAGTGTTCCTGGATCCTGGGGCTGCGTGGGGGGCGGGAGGACCTGTAGATAAATCTGGGAATTTTCTTCATCATTTTATTCCAGTTCTGTGGGGGATGAGGTTTTTGTGGGTTGTTTTTTCTTCAGTGCTAAGAAAGTTCCCTCCAGCAGGAACTCTCAGACCTGTTTATTCAGGTTTATTTTTTTTTGGTTGGGGGTTTTCTCCTTAGTTTTTTTTAACATATGGATCCAGGATGGATAAATCACCAAGACACTGGGTTTTGGTCACTGTCTCCACCTCAGTTCCTCAGGCTGTTGGCCACCCCACGATTAACTGGAAGAGGAAATGCCTGGCCTTCTGGGGCTTCGGTGAGGTTTCCGAGCCTCTCATGGCCTGTGCTCACCACTGATGCCGTGACAAAGCACAGCTCTAGCCTGGACACGCATCCTCAGTGCCAACCAGCCTCTACCGGCCCTGCCCCTCACTCTTCTCTCTCCCCCAGCCCCCTCCCACGGCAGCCCAAGGCAGGGCGTCCAGCCAGGCCTCCAGGTCAACCAAGTCTTGGTTGCTCCAAGGAAAATCCCCTGGAAGTACTTGGGCCATGTGCCCCAGGACAGCAGGACTCACCCCTGCTCAGAGCAGTGGGAGTTTGCTGGACCAGAGAAGAGACTTGCAGTGAACTATTTGTGCCAAGAAACCCTGGATCCAGGGCCAAGTATTTACAGAGTCAAGCCAAGCATCCACATGTCTGTCTGGAATGAGGGTCCTCACCCCTCAGGATTGCTCCCCAGTACTTTCCTCGGGGGGTTGCTGCTCTTTGCAAAGTGTGCTGGTGGCAGGCCCTCTCCCCTCCCCCTTCCAGGGCAAGACAAGGCTGGGAGAACCACATGCCCTCCTTTAGGTGGCTGGGGAGAGGTGTTCTCACCTGATAACCCCCAGCCTCAGTGCTCGGGCCCAGCTCTCAGCCAGTCCCATCCCCTCCGCCTCTGCCTCCCATCGGATTCTTGCCTCCTTTGGGGGACACCCAGAAAACTGCTTGTGGGAAGGGAGATGGAAGGTCACTTCTGTCGCTCTGTCTCCAATTCCCAGGAGTAGGCAAGGAGCCAAGGTAGAAAGAAGGTAGAAGAACGCTGGCACCTCTGTCAGCACCCAACCCCCTGCCCACCCTGTGCATGTCCCAGACTTTGTTCTTAAGTTGCAAGAGACCAAACCCACCCTGGGATTAGGGTTTAAGTAACAGCCTCTCACCCCTGGTTCGGCCCCTTTGGGACTCCCACCACAAGACAAAGCTCAGGATGCTGGCTAAGCTAGGGACACACCCCACCCCCTTAACACCCTGCACCCCGACTCCAGATTCCCCCCAGCAGCCCCTACCAGCTCCACCAGTCAAACCAGTGAACTTCTCGAACTTGTTCACAGTGACTCCGTATCGCCAGGCGGTGTCCACCAAGAATCAGGTTGGAGAAAAGGGAACCCAAGCAGTAGACAATGATATTGCAGGCTTTTGTTCACTCAAATCTCAGATTTTTTCCCTAAGAGATTCTCTTTTGAGGGGGGAGTAGGGAAATGGACTCCTCACAAAGGGTTCAAACATCATCGATTTTTCTGACTTTTTTAATCATCATCATTATTATTTTTAATTAAAAGATGCCTGTATGCCTTTTTTTGGTCCAATTGTAAATAAATATGCCATTGTCCTGTTGTCATGTCTCCGGAATCTCTTGCAAGCGTTAGGAGCCTGAGGTGAGACAACTTCCCAAATGGGTTGAGCCGAGGGGTTTCCCTCAAAACTCAGTCTCCTGTCAGGCTTTCCAGGGCTCAGCCCCTATTGTTCCCCTGTGTGGTACAAGTCCAGAACCTCTCCCATCTAATCAGTCCCTCCCTCCTGAATCACAAGCATCTGCCCTGCTCCCACGAGTAGGAAAGGGCAGTCAGGTATGAGCTTTGGCCGCAGTGAGACCTGGTTTTAGATTCCCAGCTCCAATATTTTACTGCCAACTCACTTCACCTCTCTGTCATCTAAGACTCCTTCAGATAGAAACATAGGTCACACTGGCTTATGTGCCAAGGGAAATTGATTGGTTCTTAAGTCATCAAGGAAAGGAGTGGTTTGGTTTCAGGTCTGGATAGATCTGGGGGCTCAAGGGGTAGCCTTAGGATTCTCCCTTTCTCCACTGTGCTTTTCCCTGGCCCATTCGGTCCCATTGTCAAAAATCTTCCCTATGAGGAGGTGGTAAGGGCAGGTCACAGATCACTCTAGGCTTACGTTACTTGGAAAGCCTAGAGGAAAAAGATCTCTCCTTCCCTACTTTAGTATATTTAATATAGGTAAATCGTAGAGAAGGTTTCTGATGGGCCCAGCTTGGATTACTGTTTGCACATCTTGGACCATTCACTATATCCAGGAAGACAGAGTTCTGTTTACAGGCTGCATACTCCAAGGATACTGGATACTGTGAGTTTTAGCCCCACCCAAATCCCTTGAAATGTGTGGAAAGAACAATTTCCCACAGTAAGGGATGCAAGCAAACAAAAACAGCCAGTTGCCTATTGTAACCCCACCCCCTCCAGCTCCATGCCTCAATTTCCTCATCTGCAATGAGAAGCGTGCAAGGAATACTTCCAGTGTTCAGACGCTGTTCCACTTTCCATGTATTATGGAAATCCTGAATATGATCCTCTAAGGCATGTTCTGTTACTAGCCCCCTTTTACAGAGGAGGTAACTGAGGTATCCATGCTTGAGGTAGCCTGCTGAGGGTCCCATGGCAGGTGTGTGCTGGAGTAGTATTCAGCTGAAACACATTCCCAAATGTGTTCTTCCAACCACTACCATACCTGCCTTTCTAAAAGAACTATACATCTTTGTATATATAACATGAAACCATGGTACATATGCCATGAAACACCACAATCAAGATAGTGATCATACCCATCAACCCAAGATTCCTCATGCCCTTTGTAATTCTGCCCTCCAGCCTCTAACCATCCCCAAGAAACCACCAATCTATTTCCTATCACTGTAGATTAGTTTGCATTTCCTAGGGCTTTGTATAAATACGGTATGCTTCCCCCCCCCCCCCATCTTTTTCCACTCAGCCTAAGTATTTTGAGATTCATCCATGGTGTTATGTAGATTAGTAGTTCATTCCTTTTTATTTCCAAGTATCATTCTATGGTATGGATATGCCATAATTTGTTGATCTGCTCATCTGTTGATGGACATTTAAGTTGTTTCTAGTTTGGGGCTATTACAAATAAAGCTGCTGTGAATAAGTGAAGCAATGACATGGCTAGATCATATGGTAGGGCGTGTAAACTAAACTGCCAAGCCCTTCTCCAAGATGATTGTAGCGCTTTACATTCCCATCCCAGATGGGATGTAGATGAGAATTCCAGTTGCTCCATATCCTAACACTTTCTGTGGGTAATCTTAATTTTAGCCATTCTAACAGGTGCATAATATCACATTGTGATTTTTTTAAAAAAGATTTTTGCGAGAGAGAAGAGAGAAAAAATATGGGGGGAGGGCAGAGGGAGAAGCAGACTCCCCGCTGAACAGGGAGCCTGATGCGGGACTTGATCCGAGGACTCTGGATCATGACCCGAGCTGAAGGCAGATGCTTAACAGACTGAGCCACCCAGGCACCCCACATTGTGATTTGTTTTTAAGTAATCTTTACACTCAATGTGGGGCTTGAACTCATGACCCCAAGATCAAGGGTTCCATACTCTTCTGACTGAGCCAGCCAGACGCCCCCTATCAGGTTGTGATTTTAATTTACGTATCCTTAGTAACAAATTATGTTGAATCTTTTCCTGTGCTTATCTGTCATTCACAGATCTTTTTTGGTGACATGTCCAAATCTTTTGCCTTTCTTTTTAATTGAGTTGCTTGGGTTGTGGGGTTTTTCTAAGTTTTGAGAGTTCTTTATATATTCTGCATACAAGTCCTTTATCAATATATGCTTTGCAAAGATTTTCTCCCAGTCGGTGGCTTGGGTTTTCATTCTTTTAACAGTGTCTTTTGAAGAACAAAATTTTAATTTTGAATAAGTCAAATTTATCAATTTTTTCTTTTATGGATTTGGTTTTCAGTGTCATATCTAAGACAGCTTTGTCTAACCCAAGGTCACAATGATTTTCTCCTATTTTTTTTTAAAGATTTTATTTATTTATTTATTTGGCAGAGAAAGAGACAGAGAGAGAGAGAGCACAAGCAGGGGGGAGTGGGAGAGGAAGAAGCAGGCTTCTCACAGAGCAGGGAGCCTGATGCAGGGCTCAATCCCAGGACCCTGGAATCATGACCTGAGCCGAAGGCAGACGCTTAACAATTGAGCCACCCAGGCGCCCCTCTCCTATTTTTTTTTAGAACTTTCATAGTTTTATGAATAGTTTTAGGTTCTATGTTTAGGTCTTGATCCATTATCAGGTAATTTTTGTATATGATGCGAAGTATGGGTCCAAGTTCATTTTTCCTACCATTTATTGAAAAGGTTACCTTTTCTCTTTTGTTTTTGTGCCTTTGACAAAAATCAGTTGCCCATATATTTGTGGATTTATTTCTGGAATTTCTATTCTGTTCCATTGATCTGTCCATTTTTTATGCCAATACCACACTTTTTGTTACTGTAGCTTTATAATTCTTAGGATCAGGTGTTTTTAGCCCTCCAATTTTGTTCTTTCTCAGGGTTTCTAGGCCCTCTGATTTCCATATGAATTTTCAAATTATCTTGTTGATTTCTACAAAAACACCTGCTGGAATTTCAGCCAGGATTCTGTTAAATCTATAGATCAATTTGGGAAGAATTGATCCATGAACAATATGTACCTCTCCATTTATTTACCTTCAATTTTCTCTCAGCTGTATTTTGTAGTCTTCAGTGTTTTGGTCTTTCACATCTTTTTGTTGGACTTTTTCCTAAGTATTTCATATTTTTGATGCCATTACAAATGGTATTTTTTATTTCTGATTTCTCATTATACAGTTGAATACAATTGAGGTTTTATATATTGATCCTATAGCCCAAAAACTTTGATAATAAATTCACTTACTACTTCTGGTAGCTTTTTTTGTAGATTCCATCCAATTTCTACATAAATGATCATTTCTGAATAAAGACAGTTTTACTTCTTCTTTTTGAATGTGAATGCCTTCTCTTTCTTTTTCTTGCTTTATTGCACTGGCTACAACTTCTAATACAGAGCTGAATGGTGAGAGTGGACATCTCTCTTTAAGTTGCTCTATTCTGGTTTCCTAAGGTAGGAACTGAGGTCATTTATTTAAAGCCTTTTTTTTTCTCTAATATAGGTGTTCAGTGTTATAAATTTCTTCCTAAGTACTGCTTTAGTGACAGCCCAGAAATTCTGATATGTTATGTTTTCATTGTCATTGAGCTCAAGAGACTTTTAAATTTCTGTTTGGTTTCTTTCTTTCTTTTTTTTTTTTCTTCATTATTTAGAAGTGTATTATTTAGTTTATAAATATTATATTGGGGGATTTTTTTTCAAGGATTTTTCTGTTACTGATTTCTAACTTAATTCTGTTGTGGGCAGAAACCATAATGGGCAGAGACTTTGTATGACTTGAACCTTTTGAATTTATTGAGACTTGTTTTATGGCCCAAAATATGGTCTATCTGGTCTATGTACACTTGAAAAGAATGAGTATTCTGCTGTTCTTGGGTGGAGTGTCCTATAAATGTCAATCAGGGCAAGTTGATTGGTAGTGCTGTGGGCAAATTGGTTTGTAGTGTTGTTCAAGTCTATGATATCCTTGTTGATTTTCTACCTGCTTGTTTTATCAATGATTGTGAGAGGGGTATTGAAATTTTTTACTATAATTTAGATTTGCTATTTCTTCTTGCAGTTCTTGCTGTATGTGTTTTGAAACTCTATTAGATGCATATTGTCCTGTGGATAAATTTATTCCTAATGATAGTCTTTGCTCTGAAATCTACTTTGATATTTGTATAGCCAGTCCCACTTTCTTTTGACTTATGTTAGCATGGTATATCTTTTTCCATCCTTTTATTTTTTTAACAACTTTTTAAAAAAATTCCGGTGTGGTTAACATATAGTGTTATATTCATTTCAGGTGTACAATATAGTGATTCAAAAATTCTGTATATTACTGCATGCTCATCAAGATAAGTGTAGCCTTAATCACCTTCACCTGTTTCACCCATCCCCTCACCCACCTCCCCTCTGGTAATGGTCTGTTTGTTCTCTATAAATAGAGGTATGTGGGGTGCCTGGGTGGCTCAGTCATTAAGCGGCTGCCTTCGGCTCAGGTCATGATCCCAGGGTCCTGGGATCGAGCCTCGCATCGGGCTCTCTGCTCGGCGGGAAGCCTGCTCCCTCTCCCACTCCCTCTGCTTGTGTTCCCTCTCTTGCCGTGTCTCTATCAAATAAATAAAATCTTTAAAAATAAATAAATAAAAATAAAAAAAAATAGAAGTATGTTTTCTGGTTTGTCTTTTTTTTTCCTTTGTTCATTTTTTTTTTCTTTTTTAAGATTTTATTTATTTATTTAAGAGAGCAAGAGCCAGAGCGGGGTGAAGGGCAGAGGGAGAAGCAGACTCCTCACTGAGCAGGGAACCTGATGCGGGGCTCAATTCTGGGACTCCAGGATCATGACCTGAGCCAAAGGCAGACACATAACCAACTGAGCCACCCAGGGCCCCAATTTGTTTTGTTTCTTAAATTCCACATATGAGTGAAATCATATGGTATTTGTCTTTCTCTGATTGGCTTATTTCGCTTAGCATTATACTCTGTAGATCTATCCGTGTTATTGTAAATGGTAAGATTTCATTCTTTTTGATGGCTGAATATTATATACATAGCACATCTTTATCCATTCATCCATTGATGGACTCTTAGGTTGCTTCCATAATTTGGCTATCGTAAATAATGTTGTAATAAACATAGGTGTGCTTATATCCCTTTGAATTGGCATTTTCATATTCTTTAGGTAAATACCCAGTAGTGGGATTACTGGATCATAGGGTAGTTCTAGTCTTAATTTTTTGAAGAACCTCCATACAGTTTTGCACAGCTTACTGTTCAGGAAGGTGCTGCTTTGGGGCGCCTGGGTGGCTCAGTCATTAAGCATCTGCCTTCGGCTCAGGTCATAATCCCAGGGTCCTGGGATCGAGCCCCGCATCGGGCTCCCTACTCAGTGGGGAGCCTGCTTCTTCCTCTCCCACTCCCCCTGCTTGTGTTCCCTCTCTTGCTATGTCTCTCTCTCTGTCAAATAAATAAATATTTTTTAAAAAATAATAAAATGAAGTGTTTTTTTATAGGCAGCATGTAGTTTGGTCTTGCTTTTCTACCCATACTTGTATTCTTTGCTTTTTAAATGGAGTACTTAGATTATTTACATTTCATGTGATTGTTGATTTGGCTAGGTTTAAGTCTATAATCTTGCCAGTTGTTTCCTATTTGTCCCATCTGTTGTTTCCTTTTTCTTCTTTTTCTGCCTTCCTTTGGACAATCAAGTACAGTGGTCCCCCCTTATTTGTGACTTTGCTTTCCACAGTTTCAGCTACCTGCAGTCAACCATGGTCTGGAAGCAGATGATCCTCCTTCTGACATATCATTAGAAGGTCAATGGTAGCCTAATGCTACATCACAATGCCTACATTATTCACCTCCCTTCATCTTGACATGTAGACATTTTATCATTTCACATTATCACAAGAAGAAAGGTGAGTACAGGACAATAAGGTATTTTGAGAGGAAGTGAGGTTGCAATCCACATAAATTTATTACTGTATATTGTTATAATTTTTCTATTAGTTTTTATTAATCTCTTACTGTGTCTAATTTTAAGTTAAATTTTATCACGGGTATGTATGTGTAGGGAAAAAACATAGTATATATAGTGTTCAGTACTCTCTGGGGTTTCAGGTATCCAGTGGGGGTCTTGGAATGTATCCCCCACAGATAAGGGGGGAATACTGTTTTGTTTTGTTTTGTTTAAGTAAGCTTTACGCCCATCATGGGGCTTGAACTCACGATCCCAAGATCAAGAGTCACATGTTCTACCAACTGAGCCAGCCAGGCACCCTGAGACTATTGTATTTTCATCTCCTTCATTGGCTTATTGGCTATACCCTCTTGTTTTGATATTTTAATGATTACTTTAGGGCTTGTATATCTTTAACTTATCACAGTCTACCTTCAAGTAATATTAAACCACTTTACATATAGTATAAGAACCTTAAAATAGTATACTTACATTTCTCCCTTCCTAGCCTTCATGTTATGGTTATCATTCCTTTTTACTTTATAAATCCCACAATATACTTTTGCTATTTTTATTTAAGCAGTTGTCTTTAAAGAATTTGAATAATAATAAGAATTAGGTAAGTACCCATGTAGGTACCATTTCCAGTGGTCTTCATTCTGTTGTATAGACCCAGATTTTCATCTGGTATCATTTTCCATCTGCCTGAAAGACATCCTTCAACAATTCTCATAGTGAAGATTTGCTGATGATTAATTCTTTCAGCTTTTATATGTCTAAAACATTTCAATTTTACCTTTGTTTTTTTTTTAAGATTTTATTTATTTATTTGAAAGAGGATGAGAGAGAGAGCAAGCACATGAGAGGGGGGAGGGTCAGAGGGAGAAGCAGACTCCCCGCTGAGCAGGGAGCCTGATGTGGGACTCGATACCTGAGCCGAAGGCAGTCGCTTAACCAACTGAGCCACTCAGGCGTCCCTGCCTGTGTTATTGAAAGATATTTTTGCAGGGTATAGAATTCTAGGTTGACAAGTTTTTTTCCCCCTTTCCTAGTACTTTAAAGATGTTACTCCACTGTCTTTTATTGCTTGCATTGCTTCCAACAACAGATCTGATGTCCTTATCTTTGTCCCCTCTGTATGTAACAAGTCTCTTTTCTCTGACTGCTTTTTCTATGTCACTGGTTTTGAGCTATTCAATTATGGATGCGTTGGTGAGTCTTCATATTTCTTATGTTTAGGGTACATTGAGCTTCTTAGAACTGTGTGTTTATTTTCAGTAAGTTCAGAAAGTTTTATACCATTATATCTTTGAATACTTTTTCTGTCCCCCATGTCTCTCCTTCAGCAATTCTAATTGCCCATATGTTAGGCTGCTTGAAGTTGTCTCACCACTGATAGCCGCCCATTGAGCCTCTTCTTTAATTCTTTTTCTGTGTTTCATTTGAGATAGTTTCTTTTGCTATGCCTTTAAATTCACTAATCTTCTGTCATGTCTGCTCTGCCATTAATCCCATCCAGTAGGGTCTTCATCTCAGACATTGCCTTTTTAATCTTTAGAAACTTGATTTAAGTGGGGTTTTTTTAATCTTCCATATGTCTTCTTAACTTTTTGTGAAAATATGTGTAACATACAATAATTTACCATTTTAACCATTTTAAAGTGTACAATTCAGTGGCATTAAGTACATTCATAATATTGTGCAACCATCACCACTAGCCATCTCCAGAACTTCCCCATCTTCCCAAACAGAAACTCTGTACTCGTTAAACACTGACTCTTCATTCTCTTCCCACTGCATCCCCTGGTGACCACTATTCTACTTTCTATCTCTGAATTTGACTACTTTAGTGGAATCATACAATATCTGTCCCTTTGTGTCTGGCTTATTTTACTTAGCATGTCTTCAGGGTTCATCTACATTGTAACATGTATCAGAATTTCACTCCATTTTAAGGCTTAGTAATATTCCATTTTATGTATATACCACACTTTGTTTATCAATTTGTCCACCAGTGGACATTTGGGTTCTTCCATCTTTTGGCTATTGTGGATAATGGTGCTATGAACATTGGTATACAAATATCTGTTCAAATCCCTACTTTCCAATTCTTTGGGGATATATACCTAGGAGTAGAATTGCTGGATCATGTGATAATTCTATGTTAAATTTTTTGAGGAACCACCATACTGTTTTCTACAGTGGCCACATCATTTCTACAGTGGCCACATCATTTTTCTACAGTGGCCACATCCTCGCCAACACTTATTTTTCTGTTTTTTTTTTATAATACCCATCCTTGTGGGTGTACAGTGATGTCTCAGGTTTTTGATTTGTATTTATCTAATGATAAGCGATATTGCCCATCTTTTCATGTGCTTATTGGCCATTTGTATGTCTTTGGAGAAATGTCTATTCATGTCCTTTGCCCATTTTTTTAGTTTAGTTAAAGAAGTTCTTTAAATATTCTGGATATTAATCCCTTGTTAGATATATGATTTTCAAAATATTTTCTCCCATACTCTGGGTTCTCTGTCCCTTCTGTTGATAATGTCCTTTGATGCACAAAAGTTCAATTTTAATGAAGTCCATTTTATATTTGTTGCCTATGCTTTTGGTGTGACATCTGAGAAATCATTTCCAAATCCAATGTCATGAAGCTTTTCCCCTATGTTTCCTTTTAAGAGCTTCATAGTTTTAGGTCTTACAGATGAGTCTGTGATCTATTTTGAGTTTAATTTCTGTATATGGCATAAGGTAAGGGTCCAACTTTATTCTTTTGCATGTAGATACCCACTTTTCCCAACACCATTTGTTGAAAATACTGTCCCTTCCCAACTGAATGGTTGGCACCTTTGTCAAAAATCCTTTGACCATAGGGGCCCCTGGGCAGCTCAGTTGGTTAAGCGTCCAACTCTTGATCTCAGCTCAGGTCTTGATCTCAGGGTCATTTGTGTGTGTGAGAGTATATTTAACTTTTTTATTTTATTTTATTTTATTTTTTTAAGATTTTATTTATTTATTTGACAAAGAGAGAGGGACAGCAAGAGAGGGAACACAAGCAGGGGGAGCAGGAGAGGGAGAAGCAGGCTCCCTGCTGAGCAAGGAGCCCAATGTGGGGCTCGATCCCAGGACCCTGGGATCATGACCTGAGCCGAAGGCAGATGCTTAACCAACTGAGCCACCCAGGCGCCCCTATTTAACTTTTTAAATGTATGAAATACAGCTATAACTTAATCCTTAATCTGCTCATTTTGACATCTGTTTCTGTTGTGGATTGGTTTTGATTGCTTGTTTTCCTCAATATGGATCATGTTGCCTGCCACTTCATAGGCCTGCTAATCTTTTTTTTTTTTTTAAAGATTTTTATTTATTTGTTTGACAGAGAGAGACACAGCGAGAGAGGGAACACAAGCAGGGGGAGTGGGAGAGGAAGAAGCAGGCTTCCTGCCGAGCAGAGAGCCCGATGCGGGGCTCGATCCCAGGACCCTGGAACCATGACCTGAGCCGAAGGCAGACGCTTAACAACTGAGCCCTCCAGGCGCCCTGGCCTGCTAATCTTTGATTGGATGCCAGAGACTGTGATTTTTTACCTTGTTAGGTGCTGGATATTTTTGTAATCCTACACATATTCTTGAGCTTTGTTCTGTGACAGTTAAGTTACTGGACATTGTGGGCAGATATCCATTTCACCCCCGATGCTTGTTCCAAGCAAGTCATGGCTTTGTGCTCCCCCTTGCCAATAACTCATTCAAGAATGGACATGTTACCCAGTTCTGGCCAATTAGATACAGGATCTAGAAAGTCTAGAGTAGTTTCTGTGAAAGGTTTTTTCCATTTTAAGGGAGCCATGGGAAGACACAATCAGCCTTCTTTTGAGTTGCCACTTCCTAAAGTGACTCTTGGAGCTAGTGCCACCATCTTGGCACCAAGCTGAGGATGGAACCAACAGGAAGGACAGCAGATCAGAGAGGAAGGTCTAAGTCCTTAAAGCTGCTGAATCAAACAGCCCCAAAGCCCATCTCACCTCTGGATGTTCACGTAAGGAAAAAAAGAGAGTTTAAGTCAATTAAAGTTAGAGTTTCTTTTAGATGCAACCAGAAGCATTGTTGCTGAGCCAGCCACCTGGCAGGCTGGAGGTATAAATGGAGGTAGGGCACCTTGCAGGGAATTTCTCCCTCTGATAAGGAATTCCAAGTTCTCCTTTAGACGAGAAACAGGCTGAGAAGTGCAGAAAGCCATGCCCAAGGCCACACAGTGGGGAATCAAGAACACGCAGGCCTACCAGCCTTCCAGTTGGTGCCTGCTCCACCACAGCCCCGTGCCCTTGAGATCCTGAGTCAGCATTGATGGGGGGGGCCGATGGGGTGGGGGCATCAAAGTTCACCGGCCCAAGTCAATGTTCAGTTCTGCTGAGCAAGGGCAAACAGATACCAGAGACTTCCTTGAATTTCTGTGCTGAAATCATGTCCTTGGAGGAAAAAAATCAAAGTCCCCCAAACTGTAATCAGGGCAGTTACAGGTAACAACTAATTACTATAGTTTCGGGACAGATTTTTCTGATTGTAAGAATTGTCCAAAGTTCCTCCCCAGGCCAACAGAACAGGGCGGACTCCTGAGAGCAGAGGTGAGCAAAGCCCTGGGGTCAGAGGCTCGTGTTGCTCTCCACCCCAGAACAGGAAACCCCTCCTCGCTCCTTCCTCTCCTCTTAGAGCAGGTTTAAGGTAGGCAGCCATCTCTCTGGAGGAGGGACCAGGAATGGGCACAGACACTCCCTGGAAAAAGCCTACACTGGCCGCACACGTTCCTATTCCTAGAGATAATCTTCCCCTTGCCCACCTGGAAGACCCTCCTAAACCTTGAGTGTGTAAAGTACTCACTGATTCCACAAAGAGTTTCTGAACCCCACATGTGCCAGGGGCTATCTAGGTGAGGGGTATTCAGCAGTGAATAAAAGTCCCCACAAGGGGAGGAAAAAAAGCAGGTATGTAAGGGAATAAATGAATGTAATGTCAGGTGGTTGTGAGTGCTCTAACAAAATTCAAACCACAGAAAGGGAGGGAGAGCGACAGGGCAATTTATTTATTTTAGAAAGAGAAAGAGCAAACATGAGGGGAGGGGCAGAGGGAGAAGGAGAGAGAGAGGCTCTCCAGCAGTGTCCCCATTATGAGTGCGAAGCCTGTCGCGGGGCTCTGTCTCATGATCCTGAGGTCACGACCCTGAGCCGAAATCACGAGCCAGGCACTTAACCGACTGAGTTACCCCAGGCATCCCAACAGGGCAGTTTTGAGAAGGGGTCATCAGGGAGGGCTTCCCGAAGAGGTGAAATTGTAACAGAGGAGCTGAGAAACCTTAAGGAATAGAAGAGCCAGTCTTGCACACTTGTATCTGGAAAAGAAAGTTCCAGGAACAGGGCAGGGCAAGCAAGTTTCTGAGCCAGGTTTGAAGACTAGCAGGAGGTGGTGTTGCAGAAAAGTGATCTGGAGGAGGTGAGCCAGAAGAGATGAAGTTATAGAGGTGACAAGAGGTCAGATCATGAGGCTTTTGCAGGTCGTGAGGAGCACGTTGGTTTTTCCTCTTGCATGTGATTGGAGCCTTTGGAGGGTTTGGAGCAGAGGAAGGACATGGCCTGACTCGGGTCTAGAGAGCCACTCTGGCTGCTGTGTCCATGTAAGCCCCTGGCACACAGTAGGTGGTGACTAAATGTCAGTGGTTAGTATCACTGCTTTTGGCCTCACCATTGGGCTCTTGAGGTCACTGAGGGCAGAGATCAGAATAGTCCTCTTGTACCCCCAGTGCCCATTATGGAGTGGTTGCTAAAATATGTGGATAAACAAATGAGTGACTCAGGATATGAATGAGGGAGCAAGCAGAAGTGGGTTCTGAGGACAAGACTCCTGCCCCAGATGGGTGGCTGGGACACATGGTTGGCATGGCCCCTTGCTGAGATCAGTCACAGAGTGAAAGAAGCGTGCCACTGGCCATGCAGCAGAAAGATCAGGTAAATGCCCATTTTGGTAAGCACCATTGTCTAGGGCCTAAGGATGTGCAGGATGTGACTGGGCCCAAATTTGGCCTGCAAGAGCCAAAGTGCACCTGCCAACCACCAGGTGCAGGGCAGGCAAATGACTTGGGGCACCAGTTTCCAGGATCACCAGAATGCTTAGAGGCTCACTCTGATACCCTTGGGAGCATCACAAAACAGGTGTCTGACACAAAAGAGAAACCCAGAGGAGGTAGCCCAGCCAGGCAGTAGTATCCAAAATTTGGGTTTGAGGCTGTACTTGGGAGGTGGCAGAGATTGTTGCAGGCAAGGGCAATCGTGGAGGGCTTCCTGGAAGAGCTGCAGCCTGGGGTCAAACTGAAGATACTAGAGAGCTGGAGTTGCAGACACTCCCCTCCCCTTGCCTCCAGCTGCCCTGTGAGCTCTCCTCCTCTGAACCA
Organism: Zalophus californianus; assembly: GCF_009762305.2. NCBI lineage: Eukaryota > Metazoa > Chordata > Mammalia > Carnivora > Otariidae > Zalophus > Zalophus californianus. The sequence continues at coordinate 113,863,565 of NC_045602.1, forward strand.
CCTCTGATATCCCTTCCCACCATCCATGGGCTAACGCCTTGGCTTTGCATTCAGAGTTTGAATTTCCAGAAAATGGCCTTACCCTACCCATCCAGCGTTGTCTCTTCCAAGCAGCCACACCCAAGGTACCTGCTGTGGTACCTGAACACATCAGGCATCTCCTATCCCCGTGCCTTTGGTCATGCCATTGGCTCCCTCAGGAATTCCCTATCCAGCCCCACTTTACCTAAACTGCTACCTTTCCCTTAAGGCCCAGCTCCTGTGTCCCAACGTCAGGGGAGTCTCCACCCTCCGATCCCCCATCACACACATTTGGGGTAAGCTGTATGCCAAACTGGACTTTATCCAGATGTGTCAGAGTATTGTCCCGGGCCCTGGCCAAGCAAAGAACAAAGCATAGTTCCTGCCCAAAGATTTTCAGCTGGGCAGTGAGGGCTCAGCTCGCGTGTCCAGTGTCAGGGGAGGCTCCTGTCTCTCTGTCTCTTTGGGGTGATGGTCCTGTACCAGTCAGGCTTCTCGTCCTGGCGTCGTTGTTGGTAGTGGCCCTTTCACTCCCAGATAAGCTCCAGCTGCACAACACATCACATGGCGACCCGTCAGTGTCGCTGTTCTCCTGCCCCATCAGAGGAGGAAGAAGAGAGGAAAACAAGACCATTTCAGAGAGTTACAGTGATGTGGAGAAAATCACTAAGGGGTGGGAAGAAGGAATGGAAGGAGGTAGAGAATGACTTCAGACAGGCAAGGCGGGGACGGCCTCCGGATAAGTAGCGTTTGACTGAGGCCTGAAAGAACGGAGGGAGCCAGAGAGGAGAATATCTGTAGGAAGAAAATTCCGGAGAAAGAGAGACAAGCGCAAAACCCCTGAGGCCGGAATGTGCTCCATAAGGAGCAGCAGAGAGGCGAGGGCAGGGGTGTGTGAAGAGGAGATCAATGGGAGATGTCGGCAGGAGCCAGACAGAGCTGGGCTTTGTCAGCCCTGTTAAGGAATTAGGACTTTTTTTTTTTCTGCCAATGGAGGATTCTGGAGGGGGGAGTAACATGATCCGAGTTATTTTTACCCCAGACTGAAAGGTTTTTATTTTTTACCCATGCAGATAGAAGACAAAAGTGCCATGAATCCTCTTCTGATTGGACAAAGCCATCCCACGAACATTTCTCTGTTTAGAAGCAGAGACACCAGTTACAGCAATGCCCATTACATCATGGCGGCCAGGGCACAGAGTCATCAGGACCTGACAGATTTCTTTCTGGAAAGAAACATGTTAACAGAACATGGTAACAGTTCCCAGTTTTAAGTCCTACAGAACCACCTTATTCATACTACTTCTGAGTACTGGGCTGTATTAACAGGCCACAACAGCTTGATCACCACCACAAATAGCCACCTAAGTCTCCAAATGGCACGGCATGGATAAATTACATGGGCATTCTTGTAAATGTTCTCAACTAAAAGCAATAAACAGTCCTGGACAGCTCAATGTCTCCCCTGGGCAGAAACGGGGAAGGAGATGCATAGGGTCTTACTTAAAAACAGTGAAATGAAAAATAGCATTCACTTTCCACATTCACAGGTCACACCTAGACCAAGAGAACCTCTCAAGTTTCAGTGGTCGGTTAATAATTCTCATTTAAAAAACATTTTGGTGAATCAGAAAAGTTTAGAAGAACCAGGGAACTCTGCTCCCTGCACCCCATGGTCTCTCAGCCACCTGAACCTTCCCAGCTGCCTCTGCTTCCATTGCATTCCCCTGCGGAGAGCATCTGCCACCATGTTTTGTGTCAAGGACTCCCCAAGTCCTGGGACGCAAAAGACAAGGCCTTCCACCGGAAGGAGGACTTCGGGAGGCAGCTAAACTCTTCCACCTACACAATCCCACAGTGGGGGTTGGACCTGGTGGGAGGAGAAGAAAGGAGTTGGTCTAAAAGAACACAGCACAGAACTAGCCCCGCCCGAGGGGGTTGGTGCTTGCTAAAGGGGACGGGGCACGGGAAAGAGGCTGCATAGACCCAGGGCTGCAGTCTACCGCAGGACCCTCCTTCTCTAGAGCCGGTCAAAGAGGGGCAAATTCAATAAGAAAGACGGCCTCCTTAGCTGTTTTAAAACTTTGCTTCTTCAATTATTTGTTTCTGAGTTGTCATTTTAAAGAAAATGAAAAGAAAGATGTGCGATCTGGGCAGGCCCCATGACTAGAAACACCCCTCCTGTACCTGCAGCCTGGCAGCCTAAAAACAGGCAGAGACTGGGGGTGGCGGTGGGGGGCTAGATTCCATGTGAGCTCAGTGACTGGAGCTTAGAAGGTAGGCTTCCGGGAGGGCCCCCCATCATGGCCCCCGTCTGAAGCACATGCCCAGATATGCCAGCATGCCAGAGTTCCTAGGGAGTTGGGGGCTTTCTTGTGCCTTGGCAAGTGGTTGTTGAGGTCCTTACAGATCTGGGAGCAGGCAACAATGTTGGTGGCAGCCCCGGCAGAACTCAGAAAGGGGGACTGGCACCGTACCACAGATCTTGAGAAGCAGATAGCAGGCTATGAGGAAGTACGAACACGGGGGTAGGAAGAGCAGTGTGATTATAAAGAATGCCTGGCCCACTGCTCGAGGCCCTTGACCTCAGCCACGCCCAGTAGTTGTCTACTGGCTGTGTGACCATTCTACCAGCTGCCCAAGAGCCAGGAGCCTGGGGTAGCTGGGCCTGTGGTCCTGCAGTCCGGAGGATGGAGTGTCCAAGGCCGGCTGACAGCACCAAACGCATCTACTTCTTCTTGGGTGATGAGACTCAGTTTGCCACAACCAATATTCCGGACTCATAAATATGAAGCCCAACATGTTGTGGCCTTGAAGTAGTAGGCCTCAAAGAGGCACTGGTCCTTCTAGCAATGACTTGCAGGTGCCCAGGTGGGAAGGGGGTGCCTGGCTAGCTCAGTCAGTAGAGTTTGAGACTCTTGATCTCAGAATCATGAGTTCAAGCCCGATAGGCATAGAGCTTACTTCAAAAAAAAAAAAAAAAAAAAAGGGTGGGAAGGAAGGCCATGATCAGAGGTAGGCCCCGACCACGAAGATGATGGCAGTACCTACCCATAGTACTGGGTGCTTGGGTAGACACTGTGGCATGTGATGCATGAAGGCCACATGGAAACAGAAGAGTTTGGCCATGGAGGCCACAATCCTGGATCAGAGTCCACTGAATCTTCAGAGGGGCCAGGGTGCATGAAAGTGCAAGCAGACGGCAGGGTTATGTCATTGGCCTAAGGACAGGTAGAAGGGAGTCTTATGTAGGGGCCAGGTCCTAGCGAGGGACTTAGCCAAACTGGAACTTGTAGAGTGTAGGAGAGGCCTCTGTGGGCCACCTTGCCAGGCCTCTCCTGGCTCTGTGGGGCCTATCCCCTAGCAGGTGGTACTGCAGGGGTTTGGGTCACAGGTCCTCTTTAATAATCTGGGCAACCTTGTCAGCCTCTGGGAGGCTGTGCTGAGAGAACGAGGTGAAGAAGCTGCCGACAGTGTCCCCGTGTACCAGAACTGGGGGTTCCTAGCCCCGGTGCCATCGGATTCGAGTTGCAACTGACACCACCGGTCCTAAGGATCTGCACTCATACTCCTTCATGAGCACCTTGTTCCGGAAGTAGAGGCTGTTCCCAAAGCGGAACTTGAACTTGCATTGGGCCCTGGCGTTCCTGAGCTCCTTCACCTCCAAATCCATCAGGTGGCAGAGCATGTCTTCATCACGAGTTATGATCATGGGTGACAGCTGCGGGTGGTTCAGAAAGGCGGTGACCCAGAAGCCAGGAATATTCTGGACGACGAAACTCCTACGGCCCAGATGCAGACGGCGGATGCGCCCAAACCTGCGCTGCAGCCGCAGGTAGGCCCTGTCTGCCTGGGCACTCCCAGCCTCCAGCGGGTCCACGGCTGGCCCATCCAGGTTTAGGGGCCCCGGGCCCTGGTGCGCCGCCGCTCCCACCTCCAGCTAGCTCTTCCTCCTCCCACACACACCCCCAGCTCCCCCTCCCCCAACTCCTCCCCGAGCTGCGGCTTCTCCACCCCTCCTCCGCCTCTTCCATGAAGATGGCGCCCTGCCCAGGCGTCACTTCCTCGGCCTTCCCGCCACCTCCCGCCCGCGCCTCCCGCCCCCTGGCGCTGCAGGTCTCTGGGGCCCCGGCCCGGGCCATACCTCTGCCCGGAGTCCCGGAACAGGCGGGGCGGTCCCGGGGCCGGGGGGCGCCCGCGTGCCGCGCCTTCGCGGACCCCAGCTGCGAGGTCGGGCGGCGGGCGCGTGGCGGCTTCAGCCTCCGCCCCCCGCCCGGCCCCTCGGCCGCGATCACCTGCGGGAGCCTCTGGCCTGGAGGGGCTCAGGGTGCACGGGCGACACTGCGGGTCCCGCCAGAGGGGCGGTGCGGCGCGGCGCGGCGCGAGGTGGAGAGGTTTGGTCTCCTCCTAGGGGCGTGCTCCGCCCCTCGCGCCCCACTTTGGGGTGTGATTCGCAGGGGTGCCCAGGCTGCGGGGGACGAGGGGCCTGCAAGCCTGGCGGAGTGGCAAGGGGCTGCCTGGTGGGGGATGCGACCGCGAGCGCCAGACAGAACTGGCCCCAGATTAGGAGGGCGCTGGAGGTGGAAGTTGGGTGAAGTGCATGGGTGTACCAAGCAAGCAGCAGCTCGGAGCGGGCACCAAGGATCAGGCATAACTCCGGTCACAGACAGATAGAACTTTCCAACAACTTTCCATCACAGCCACTACACCAAGCGATTACTCTTCCCCCCATCTGCAGTGGGCAGTGGGGGCCGCCCGGCGCCCGCACTCAACTCCGGTTTGGGGGCAGCTGTAGGAAACTAGTAGTTTTGCACAGGATAAACTACTCAAGCATATGCAAAACAGGCTAACCAGACTCAAAACTGGGAGCCGCAGATGATGGTAACTGATTGGCACAGGGAGGTGCTGGAAGTATTTATTCGGAGAAAGGAAGAAACAAACTTGGAGTATAAGGATCTTGGGCAAGGGAATGTCTCAAACACTGTGAACCTGGAGCAAACTGCCACTGGTATGTAGGAACTGTATCCTCCTGGGCTTGTAGACAGAAAGGTGGACCCTTCCCCCTTGTCCTAGACCCAGGCTACCTTTGCTCTATACCAGACATTTCACCAATGTGAACTCCAGTCTGAATTACAGGGAATGTGCTTGGATAGGATGAGCCTGGATGAACCAGCCATGCAGCCCTGCAAATGCATCTGTGCTCCTGTGGTCTTGGCTCCCAACCTTGTCGCCTATGGAGGTCAGCACACCTAATGCCCCCTCTGCCTGGAAGTCCCGGCCACCTCCTCCAGAGAGCCTTCCGCCTGCTCCTGCCCAATGAACAAGATGGCTCTGAGCTCTTGGACCCACTGTGAGGTGGGTTCCCTTGGGGCCCCGGCCAGGGATCTGAACGCACTGGGGTCAACACTGAATGTTTATGAAGTAGATGGAAGGCCAAAGAGATGAAGGGCCAGCCCACTGCCTTTGTACACAAAACACCTGTTACACACATTAACACTTGTTACTGTCCCACGGACTCCTGGACTGGACTCAGGAGTGACTTACACTGCGTGGCTATGGACACTGGCTCTAGACCACAGAAAAGCAAACTCAATCTTAGTCCTGGACGGGAGGATCTCAGGAAGAGCTACAGGGCCCAGGATGGTGATGACTACCTTTGTTAGAGACTGGCCAAGCGGCAAAGTCTGAAGCTATGTCAGTCTCCCAACAGTTTGTTTGAACCCAGTGGGTAGGCCCAAGTGTGAGCAAGGTCAGGTCCTAGCTGTCACTTCCCAGCTGTGCCCCCTGGGCAATGGATGCCATGTCTTTCCTTGGACAACCAGCATTCGTTCCCCACCCTAACTGTAGCCCCAGTTTCCTTTGAGAAACCACCCCTTCTGTCTCACTCAGCCTTGTCATCGCTGGCTGGTTTGGGGGAGGGCACAGAGCCCTATCAAGGCCAGTGAGACAGGAGATGCCTCGTGGGGCTTTGTGAATACAAGCTCTCCTTTCTCTCCCTGGTCAGCACTGTGTGAGGATGACAGGGATGGAACTTCTACACAAAGGGACGAGCCACTTTGTAGGGCCTGAGGATAAGTCACAGCTACAGAAGATAGAGCCAAGAGACACAGGAATGCTAAGGCCAACCATGTTTGAGTGACTGAACCAATTCTAAAAACTCTGCTACATCTGGCATTTTTAGTTATGTGAAATTTCATTAAGCCAATTTGATTTTTCTGACCCTTGCATCCAAGTTTAAGTGATAATATGATGCCGCTTACCTCAAAGACATCCCATTAAGATCTTTAATTTTAAAGTACAAAGTCTGTAGGTGCTAATGTTAAGGGTTGTTACTGTGTACCCTACCCTCACCATCTCCTTGGAGGCTAGAGATGTCTGGAGTTTCTGGTTCCCCAGGCTCTCTTCAACCCTTTCCCAATCAGACAGGTTCACAACTTCCAAACACATCATTCAGAAGTTTTTAATAAACAACTTCATTATAAAAACTTTTTTTGAAAATGTAATTCTGTAAAACATTGAAAAATCTACTTTAACAAAGATACGCCCTGTGCATTTTCTAATGGCACTTATACTTTACAATTAAAAACCTTGTTTTATATAAAGCCAAAAATACTCCAAGAGGTTATTCACTGTGTTTACAAAGTGCTAGAAGGCTTTTGTCTTGTATTTTTCTCTCTTTAAATAATCTGGCATTACGAAAGAGTGGCTCCAAAGCCTTGATCACTGGGAGGGAGGGAGGCGAATGAGAAGTGGTGTTTCAGGAGTTCTGGTGCCAAGTAGTCAGAGGTGGAGGGGGCAGCTACGGAAGTGAGCATGCATCTGAAGAAACTGGGCTGGGATACTTCTTCCAAACCCCTCCACAGAGGCACTACATCATCATGGTGAATCCTTCTCCTGTTAGAACCGGAACACCCCTTCCCTTGCTGCAGACCCTACTCCAGTGGTGAAGGTCATAGCCAATTCCTTCCACAGCAGGTTCAGAGCTCCAGGAGAGGCCAGGGTGGGGTCCCAGAGGAATCTGGACTTTTCTGGCCAACACCTGCCTAAGGCAAAGTTTCTTATTACATAAATATCCTTGTTAAAAAGCAAAATATTGATCCTGTACAATATAAACTGTTAAAAAAAAAATCGTGCTTAAAAACAGCTCCTAGATAAGAGGGGAGGTAGAGGGAATGGGGAAAACAGCTACCAAAAAGAAAGAGGCGGGGCAGGGATTCAGACTACTAGGGGTAGTTTAGGGCAGTGGGAGAATTTCAACTTAGGACAATATCTACGAGCAAAAAAGTAATCACACCTGCTTCCCGGATTTCCATTAAATGCCATTTGTAAAAGGTTGGGGGGTAAACTCATTGGTGCTCCTTTCCCCCTCTCCCCTCTTTAGGATGTGCACAGATCCTCTGAGCTGACACGGCTGGGCAGATCATCCCCTGGCCCCCAGGACTGCACTCAGCCTTGACCAGCTATATGCAGGATGGGAGGTGCCTGCCCTGTCGTTCAGGGCGGCTCATTGCTGGGGTTGGAGGAGGTGGTTGGGAAAGGGGGCATCACCCCTTTTTCCTGGTCCCCGTTTGGTCTCTGCCACATGCCATGGCTCCTGTCCTGGGCAGACACCCCTCAGGCTCTCATGGCCTCAGTAAAGGTACTGAAGTGGGTTTGGTACTGAGTGCAGGATAAAGCTATTCTTATCCTTCAAACCACCAGGCCAATAAGGCTTTTTTTTTTTCTTTCCTTTAAATTTGGGGAAGGGAAGATTAAGAAACGGCTGGGTGGCTATGGTCCAAGAAAAGGTGAAGGCAGATGTTCCTCTGTACCAGCAAAGTTCACAGTGATAGAGAAATTCCTTGTGTGGTGAGGGCACTGAAGGAAGAGGAGAGGGCGGCAGGATGGAGGGGGAGGGAGGGGCAAGGCCCCAGTTACAAGGCTTTAAATAGTTGCTCTGCCTGTTCTAGGAGTTTCCCAGCATCACTAATGGGGGAGAGAATTCAAGGAAGGGACAGGAAAGGACAGGCAGGGAAGAGTGGACTCCTCTAAGCCCGAAACTTTCTGTTCTGTGGCCAGGGGCCCAGCTGCCCCTATAAACGAGGCGTGCAGGGAAGGTGGCAGAGAGCAGGTGAAGGGCTGCTGGGTCTAGTGATGAAGACCAGAGACGACAAGGAGAACGGCAGCACCGAGTCATGCTTGGACCCTCAACGCACCATGTCCTGTAATACGAGTCCCAGTAACATGCACAGCATGCAGGAGGTGGCTGCGTACCAAGGGGGGGACGCTTTTGAAAATAAACCTTAATTAGTCCCTGGGACTCATTGAAACTGGTTTTCAGAAGCAAATCACCTAGTCTGATTCTAACCTTGCCAGACATTTTTATATCTGGTTTTGTTCTGTTTTTTTAAATGTATGCCAAGCTACCCTGCCTAAATCAAAACATGCTTATTCACTCCACATTGCTTCCAATCAGGGGCCAGGGAGCTGCATTTTAAGGCTTTCACCTCAAAGAGTACTGGCCTGGGCTGAAGCAGAAGCCCGGGTCTTGGACCTGCTCGGCTCCTGATGATAAAGCGAAGTGATTTCTAGAAGGAAGGGGAAACAGGAGGACTGGGAGGAGGCTGAGGCAGTTCCTTGGTAGTCTGGCCTGAAACCCTCGGGGAGAAGCCAGCGTGAGGCCCTGCAGAGAGGGGCCCAGACACTACTGACTGCAGCTGTGGGAGTTAACAGTAGAGAGGTAGAAGTGTGTTTCTGAATCAGAGTGGAGGTGTCTCATGAGGGCCCCACACTGGTGGTCCCTGAGCTGCCTCCCTCCCATGAGTGGGAAGAGCGAAGCCCATGCAGAACCGAGGAATGACGCAGGGACAGGGTTCAGCTGGGCAAGGGCTGTGCGGTCTGTGGCAGGGAGCCCCACGAGCCAGAAGAGAACCAATCATTTGTCGCAAGAAACCCCACGAAGTATTGGGGGCAAACTGCGGGGTGGGGGGAGCACAAGCGTAAGGTGGCATTCCTTTGATGGAGAGCAGAGAGGCCTAGGCACAGTGGCCCTGAGTCCATGGTAACTGAAAAGAGGTGGAGAGAGAGGGGACACTGTGGAGAAGACAAAAGGTTAGTATGGGAGCCAATGACGTACCCACGGGTTAGGACTCAACTATATGCCCAGCCCTAACTTCCTGAAAACCCTTCTTCCAACAATTCCGTAACTTCCCGAAAAAGGGACAAGTGGGAGAGAGATGAATCAGGGTTTCACACCCTCTCCTTTGCTATCCACACCAGCTCAGAACCCGAGTCCCTCCTACCGAGACTAATGACGACAGTTCATGATGTCTGGGGTAGGGGTTGGGGAGTGGGGGCGATGGAAGCGGGCATGCCTTTCATGTCTTCCCCTCTCCAGTTCAAGAGGAGGGGGGGGGTCATAATGTACTTGGAGAAGAACAGAATTGCAGACCTGGGAGAAAACGGCTCCAGTCTTCTTGCCTGTCTCGCGGACACTGCCGAGGAAGGCAGGAACAGACACAGTCATGGAAGATGGCAGAGACTGAAGCAGTCCAAAGTCAGTTTATTTCCCCACAGGGGAAAAATGTGACCTCAAGTGAAGAGAAGTCAGCAAGACCCGACTCCGCCTTGTAAACAGGGCTCCAGTTAACACCGGGTACCAAATGGTTCCGGCTGGTGCCAACTGGAATGGACTGGTGGGAATGGATTCACGGCGTGTAAACAATGTTCACTGCAATCACTCTAAGGCTAACAGCTTGGCAAGGGAGGTGAGTGGTGTGTCTGAGACGACTGTGTAAACGGTACCGTTGCTGGACAACACTGACTGGAAATGGAGGTGTCGGTAGAGGAGGGACGCGGGTGGTGGGAAGAAGCGGCCCTCTCCCCTGCCCACTGGCTGGAGGCAGGTGATGGAGCCCAATGACCCTCTCTCTGCAGCAGGGTCTGACCAACTGCTGTGGGGTCTGCAGGTTGGGACCAGGAGGCGGGCTTCTTGGGCTATTTCTCTCAAGGTCATCCAAAGTGAAACCCCTCTGTGTCTCCAAGAGACCGCCTCCTTCTCCAAAGAGAAGGAGGTTCTGACGCTTTGGAGGGGGAGAGGGCTAAGTGTGGCTCCCGATTCAGATCAAAAAAGTAAAAGTAAAAATACCTGAAGTTCTATGGTATGAGATCTTTTCATGAGGCTGGGGCTCAGGGCTCCTCCTGGAACTGATCCTGGAGCCTAAACCCCCAAACCAAGTGCTCCATACAGATACTGGAATTTTTTCTTTTTGAACCCAGCTCTGAAAGCTCAGCTGCCTTCATGGGGGATGCAGATAGGGTAGGTACAGAGGCTCCCTGACAGAGCCTAAGACTGGACTGAGGGCCTCCTTGGGGGCTACTGGAATGCCTGGTGGAAACGAGGCAGGGTGGTGGTGCTCAGGCCAGAGGTGAAGACAGGAGGCAAGGAGTGCAGAGGTCCAAAGTTCAGTGGTCCCCCAGCTCCTGGGGAATCTTGAGGCTGAGCTTGCAAAGTGGTGAGCAAGGGCTGCGCCTCGGCCTGGGAGTAGCCCATGACCAGGCCTCCTGTGGCCCCAGGCGGGTTACACGGGGGGAGGTTGAGTGGAAGAAAGCCCAGTAAGTGGGAGAAGTCCACATTAGCAGCGCAGAGGGCCTCGGAGAGGTTGGCGGGGCTCTTGGTGAGCAGTGCTTCATCTAGGAGGGCCGCAGCTGCCGCCGGCTGAGGTGAGGCGGGCTGGGGTTCAGCGGACGAGAGAGACAGGCTTCCAGGAAGCTCCGCCAGAAAACTATCCACCTCCACTTTGGGCAATTTGTCAGGCAAGTATGAGGTAGATCCAAGCTGGTATTTTGGAGGAAGCTGAGCTGGGGAAGAGATAGGTGAGGATTCCAGAGGGTAGCTCATACCCATGGGCAGTGTGTTGTGCACCAGGGAGTGTGGCATGCCCGTGCTGGGCATGGTAGGGATGTGGGCGCCATACATGCCCATGGGCAACATGCCAGGGAAGGCCTTGGCCCCCATCACGTCCCGAGAGGCCATGCACAGCACAGGGCTCAGCTCTTCTTTCACACTGACTGTGGAGCTGCAGCTGAGTAGGCCTAACATGTCCACTGGCTCTGTCTTGATTTTGAGCAGCTCCTGCGAGTGGCTCTTCTTGACATGACGCGTCAGGTGGTCCTTGCGGCCAAACCGCTGGGCACAGTACTGGCACAGGAAGTCCTTCCGGCCCGTGTGCACCACGAGGTGGCGCCGCACATCCTTGCGAGTGTAGAACCGCCGGTCGCAGTGGTCACAGGGGTGCTTTTTCTCCTTGGCACCACCTGCTACGCGGCGTGAGTGGGCCTTCAGGTGCTCTAGCAGGGCCTGGGTACTCTCAAAGGTCTGCAGGCACACCTTACAGCTGAGGTCACCGCTGCTGGCGGCATGCATAGCCAGGTGGCGCCGGTAGCCTAGCTTCGTATTGTAATTCTTACCGCACTCAGAACAGTGAAGGGCCTCTTTGTTGGGGTCATGGGTCTGCAGGTGGTTCCGCAGATGGTCCTTGCGGTGAAACATCTTATCACAGTACATACACTGGTGGGGTTTCTGGGCTGAGTGGGTGGCCATGTGCCTGGGGGTAGGGATGGAGGATAGAGGAGAAAGAAAGAAGGGAGATCACAAGGGCTGGCCAGACAACCAAGCTGTCCACTGACGGAACTAGATACAAAAATTATGGTCAAGCCACGTGATGGAATGCAATGGGATACTGTGCCAGTCAGTGTCTAAATTCTATAGATATCCTCGCCCACCTGCAAAATCACATACATACTCCTAGTCTTTGTAGCCCTGTTTGTAGTAGTAAAAAGTCAGGAACAATCTAAATGTCCATCAGTAGGGAGTGGGGCGCCTGGGTGGCTCAGTCGTTAAGCGTCTGCCTTCGGCTCAGGTCATGATCCCAGGGTCCTGGGATCGAGCCCCGCATCGGGCTCCCTGCTCGGTGGGAAGGTTGCTTCTCCCTCTCCCACTCCCCCTGGCTTGTGTTCCCTCTTTTGCTGTGTCTCTCTCTGTCAAACAAATAAATAAAATCTTAAAAGAAAAAAAATTTTTTTAAATGTCCATCAATAGGGAACTGGTGAAATAAATTATCGTTAGTTCATACAAGACTTTAAAAAAAAAAACAAAAAAAAACAAGGTAGCTTTATATGTACCCTCAGGGAACAAGCTCTTAGGATATATGAAGTGGTAAAAAGCAATGGGACAGAACAGTGCAGGCAGAATGGTACTATGCATAGGAAAAAGAGGGAAAATGATGTATGTTTGCTTGTATGCACTCAAAAAATATTTCTGGAAGGATATACAAGAAACTAACAATACTGGTTGCCCCTGGGGAGAAGAGACAGGAAGCTTATGGGTGTGATGGAGAATTTCCATCATATACCTTTTGGTACCTTGTGAATTTTGTTTTATGTGCATGTATTTCCTTTTCAAAAAATTGTATTTAAGGGGCACCTGGGTGGCTCAGTCATTAAGCGTCTGCCTTCCGGCTCAGGTCATGATCTCAGGGTCCTGGGATCAAGTCCCACGTCAGGCTCCCTGCTCAGCGGGAAGACTGCTTCTCCCTCTCCCACTCCCCCTGCTTGTGTTCCCTCTCTCGCCGTGTCTCTGTCAAATAAATAAAATCTTAAAAAAAAAATTTTTTTTTAATGACACAATAAAAGGAAAATGAAATATATCTAAACTTCCCGATGTAGAACAATCCCAAAATATAAGGGGCTAAGTCAAAAAAGGAAGTTCAGTATAGTGTGTGAAATACAATCCCTTGTGAAAATAAAAAGGGAAGGGAGTACATGTTTCAATGTCTTAGCAAGGACACACAAGAAACTGACCCCACTAGACACCTCTGGGGAGGAAAATGGTAGCTTTCAGCATGAGGACAATTCATTTTTCACTGAGTGCCCATTTGTACCATTTAAAGTTTTTGCCATATAAGCCAGCAACACTTAAAAAAGTGTTCCCATGGTATAGCACCTCAGTGTCCCTTGGTTTACCTGCTCCCTTCTGGAGGGACAGCAGCTCAGGGTCCAGGAGTTACAATCCAGAGCTCCACAGGACATTCAGAATCAACTCGGTAAGACTTCAGGAACCCATATTTACCAGGCCCTGCGTGAGCTGTCATTAAGCTTGTTCTCCACAAGAGGCCAAAGCACAGGACAGCTCCACCCACCAGTCAGTAAGTGGCAGAGGCTGAATTTGAACACAATCCTTCTGGAAACCTGGTTTCCCTTAGGTATGCTACCGCTGCATCCACTATAGCACCTAGTGATCCTTCCGACCTGGAAGGTATCAAGACATAGCCATTATACTCATGCTACATGAGTGCCCACACCTGGGAGTTACTGTGAGCCTCCTGGGACATAACAGGATAACGTATGATAGGGAGGTGATGAGTGATCCCCAGGCCATTTCCTTCATTTCACAAGTGAGGAACCTGAGGCCCTAAGCAGTTTGGTACCTCACCTAAGCTCACACAGTGACTAGAGCTGGAGTCAGGGCTCGCACCCCCCAGATCAGGATCTTTCCCATGGACACCCAGATCGTACTAAGAAAGTCTAAGAGGATGACCCAACTGGAGTCCACCTAAGTCACAGGAGCACACAGAATCAAAGCATTCCTGAGAACTACAGAACTGTCATGAGGACAATCCCGGTCACCCACTACCCTGTCACCTGTTTTAGTTCCTTCCTATCAACTGTTTTCCAGACAAAGAACTAAGGCGTTCTGTGATCATCTTGTTCATGAATTTACTTGTTTGCTGTCTGTCCCCACTAGTAAGATAGTGAACTCAAGGAGGGCCAGCACCCCCATCTGTCTGGCTCACTACTCCGTCCCTGGCACTGAACACTGTGCCTAGTATGTAGCCGGAGCTCAATAAATCATAGCTGGCTAGATGAATGGATGAAGGGGTGTGCATCGGGTAGTCTACCTCATTTGTAAAGGGCATGTTCCTGTTCCTCTGATGGAAAGGCAAGGATAAAATCTGAGCAGCGCCACCCCACCCCACCTTCCAAGCTGCTCTGCCGTATCTACGTTATACCAGGACTTTCACATTCCATTTCACTTTATGTAGGGCTCTTGGGCTTACAAGTTTCAGAACAGCGGCTGACCCAGAGGACACCAGGGATTCTAGAGACAGAAGTAATCATGTGAGTAGCAGGCTGGTTCAGAAGAAGAGGCACTGCCACTCTGAGCCTCTTCTTTAAAATTTACAGATTGGACCAGAGGGTCTCCTTTTCCTTCTAAAGTTCTAAGACTAATTCATAATTTCTGGCTAAGATTCTCACCATTACCTGACAAAGGTGGGGAAGGTAGTATTGACAAAATTGCTCAATCTGGTTTGTTTATGACTGACTGATATTTCCCCATCAGAGTCTAGTGTCTGCATACAAAATTAGCTTTTACTGAGTAACTTCAAATGGTTGGCGTTCAGGGTATACTTATGGGTCAATTAACCTCTACCCTTCTAACACAGATAAAGCCTCATACTCAGTGAAGTCTCTCTGGCTTTGTCCTCTGGGACCCCCAGGGCAGGAAGAGGTATGGGAGTGTCACCTACCTATATAGCTTGTACTTGGAGGCAAAAGACTTGCCACAGTGCAGCTGAGGACAGCTATACGGTCTCTGCTCTGGATGGGGGAGGCTGTGAGGCCTCAGCTTCTCCCCATTTGAGAAGGGCGTCCCCGAGATTTCACATTGGCACTTCACTTGACTCTCCGCCTCCCGGCCCCGAGGCCTGGGAACTAGTTTCCAGCCCACTTCCTCCTCCTGCTTTGCATCTTGAATCCAGGGGGGGACGCTGGTGAAAAATGTGGTCATGGCAAGACTAATGGCGAAGGGCCATGTTATTCAGAAAGCCTCCCCATCAGCTCCACACGGGCTCTCTGCTCTGTCACAGCCTCCAACGCAGCCTTCAGAAAACAATCTCTTCACCTGAAACATCAGAACACCTGGTGTTAGGGAGCCCAATGCCATGAAAACGTGGGCTCTGGAGGCAGACAGATCCCGTTCCAATCCCAGCCCTTCCACTTCAAAGTCATGTGAATTTCAGCCACTGACTGACTTCCCTGAACTGTCTCCTTATTTACAAAATGGGCTTAATAATCTCCTAAATCATCAGAATGGTTTGAGGATTGAATGAGATAATGAAGAGAGTATTCAGCAGAATGCTGGGCACCTAGTAAGCGCTTAACGGTAACTATTATTATAAGTACTACCTAGGCTAATAGTAAGCAAGGTAATCTGAGCAAGTAAAAGCCCTAAGCTCTAACTATTCTCTTCCAACTCCACTTTTATATTCTTTTCACTAAATTTAGGCTAGCAGCTCCTCTGCCGCCTCCTCTTTACCCTACCTCCCCCTCACCCACTACTTTCCACAATTCTCCTCCTCATGGAGGTGCTAAAGAGCAATAAAATGCCCAAAAGGCAACAGGGAAGGAAGAAGACTTTGCTTAGGAATTTATACCCTGGAAAGTCAGCCCTGGAGCCAGATGTGTTTCTCAGCAGAGCATCAATAAGAGGTTCCGCCTAAGGAGGCAACAGCAGATTCAGCATTTCCCCTAAACCAGTACTGGTCCCAACCTACCCGCTACCACCTCTCTGCGTGTCCCAGGCCATGCTTCTTTAGCAAAGCCTGTCCAACACCCCAGGTGCTGAGTGCCACCCCGCCCCCCGCAGACCCTCATAGCACATATGCATTTCTCCATTATGAGCAGGTAGCATACTTGCATTAGTCACCAAACTATCTGAAGGGTCGTATCACAGTTCTTTCATTTCCACTTAGCATCTAGAAAAGGACTCTCAACTTTCTTTTAGATGGGTAAATTAGTCATTGAATTCAAGTTAATGCAAGGCTAACTTATGCTCAGAAAGTTCTAATTTAAACTGGGGTCACAGCCCTTCCAAAGTGGGGGGCCAATATCTTGAAGTCTGATCCTTTCTCTTGTTGAGGCAGGGGGAGGGTGTGAGAAGGGGGAAACCTGGAGCAAAGATGACAGAGCTTTTTTCCTGACATCAACTCAAAGGGAGAGGATGGGAGTTACTGTATGGACTCTCAAAAGGGGGGACAACAGACCCCTATCACTCACAAACTCCTCACAGATTACCAACTGCAAAGCAACTTGCTACAACAGGGGGATTCCTTTTGAAGAGGTCATGCCAAAATCTGGTCATGAGGCTTTTCCATGTGAAGGGAGCAAAGGGGGTATCTGGGGATTGTCCACGAGAATCTGGGGATGGCTCCAACCGCACAAACAGCTGTGGGCCACAGAATGCTTGCTCAGCTCGTTAGCACCTGCTGCTTACAGTGACCATTCATCCAACAGACTGGCCGTGAACGAGATGATGGGATCAGCGGGTTCATGCCCCAGAGAGCTTTGCTCATCATTAACATGAGCTAAGTCCTGTTCAGGAACCATTCCTCTTGTTGAAGAAACACTGCAGTGTAATATGATAAACATTTCCCCATCACGAGTGGAGATTTGCCTAGAAAGATCGGCACAAAGGTGGCTGCATTTTGCATGAGTCATGTGCTGGGGAGGGGTAGGCAGCACTAAAAACTAGTCCCACTTGAGCCTTCAAGTCATCGTGGCGTATCTGCCTGCTTCACTATAAATCTCAAAGGCCTCTGACATCTGCCTTTCGTGGTTTAAATCCTTCCTTCTTCTCAAGGGTGGAATTACCTGTTTATAATGCCAGTGATTACTACGCACCTTGGAATTGGGTAGAGAGCAAGCACGCGTTTAAACATCTAGTTTGGAGGGAATTTCCCCTACCCTCAAAGTCAAATTCTGTTCCCCCCTGCTACCCCAAATCATGCACCTCAGCCCCTGGAAAGTTGGGAATGGCAGCCAGAGGAAAGCAAGTCGCATCACTTTGGCCAATGTGAGAGGGGAGCCTAGCCCTGGAAATTCCACACAAACTCAGAAAGAGAACAGTACGTCCCCCACCTCCCACACGTCCACCTCTTCTGTTCTCCTGAACAAGCACAAACAAGACACAGCAGTTTAGTGCGCTGCTTCTGAAAGCGTGAGTAATGGGCTTCTAGGAAAGAGGCCAGTGGTGGCTAAGGAGAGCTCACGAGGTTGTAGTGACAGAACCAAAGGATGGAGGCAGCCATGTGCTCGCCTTGATCTGCGTTTAATGGGGCTATGACTTTAAAAGGAAACAGCCAGCACCCTGATCCTATTCCCCCCTTTTAAAAAAGCACAGTGGAAGTCCTTACCTATACTCACCAACAGCCTGCTGGATACCAAAGCTGCCAGTGTTACCTTAGGAACCCTTCTGGGAATCTACTCTCTCTCCCTCTGTCCTTTGTCTGCAAACTCCTCTCCTCCAGGAAAATTCCTGGGCCTCTCTCCTCCAGACTTCTTCCTCGGCAAAACTGAAAGAATTCTGCTTCTCTTTCAAAGCTGCTCTTCTGGTCTCACACTCTAACCTTAACAACTGTAGAGAAGCTCACGGAACCTGTTCCCATAAAACAAACACAATCAATCCCTCCCAGTTACTGGTATAACTCGGTATATTTTCATCCAAAGACTCCTTCTGGCACCTGATCTGAAGAGGGAGGCAGCGTGGAAAGAACCTTGGACTTGCTATCAGGAGAGCTGCCACTTACTGGCTGTGAAACCATGGGCAGGTTACTTTGTTTCTCTGAATCTCCTTTTCCTCAATTTCTAAACTAAAAATTTATTCTCCTTACCTATAATAGTCTCATGGGGGATGAAGTGTCTGATATAAAGTGTGTGAATACACGCAGTGCTGTCTCCGAGGTCTACACTGTGTCTGCCTCTTTTCCGCATGGGGCCTGAGTAGTACTTTTTTTCCCCCTTTAATGTTACTTCTCAGGCCTCTGAGTGTTTCCTTCCCTTCACAACATCTCCCCAGAAGGCAGCCTTCCCCTTTTCCCTCACAGTCAACCCACAGCACGTCCCCTCTAACCAGTCCCCCTGCGCTCCCCTCCTCCACTACCACATCCTGGGCCACAGTTCTCTCACCTCAGGAATCTCTTCTATTACTAAGGCTCTGTACCCCAAACACAAATGCTTTCTAAAAACTCTCGAAGGCCCTCTCTGGAAGCTGAAAGGAGACAAACTGCTCCCTAGTCTGTCCTGCTGCGTGCCATGATGCCTGCTGCCCTCTGACGAAACCATAGTTTGTATGGTGTTACATCATCTCTATAGAAACTGCGTTCTTTCTCCATTATTAGCCTGTTTCCTCATCGGTAAAGCTAAAAATACTTACCTCACAGGCTTGTTGTGAGGATTATTTTAGTCAGGTATGCAAAGGGCACACCATAGGGCTTGGCTTGCTCTAAGTACCCAACAAAAGGCAGCTATTATCTTTGTCTTTGTATTGAGTTGCACGTTTCTATCCCACCTTCTGCTGTGGCAGGAAATTCTCCCAACCCTCCCAAAACTGTGGAGAAGGAGCTGCCCCCCCCCCCCCGCCGCAGCAAGGAAAGGGTTAATCTCTAAGTGTTCTTAACTAGAGAGACCCATAGAGGATTAACAGCTCCACTTCAGTGACTACCCTAAAATAGCTTTTATCCCTCCAGCCCAAGAGCTACTTGGGGATCTGAAGAACTCAATTCAACACCTGCCGAGGAGGAAACACACCCGGGAACACACCCTGGAACGTTCCTTAGGGTGGACAGAATCTTCCCTTAAGCAGAACCCAAAATAGCAACTAGGAAATTATAAATAGACTGAGAGAAAAAAGAAAAACAAAAAAAAAAAACCACAAAAAACCCAGGTCTTGATCTGAGCACCAGAAACAAATCCAAATGACACACTGACTGGCTGGAAAACAGTGAGAAGGAAAGGGGGGAATGGGAAGAGCTGCCCCCCTCCCTCCCTCCCGCGCACACACACTCCAGAGTGGTGGGAGAATTAAATTACAGGGAGGCCAGAGAGTTTCAATGACTTGCATCATTCCAAGAGACATCAAACAGGATTAACAGGGGTTGGATTTACTCTCGGGCTGCTAGTTCTTCTGTCACTGTAGATGGGCCCTCTTTGCAGTCCCTTTGATTCACTCTTTCCTCCCATTCCCGCTGCCTCTCACTCCTGAGGAGGCCTTGAGCAAATGGCTGCAACTCACTACAGCCCCATTTTCATTATGAGGAAACCTGGTTGGACACCCCCAAGGATTCCCCCCAACAATGGAGTGGCCTCATTGTGGGGGGCAGGGTTAGAAATCCAAGGCCAGACTATCACAGTCCCAAACTAACAGGTGGAAAAGCATATAAGCGAGGAGACAGGCTTCTCTTGCAGGTGAAAGCACCAACAACCCCCCCCACACACACTAGTTGTCCCCATATCTTCCACCTTACAGGTCCCTCTCCCCCACCAAGCTGGAGCGGGAGCCTGGGACTGGATTTACAGGGAATAACCAGGCTCCTCGGGCAGCTTCTAGACCACTCCACTGTGTGGTGGGAGAGGTTCAATTCCCCTGGAGCTGGAAGAGACGGGAGTGGACACCTGCCAGAGAAGGGACAGAAATTCAGGGAGAAGTCCGGAGGAGGTCTCAGGGATGGGAAGGAAGGGAAAGTATGATAAAAAATCATTAGCAAGTTAACTGAGTCTCTAAGGGACCGGCCCCTTCCCTCCCCCCCGCAAAAAGAAAGAGATGGGGGATTATACGGGCTGGAGGATTCCAGGGGTTGAAGATAGTCAGAAGTGAATTCTCTGAATTTCAATGGTCTCAAAAGGGTAACCAGATGGATGATATCTAAGGTTAGGGAGTATGGTCACCGAGGAGGGAATTATAGGTAGAGCTTACTGGGGTTCTCCAGAACCAGATTATTTGACGGAAGCCTCAAAATGGATTATGTGATTCTGGAAAACGAAACAGAGAATAAAAAACGGAGTATTTGGAGCAGGAAAGGGGGTTATGTGGGTCCGGGTAGGCGTGTCTGAGGGGAGGGAGCAGGTGCAG
The DNA here is from genome assembly GCF_009762305.2 of Zalophus californianus. NCBI lineage: Eukaryota > Metazoa > Chordata > Mammalia > Carnivora > Otariidae > Zalophus > Zalophus californianus. Next base: position 113,883,531 of record NC_045602.1, read on the forward strand.
CTTATCTGCGTCCCCCAGACCCGGGTCCCTGGTAAGGTCAGCAGCGCGTTATCTGGGTCTCCAGGGAACCTAGGGGTCAAGAGTAAGGGACCCTCAGGGCTGAGTCTCCAGGTCTCGGTAGGGAGGGGACGGACCAGTAGGGTTTCTTCCGGTCCCCCGACCCAGGTATCGGGTCCGCGGAGAGATTTCGTCACCCTGGGGCCTATCGGGGCCCGAACTGGCGTGGAAGGGGCCCCCGGCTGGGGGTGTGGGCGACCGCGCCGTGGGGCCCGAGATGAGAGGCGCCGCCGCTCCGGGTGCCGGGCGCGCGGGCGCAGCGAGACGGCCTCCCGCCCCGCTCCCCGCCGTCCCCCGGGGCCCTCGCCGGCACTCACCGCGCTCGGGGCCCCGCGCTGCGGGCCGGGCCGCGCTCGGGCTCCGCCAGGCCCGTTCAGGCCCCGGTAGTGGCGGCGGTCGGGCCATTGTGCGGTGCATTGTGGGAGCCGCGCGAGCGGGCGCTCGGGCCGTGGAGGGGGCGGTGCCGCGGGCTCTCTATGGTCCCGCCCGCCTGCCGGCTAGAGCGGCCGGGGCGGTGCGCGGGCAGCGCGCGGGGACCGCCGGGAGCGGGGCGGACGCTCTCGTCCCTCCTCTCCCCGCCTCCGCACCGCGGCGCGCTCGGGCTCCGGAGCCGTCATGGGCGCCGCCGCGTGGGCATCGTCCCCCCTGCCGCTGCCTGTGTCTCTCTTGCTGCTGATTCTGCCGCTCCCGGGGCTGCCCGCGGGCTCCTGGGACCCGGCGGGTTACCTGCTCTACTGCCCATGCATGGGTAAGGTCTCCCGAGCCCTCTGCTCGAATGGGAAAACTGAGGCCCAGAGAGGAGAAGGCCCTCTTCTAAGGCGCCCAGAGATACCTTGACATGTCCAGGAGAGAACCCCAGCGCGGGGCATGGCCTGCTCCTCGCCTTTCTGCCTCAGTTGCGACGGCCCCGAGGGGCCTCTGTGTCCAACCTTCCATTTGGCAGATGAGGAAACTGAGACCAGGAGAGGTTATGTGTCTTGTGCAAGGTCTAAGCCAGCCCAGAGTTCAGTAAATGGAGTTAGCGGGGCAGGACTTGATGTCACTGACTCAACGTTGGCTCTGGACGATTCTTTCATCGTTCAACAAATATTTATAGGACCCCTACTCTGTGCCCGGAACTGTTTTCTGTTCTGGGGATACAGCAGTGGTAAGACAGAAAATGCCATGCCTTTGTAGAACCTTCATTTTAGCTAGGAAAGACAGACAATAAAAGATACAATAGATGATACGGACAATAAAAGATAAAAAAAATGAGTAATTATACATAGTATCTTAGAAGAGGATGAACACTATGGGAAAATAAAATAGAGAAGAGTAATGGAGAATCTAAAAGCTGCAATTTAAATGGGATGGTGGATTGTCACTGTAAAAGTCATTCCTTCTTAAAACCCTCCAGACTCCAGACCCTGATGATTTGGCCCTCTGCCCATCATTACTACCACTCCGTTCTCCCCAGATCCTCCAGCTGTAGCCACTCTTATTCCCTCTCTGTTCCTCACACATTTTCAGGTTCTGAAACCTGTGCTATTCCCTCTGACTGGAAAACCTTCCTCTTCACTTCTGCCAGGTCAACTCCTTCCCATTCTTAGGTCTCAGCTTAAATGTCACCAGAAAGGGCTTTGCTGACCTCAACACAAATAATCTCCACCTTACTGTTCTCTATCACCAAGCTTTTTCCATTTCTTCCTTGAAATGATCAGAATTTACTACTATATACTTGTCTCTCTAACTGGACTGTGAGTGCCTCGAAGGCAGAGACCTTATCTTTCTTGCTGAATCCCGTATTCCAGCACCAAACAGAGAGCCTGGCACATTGCGGCCTCTCAGTATTTGTGGAATGAATGAATGGATGTCATGCTGGGGCTAACGAAAAGAATCAGACAGGGTCCTTGCTCCTGAGGTATTCACAGGCTGAAGAAACAGCCAGTACAAAGGCCAGGAAGTGGGAAAGGACATTTGAGGAAAAGCAAAGAACCATAAATAGTTCCAATCCAAGGTGGGAGGCAGAGGAGGGGATTGAGTATAGCAGGGGGTTGATGAAAGGATTCCAGTGAATGAGGTGCTGGAGTTGCCCCTTCATGCACAGATGAATGGAGATAGAGGTGGAGATAGAGGTGTTCTTTCACCCTTGGATGAAAGAACAACAGGAGCAAAGGCATGGGGTCAGGATGGGAGGTGGAGAGCATATTTGGGAAATGGCAAGGAACCTAGAGCGGCTGAGGCAGAAGGGTAGGACTCGAGGGCCTTGAGTGTTAAACCCATGAGTCCAGACTTGATCCTATGCTGCCAGCTCCCCTGGCTCTCCTTGGTGTCCTGGCCCTTCCCACCCCTGGCCCTGCATCCTTTCCAAATCCTGCATGCCCCATGCCCTCGGTGTCCCAGGCCTCACCTCAACCACCATATACCATCCAGGGCGCTTCGGGAACCAGGCTGATCACTTCTTGGGCTCCCTGGCTTTTGCAAAGCTGTTGAACCGCACCTTGGCTGTACCCCCTTGGATTGAGTACCAGCATCACAGGCCTCCCTTCACCAATGTGAGTACCTCCCCTTATCCACCCTACCCCAGTCCTGTACCTCCTCTTGACACCCAGTCCTTCTCTGGGCTTTACCTCCTGCTCCTCTGAGCCTTCCCCAGTCCCCACCCCAAACTGTCTTCCCTGGCTAACTGACTAACACTTACCCAGTGCCTTCTGTCTGCCAGGCACTGTTCTGAGCACTGCATGAGGACTAGCTCTTTTCTCCCTCATCACATTCCTATGAGGAAATGGGCTTCAAGAGGTTAGGTAACTTGCTCAAGGTCATACAGCTTGTGAATAGTAGAGCTGGCACTCAAGCCCATGTCTGTCTGACTCCAGGGCCTATGATCTGAACCTAAAGCTCCATTTCCACCCCTGGTTGGTCCCACCCTCTGCTTATCCCATTAGTCAAAGGGTGATGGATGCTATTGTCAGTTTGAAGGAGAAACTGAGGCACGGGTTAGTTAATATTGTGTTCAGGGCCGCCAACCCAGGCAGTCTGGCTCCAGAGCTGTCTCGCCCCATCATGGTGATACTCCACATCCTCTAATTCCTTGCCTTTTCTTTGTGTCTTCCACTGATCCTATGTCTGTCTTTGTTCACACTGGATCCCCAGGGGCCTGGCAGTAGGAACTGAATTAATCTAATGAATTGACTCTAAAAGTTTTTAATAAACTTTAAAAAATTATATTTGTATGTACAAAAATGTATATCATTCTTACAGCCTTTTCTCTGTGTAGTTTTTTTTTGCTATTATTATTTTGTATGCCTAGATTAAGAGAGGTTTTTTATCAGTTAGAGGTTAAAAGCCAGAGGACCTAGGGCACCTGGGTGGCGCATTTGGTTAAGCGTCTGCCTTCAGCTCAGGTCATGATCCCAGGGTCCTGGGATCGAGTCCCGCGTTGGGCTCCCTGCTCCGCGGGGGCCTGCTTCTCCCTCTCTCTCTGCCTGCCTGCCTGCCGCTCCCCCTGCTGGTGCGCTCTCTCTCTCTCCCCCTCTCTCTGTGTCAAATAAATAAATAAAATCTTAAAAAAAAAAAAAAAAAAAAGCCAACGGACCTGAGATCGTAGTTTGGCTTTACTACTTAACTAGCCGTGTAGCCTGGACAGAGTACTTGATTTCTTCGTGCCTCAGTTTTCTCATCTTTAAAAGAGGCCAGTAGTAACAGTGACTACCTCCCATAATGAGTTAGTGATTGTAGCATGCCTTGAATACTGTATGCCTCTCTCTTAGAATCAGTAGTTCATCAATGAAAAGTGCTTAGGACATAGGAAGTCCTCAGTAACTGGGAGCCACTGATGTGCAGATTTTTTGCACTCACTGTTATAGTTTAGACATTGTCTGTCTCCTTCTGCCTTGTTTTCTTTCTCTTCCCTTGCCTTCTCAGCCAAGAATCTTTTGAGTCTCTACTTCTTTCTGTGGGTTACTCAACCCATCCCATTAGGCTCCCCTTCCCCACTGGGACTGTTCTCACAGAGGCCACCAGGGACCTCAGAATTGCCAAATCTAGGGGTCATTTCTTAGTCTTCCATCTATCCTTCTGGGTGGCACCTGGAACCGTGAGCCTCTCATCCCTCTTCTGTCTTCTAAGACATAGTCTGTTCCTGCTTTAGCCTGACTTCTCAGCATTTTTCTCATTGTGCTGTATGGGGGGCTTCTCTCTCTCCACTCACTGTTTAAATGTTGGTGTGCCTTGGGGCGCCTGGGTGGCTCAGTCAGTTAAGCGTTCAACTCTTGATTTCGGCTCAGATCATGATCTCATGGTTGTGAGATTGAGCCCCGAGTTGGGCTCTGTGCTAGGCGTGGAGCCTGCTTAAGATTCTCTCTCTCGGGGGCGCCTGGGTGGCTCAGATGGTTAAGCGTCTGCCTTCGGCTCAGGTCATGATCCCAGGGTCCTGGGATCGAGTCCCTCATCGGGCTCCCTGCTCCTTGGGAGCCTGCTTCTCCCTCTGCTTCTCTCTCTCTCTCTCTCCCTCTGTTTCTCATGAATAAATAAATAAAATCTTTAAAAAAAAAAAAAAAAAAGATTCTCTCTCTTGGAGCGCCTGGGTGGCTCTGCCTTTGGCTCAGGTCCTGATCCCAGGGTCCTGGGATTGAGCCCCGTGTCGGACTTCCTGCTTAGCGGGGAGCTTGCTTCTCCCTCTCCCTCTGCCTGTTTCTCCCCCTGCTTGTGCACACTCACTCTCTCTCTCAAATAATAAAGAAAAAAGATTCTCTCTCTCTCTCTCCCTCTCCCTCTGCCCCTCCCACTACCCCCACCCTCTCCCGTGCATGCGCACGCACTCTCTGTCTCAAAAAAATAAAATAAAATAAAAATAAAAAATAAATGTTGGTGTGTCTCCTCTTTCTGTTATTAGCTATGTGAACTCAGACGCGTTATCAGGAGTCTGTCTGCCTGGGTTTCTTCATAAGTAAACTGGAGATGGTTGTATTTCTACCTCTTAGAATTAGATGAGCAAGTCCGTGAAATGTGATGAGTACAGCACCTGGCACTAAGTCAGCACTCAATAAATAATTAGTTGCTATTATTACCATCATTTGCTTTGCTATAAATTTCTGTTGAGTCTTGTGGCTTTCACTATTCTCCACGTACCTCCCAATCTTTTCTGTGGCCCAGACTCTCCTCTGACCATAAGCCTGTGTTTCTTTCTAATTCCTAAGCCCTTGAGTCTACTTGGATGTCCCAGAGATACCTCAGATTCAGAAAGACAGAGCTGAACTTGGCATCTTTCCCTCTCAAACCTGTGTCACTTCTTATATTCCCAGCCTTAGTTTATGTTACCTCCATTCACCTGCATACCAAGCCCAGAACCTAGAAGTCATCCTAAATGCCTCCTTTTACCCTCTACTCCACCTTCCTTTACCTCTGCTAAGCTGTCCGTGCCTTCCATCTTCACTTGGACTTAATGCTCAAAAATACATGTTGAGTGAGTACTTGAACACATAGAAGGACCATTGTAGTAACCTCCTTATTCCTCTTCCTACCCTGATCTTGCCATCCATATGTTCTCTCCTCTGCCACCAGAGTGATCTTTCTTAAAAGGCAAATCTCTTTTTACTTCTGTTTGAAATCCTTCAGCAAGGGGCACCCGAGTGGCACAGTCGGTTAAGCATCCGACTCTTGGTTTCAGCTCAGGTTGTGATCTCAGGGTTGTGAGACTGAGCCCCGTGTAAGGCTCCATGCTCAGCTTGGAGTCTGCCTGAGATTCTCCCTCTGCCCCTCCCGCTCATGTTTTCTCTCTCTCTCTCTCTAAAAAGTAAAAAAATAAATCTGGGACTCCCGGGTGGCTCAGTCGTTAAGCATCTGCCTTCGGCTCAGGTCATGATCTCAGGATCCTGGGATCGAGCCCTGCATTGCTTCTCCCTCTCCCACTCCCCCTGCTTGTGTTCCCTCTCTTGCTGTCTCTCTCTCTGTCAAATAAATAAATACAGTCTTTAAAAAGTAAATAAATAAATCTTCACAAAAATAAAATCCTTCAGCAAGACCTTGTTGCTAATAAATATCCCAAATTCTGTTTGTTGAAATGCCAATGGCTCATGAAGGAAATCAGTTTGGGAAATTATATTCTCAATTCCCCATCCTCCAAAATTGGAGGTTCAAAATACACATTAGCATACTGAGAAGTTCTATAGTAAAGAAATCAGCTTAATGCAGCATTTCTCAGGTCTGTTTAACTCTGGAGCCTTTTGATTGCAGATTATCCCCATGAACTAGTGGAACATGCTTGGGAACCCTGACCTATAGGATAAAGTCTAAATTTTTATTCCATGGTGTTCTAAGAAATTTTTTTAAAATCTAGAAAACTAGAGATTAATATAACCACCATCCACGTACCCACCTCTAGAAGTGATCATTATTTAACATTTTCTCTTTGCTTCATGTCTTTTTTAAATAAAAGAAATAAAATATTACAGATGAAGTTGTTGAAAGATAAAGTCTCACGTGGCTCCCAAGGCTAGTCTCACTCCCTCCTCCTGGCCCCAGAGGCAGCCACTGTTGTGAACATAATGTCTTCTCCTTCTGAGGTCTCTCCTGTACTTCTGCTGTGGCACTGAGCATACCTGAACCCATCTCCCATGCAAAGTGGAAGAGCTTCTCTAGGGAAAATACAGAGAGGTGGAAGGAGCATTTTAAATTCTAGTAGATGCTGCAATATTACATTCTAAAGTGGTTGTTCCAGAATGTACATTTCGACTACCAGCCACATACAGCAGCCCCTATTTCCCCACTTCCCTTCCAACAATTAAAGTTAAGCTTTTAAATCTTTGCTGGTCTAATAAGTGAGAAGTGCCTTGTAACTGTGACATGCTTTTTTCTAGTTGTGAGTTTGTACATCTTTTGAATGTATTGGCTATGTGGGTTTTCTTTGCTGTGAGTTGTTCACTTCTGTCCTTTGCTCACATTTTCCCTTACATCATTTGTCTTTTTTCATCTAGATCAGCAAGCATTTCTGAACACAAAAGATGTTACTGTTTCTTCGTTAGTTTGCAAATAAATTCTCCCAGTCTTTTTCTCTTCTAGCTTTGGTGTCCTTTTCCAAAAGTTTTTCATTGGCTTATAGTCTGAGCTGTCTGGGTCTTGGAGTGTATGGTTTTAATGAATGTCTTATTAAAAGAGCCACTAGGATACTGAGGAGGGATCTCTGCCTCCCCTTCTGCACCTTTTCCTGTATGTAGCTCCATGTGTCCTACCAGAAGTACTTCAAGCTGGAGCCCCTCCAGGCCTACCATCGAGTTATCAGCCTGGAGAACTTCATGGAAAAGCTGGCACCCACTCACTGGCCCCCCGAGAGGCGGGTGGCATACTGCTTTGAGGTGGCAGCCCAGCGAAGCCCTGATAAGAAGACGTGCCCCATGAAGGTGGGTCTGGGGGACCTTTTCTGCCTGTTCCATGTCCTCTAGGCCCCTGAGACACTGTGACAGCAATATGTGGGGAAAGGCACTAGAAGGGTTAACATAGAAAGATGGAGATTTAAGTCCTATTTCTGACCTCTGTCAGCAGTGTCACTTTGGGCAGAGGACCTTCATTCCTCTGAGCCTTTATTTCTACCTGAAAAAGAAAGACACCAATCCCTGCTCTGTCTCACTCAATAATGTCACGAGGGCCAGGTGCAAGAGTGCTTATAAACTGTAAAGTGCCACATGAGTAATAATAATTTTTTTTTCACACCAGGAGAGAGAATGGGGGGAGAGGCAGAGGGAAAGGGAAGGGAGAGGGAATCTTAAGCAGGCTCCACTAGCCTGATGACTGGGGGCTCAATCTCACAACCCTGAGCTCATGACCTGGGCTGAAATTGAGTCAGACGCTTAGCCTACTGAGCCACCCAGGTGCCCCAAATAATAACTAATACTTCTATGGCACTTACTACAAGCCAGGTACCATAAGAGCTTTACACATATTAACCCACTTAATCTTCCAGCTGCTCCATGAGGGAAGTACTATTAATATCCCCATTTTATAGAGAGGACGCTGAGTGCAACACAGAGTTTCAATATTTTGCCCAAGGTCACATAGCAAATAAGCTGGGATTCAACTCTAGGTAATTTGGCTCCATTATCCACCGTCTTATCTTTTATACATTCCTGCCTTTCGGCAGGTAAATAAGAAATAGTCATATTTCATCAGGAGAAATTCGTAATTTTCTGGCACTTTGGGAATAAGACAATCCCCAGTATGTCTTTCAGTGCTTATGCTAAAGTTTAGGGAGGGTAGTTGAAAGAGCCATGAAATTTGAGAAAGGAGGCTTGGCTTATAGCCACGACACTGCCCTTACTTGCTGTGTGACCTTGGACAAGGGTCTTACCCTGTCTGGGCCCTGATTTCCATCTTGAAAATAAAGGCATCATGTTAGCTGGTCTCTGAAAGTCTCTGAAAGCTCTAGTCCAAGATCTAAAGCCCAAATTCAAAATCCACTTCCTTCCTCTACCCCCACTAGTGCTGCAGGGTCAGTGGGATGTGGCATGTTAGTGGGTAAGACTCCTTTAGACACTGTGGTGAACATCTGCTGGAAACCGGACTGGAGGCCGAGTTGCTCTCCTCAGTCCCCAGCTCAGGATTTACAAAGTGACGTTCCTATTGGCCATCCTATAAGGGGTTTCAGTCTAAGTCTAGTCTACTAGGGTTCCCCCACCCACAGTTCTTGGGCCCATACCCAGAGGGCTTTCTCTCCTCAGTAAGTCTTTGATCTCTCTCTTTCTGCAGGAAGGAAATCCCTTTGGCCCATTTTGGGATCAGTTTCATGTGAGTTTCAACAAGTCTGAACTTTTTTCAGGCATTTCCTTCAGTGCCTCCTACAAAGACCAGTGGATCCAGAGGTAACTTGGAGGGGGCAGTGTTGCTGGGTTTAGGGGAGGGGCATGGGGCCCCTGAGAATGCAGCACCTTCCTGACCCCCTCTCCCCCCCCGTACCACACCCTGATGTTTGAGACCAAAGGTGCGGCCATTCTGTCTGTTGAACTTGGGATCCTGTGTGATCTGTTCCCATCTCAACGCCTGACACGGTGGGACATTGACCTGCCACAAGGTTGAGCAAGAGTTTATCGGCCGATAAAGGATGTCATAAAAAGAGTATTGTGCAGTCACATGGGTCTTGATTTCCTCCTCTAGGCGTGAGAATCACTCCCCTGTTACCTTCCTCTTCACAAGGTGAGAATTGGAAGCAGCTTCTAGAGAAAAGCAACTTAAGGTGCAGACTGAGAAATGATGTCATCCTGATAATTGGATGTGCTTTATTAATTGCACTCCAGTAGGCCCTATTAAGAAAAATAGGTTAGCAGGGCACAGGCACAGGCTGTGAAATATTTATAGGGCGTCTGTCACGTATGAGACATACTGCTCAAAGGCCAGAGGTGATACATAAAAATGAGGAAGATCCAGCCTCAGCCTTCAGGGAGCCACATACTAGTTATAATGATGCTAACAAACAGAGTGCACTTGCCTTGATGCTATAGCATGGCAAGAAGGAACGTGAGCTTAAAAGTCAGACTTGGGTTCAGGGCTGTGAGGAACATGTGAATTCATACATGGTCATATCCCTCGGCATTCTGTAGACCAAGGATGGACTGATGTAGAGAAAGGAGTCCCGCACTTGGAATCAGACAGACCTGGCCTTGGACTCAGCCCTGCCTCTTTCTCAGGAGACCCTGAGCAGCCTCTCCAGCTGTCTGGCCTGAATATCCTCGTGGTTGAATGGAAGGAGCCCTGTGGCATTTGCCTCCTAGGGCATAGAGCGCATGGTTCATAGTAGGGGGCCAACCAGTATTAGCTGTTAATATTATTATTCACATGCTTTATTTCATATAAAGAGAAACTTTGGGAAACTCTATGAAGTGGGTTTTATGATTGATTTTCATTTGGCAGATAAGGAAACAGCTCAGTGAAGTAAGATAACTTGCCCAGGGAACCCAGCTGTTGAGAGGGCAGCTGCAGGCCGAATGTAACTCTTTAATACATAATAAAGCTGCTATTTATTTAGTGCCTACTGTGTACCAGACACCGTTCTAAGTTTTCATTTCACTACCTAAGTCTTCTAAGGTGATAACTCACTGGATCCTTCCACAAGTCTGTGCGACAGGAGTTACTGTCTTCTGTGCTTTACACATAGGGAAATTGAAGCAAAGAGGAGTGAAGTCTCTTGCCCAAGGTCACACAGCTTGAAGTGGCAAAGCTGGATTTGAACCCAGGCAGTCTGATTCCAGAGCACCCATTCTTTTTTTTTTTTTTTTTAAGAAGACTTTATTTATTTATTTGACAGAGACACAGCGAGAGAGGGAACACAAGCAGGCTGAGTGGGAGAGGGAGAAGCAGGCTTCCCGCCGAGCAGGGAGCCTGATGCAGGGCTTGATCCCAGGATCCTGGGATCATGACCTGAGCCAAAGGCAGACGCTTAACGACTGAGCCACCCAGGCGCCCCTAGAGCACCCATTCTTAATCACCACGGAGAATAGCTGTGCCTATAACAGCTGCCAATTCCCATTTGGGATTTCTGAGCTAATTCAGGAGCTACTGAGGATACTCAGTCATGGCAGGTTCTACTCCTCCCTCGTGGTTGATCTTGATAGGGTATTTCCATTTGATCACCTCGTTTCTAGAAGATATAGTGCCACGAAGGACAGAAACAGGTGATGTGTGGTTGGAGGGCCGAGACCTTGTCTCAGCTCGGGCTGCTATAACAAAATAGCACAGCCTGGAGGCTAAAACAACACGCTTGTTTCTCATGGTTCTGGAGGCTGGTGGCTCCTAAAGTCCAAGATCAGGGTGCCAGCATGGTTGGGCTGCAGTGATCTTTACTTGCTACCTTTTTGCTGTGTCCTCACATGTTAGAGAGCAGGCTCACTTATGAGGCACTAATCTCATCATGGGGGCTCTATTCTTATGACCTCAACTAAACTTTATTGCCTCCCAAATGCCCTACCTCCTAATATCATCACACTGGGGGTTGAGACCTCAACTATGAATCAGAGAGGGCGGGGGAGGGGGCACAAACATTCAGGCCATGAGAGACCTGAAGGGAAGGAGCCATCCATGGAAAAAGCTTGAGGGAAAGGTAGTTCTTCATGGTGGGGACATGGAGCACAGAGGCTCTGAGGCAGGAACAGGCTTGGTGTGGTGGAGGGGCAGACAGCCAGTGTGGCTTCGTGGAGTGAGTGAGGAAGAGAATGGGGACTGTTCCATCATTTGTTACTGAATAATAAACCAGTTTTGGAATGGGTCCCCAGCAGTGGGTAATTATTTCTCAGGTTCTGTGGGTTGACAGGGGTCAGCGAGGCAGTTCTGGTTTTTGGTTTTGCATCTTCTTTCTAGAATCCCAACTGTACAAAGTTTCAATCCATGTTAAACATCTAATTTCTTGCTATAAATATCCTTTAGAACCCACCGCAGACTGGGTGGGAGATTTTTAAATTTTTAATAAAGAAGAGAATTACATTTGCTCATAATCCACCACCCCCTTCAAAAAACACTCTTAGCAGCTTGGTGTATATACTTACATCCTCCAGTACTTTTACGAACACCTATATACCTACACAGATTAGCTTAACATGAAACTACTCTGTGTAGTTTGTGATTGAGTATTACTCAACTGCCTTTTCTGAGGAGGAATTAATATTATTTACCAGGTTAGTAAATATTGCTAGCAGGATCAGTTCTAAACGTAAACAAACACGAGATTTCAAAAAAATGGTTACTGGGATATATATGTGTATTTGTGCCAATGGAGTGTGTGTGTGTGTGTGTGTGTGTGTTATTTAATTATTTTGTAACCACGTTAAGTGTACATTCAGTAGCATTAAGTACTGTGCCCTGTTGTATGCAGCCACCACCACTGTCCATCTCCAGAACGTTTTCATCACCCCAGACAGAACCTCTGTACCCATTAAACAACTCTCCCCATTCTTCCATGCCCCCCCCGCCCTATCCCTTTATTCAACTTTTCTGTGTCTGAATTTGCCTATTCTAGGTCTCTTATAAGTAGAATGATATATTAGTCTTTTTGTTTCTAGCTTATTTCACTTAGCATAATGTCTTCAGATCTCATCTGTGTTGTGGTATACATCAAAATTTTAGTCCTTTTTTTTTTTAAAGATTTTATTTATTTAATTGATGGAGAGAAAGAGACACGGCGAGAGAGGGAACACAAGCAGGGAGAGTGGGAGAGGGAGAAGCAGGCTTCCTGCCGAGCAGGGAGCCTGATGCGGGGCTTGATCCCAGGACCCTGGGATCATGACCTGAGCCGAAGGCTGTCGCTTAACCAACTGAGCCACCCAGGCGCCCCAAAATTTTAGTCCTTTTAAGGCTGAATAGTTCATTATGTGCACGGACCACATTTTGTTTATCTATTCATCTGTTGATGGACACTTGGGTTAGCCAGTCACTTCTTGCTTTTGGTCTCATGTGGTTGAAGTCACCTGTCAGCTGTCAGCTGGTGCTGGAGTCTGGAAGCCCGGCTGGGCTGCATGTCCAAGAGGGCTCGCTCATGGCTAGCCGGTAATGCATGCTGTCATCGGGGAGCTCAGCTGGGGCAGTTGGCTGGTGTGGGTACACAAGGCCTCTCCATGTGGCTTGGACTTCTGACGGCATATCAGCCAAGTTCTGAGAGGATACAACCAGGGAGTGAATGTTTCAAGAGATGGGAAATAGAAGCTGCTGGCTCCTAAAGCCTGGGCCTGGTGACTGGGACAGTGTCACTCCTGCTTCATGCCGTTGGGAGGGGACACAGAGTCCACCTAACAAGAGAAGATTTGAAGAATTAATCTGCCATACAGGTGAGGAGCTTGGAGAAGAAGTGGGCAGGGGTCAGACTGCACAGGGCTTTGTAGGCCCTGGCAAAGCAGGCTGATAAGCAGCCTGAGTGCTTTGTAGGAGTGAGCTGGAGAGTGTATATATTCTAAACATTTTCTAAAATAGTGGACACTTGCTTGCTGTAGAAAGTTGTCCTTTGGGGGCGGGGGTAGAGGTGTAGGGAGAATGGCATTGGAAAGGGTCAGGCTTTTCCCCGGCTCACTGTGTGACGGAGTAGATTACTTCCCTTCTCCGGCCACCATTCCATCTGTAAAATGAAAGGGGTGAGCAAGGTCTGTGGTTTCCATACTGTTCCTCAGAGTTCTTGAGAAGGGCCTCTAGTGCCATGAGGCTGGCAATGCAGGGCCAACCTGGAGGGGCTCAGGTCCCTCCCACCACCACCTTTAACCAGTAATCCTCTTGTATATCAACTAAAAGCTTGGATGGCCACAGGTCTAGGTATACCAGGCCTAATTTAAGCCACATGTTACAGAAAACCCCAAATAACAGCAGATTAAGAAGATAGAAATGTATTGCTTTCTTCAGTAAGAGGAGTCCTGAGGGATGCAACCCGCCACTCGATGGCCGCTCCATCATACTGTCAGGACTCAGGCTGCCAACCCCGCCAAGCCAACCCCGTACCGGCTTTTATCCTCAGTGCCCCCTCACAGGGCTGATGAAGCATTAGCCATTACAGCGTTGCCCTAGGCAGCTGGAAGGAAAAAAGGGCAGAAGGGGGGCACAGCCTCACCTTTTTAAGGAACCTTTCTAGAAGTCCCATATAGCCCTCTTGCATCTCGTTGGCTAGTTCTTAAACACATGGCCATACCTTAGCTGTAAGAAGTACAGAGAAATCTCTTTATTTGGGGCTGCCATGTGTCCAGCTAATTCAAGGAGAAGGGGTAAGAGGTATTTCTTCCCCACTAGGTGATTTCTGAGAATCCTTCTAGCTCTGCTGCTTCTGAGTCTGTGAATACCCTGGCAGAGGTTTAATTCAACAGATATTTATTGCACATCAAATGTTGAAAGACCATGGACCATCATGCTGAACCATTCTCGTGGCATGAAGGTAACAGGTATTTGGAACTCCTAGGAAATCCTGACTATCACCATCACCATCATTGTCCTATTGCATGAAACCCACTGCAACTTTTTAGAAATTCAACTTTATGTTTTAGAGACTTGGCCACGTTGACCGTGTTAGCTTCTCTCAAAGTGTTCCACTTTGCACGACTAAGCACAGCAGCGCTGCAGTGGGCATGCCCCTTTCTTCACACCCAACCCAAACACCTCGGTCTGCAAAGACCTCCCAACCCTCCAAGACCAGCTGCCACTCCCAAGCCTCGGCTCCCTGTCCCGCTTCTCCTTTGCTGCCGTCTGCACACTGACGTGCTCGACAGCCATCTCCCCTGCTGCAGCGTCAGCCCACGAGGGTAGGGGCCTGGGCAATTCTGCTCCCCACAGTTCCCACACACACTGGCCCAGGGCTTGTGTCACAGAAGCAACAAGCAAGTGTTCGCTGACATCCTGGCTCTACATGACATTTGTTTCATTATAATAATCTCATATGTACATGTATGTGAATCACTGATCGAGCCTTATTATGTGACAGGCAACGTTCTACTTGCTTTACGTGTATGAATTCGTTTGGTTCTCACAAGAGCCCTGTGAGGTAAGCACTATTGTTATTCTCCTTTTACAGATGAGGAAATGGAGGCATAGAAAGCTTAAGTAACACGCCCATGGTCATGCAACCAGGAATTGGTGGAGCTAGGATTTGAATCCAAGGCAGTCTGCTCCAGAACCTGGTGTTCTTAACTATGCACCTCACTCCCAGCTCCCCCACTGCCATCAGTGAGACCCTCAAAAGCGGAGTCTGCCGTCTGTTTCTGATCTGTAGTCCCTAGCACAGGCCTCAACGTACAATGGGTACATCAGTATTTTTAGAATGAATGATTGAAGGAATGAGGATTCAGGGGTCTTACCAGAAAGACCAGGCCAGGTTGTCAGGGGTTAGAGGAAGAAGAAGCGCATATGAGCTGAACACCTACTACCATCTGGCCCTTAGCCAAACTCCTTTCTGATGTCACCTCCAAAGATTTCAAAAGTAGAAAGTTAGAGTTTGTGATCTCCCAGGCAGTGGAACACTAGGAGAAATCAGGAACTGTGCGCTCTCTGACCTCTTGGAGAGAATCTGCAGCGACCCTTGGTGAATTCTAGATTTGGAATGTCCATCCCCTCTCCCTAGATCTGGATTCGGCACATGGCTGCCCCACTGGAACATCAGCCATCATGACCTGATGAGCATCAAGAGGCCCAGACTGAAGTGTTCATTTACTCCCAATGAGAGAGGAGAGTATTGTTTGGAAAGAAAGGGAGTGCTAAGGGTGTTGTTTGGAAACAAAGCTTGACCAGCTCCATTTGCCCCTGAGCGCCCTAGGTCCGGCCCTTAGCCTGGTCACTGTCCAGCTGAAAAAGGCATATTCTCTTGCTGCTGGGTGCAGTGAACCTCTGGGGTTCTTCCCCACCACCCCTCCACTACTGAGATTCCTCCACCCATCTGGAGTTTCTTTATGCACAGCATCCACTGATGTGCCCAGAGTACATATGTGGGACACTGGATGAACACCATCCTGAGTGCAAAGGATGCAGGGACATGAAGGAGGCAGGACCTTGCTCTCAACGTCCCTGTCAGGAAGGACTACCTTTCTCTCCCACTCTTCTCGGGGATGGCTCCTCATCCTTCGGGTCTCAGTCTGGTCCCAGCCCTGCCAATTACATGTCACCTGTTTACGGCCTCTGAGGAAGGCTGCAGCCTGGGAGCACACTAACAGTAAGGGCTGACGGTAGAGCAGGGGAGACGGCTGTCGAGCATGTCAGTGTGCAGACGGCAGCAAAGGAGAAGCGGGACAGGGAGCCGAGGCTTGGGAGTGGCAGCTGGTCTTGGAGGGTTGGGAGGTGTTTGCAGACCGAGGTGTTTGGGTTGGGTGTGAAGAAAGGGCCGTGCCCACTGCAGCGCTGCTGTGCTTATTCGTGCAAAATGGAAAACTTCGAGAGAAGCTAACACGGTCAACGTGGCCAAGTCTCTAAAACATAAAGTTGAATTTCTAAAAAGTTGCAGTGGGTTTCATGCAATAGGACAATGATGGTGATGGTGATAGGATTTCTTAAGACTTTCTATGTGCCGAGTACTGTTCTAAATGCTTTGCTTATATTAATCCATTTAATCTTCTCAAGAGCCCTACGAGTCAGGAGCTATTATTAGCTCTATTATACAGATAAGGGAAGTGCTGCTCAGAATGGGTAAGTCACCTGTCCGAGTTAGTAGGTGGCATAGTCGACATTAGCACAAGGCCGTCTGGCTCGACAGCCTGGACCTTTACCATTACATTGTGTGAAAAGCACACAGAATAATACCTTTTTGCACAAATAGTAAAAGTGTAGTCATGCATAAAGCCACTGTATCTTCTGGGAAGAGGAAGTAAAGGAGGGAAAGATGACGGGATAGACCTTTTATTTCAGTGTCTCTTTTTTAAACAATCTGAGGGGCCTGGGTGGCTCAGTCGTTAAGCGTCTGCCTTCGGCTCAGGTCATGATCCCAGGGTGCTGGGATCGAGCCCCTCTCAGGCTCCCTGCCCAGTGGGAAGCCTGCTTTTCCCTCTCCCACTCCCCCTGCTTGTGTTCCCTCTCTTGCTGTCTCTCTTTCTCTGTCAAATAAAATCTTAAAAAAAAAAAATAACAAATCTGAAACCCAGCGAAGTATTAATATCTGCTAATTTGGGTCATGTGTATGTAGGTTGTAAAGCTATTTTCTGTATTTTCCTGTTATGCTTTGAAATATTTAATAACTTTTCATTGAAATTTTTATTGAGGTAATTGTAGATTCACATGTTGTAAGAAATAATACAAAGACAAGGAAGGAAGGAAGAAAGGAAGGAAAGAAAAGAAAACAGAAAGAATACAAAGAGGTCTCAGATACCCTTTACCCAGTTTCGCTCATTGCTGGCATTTTGCAAAACTATAGTACAGTATCACAACCAGGATGTTGACATTGATACAATCCACCCATCGTATTCAGATTGTCCTAGTTTTACTTGCACTCACTTCTATATGTGCACGTGTGTGTGTGTATTTAGGTCTGTTCGATTTTACACATATATAGGTTGTAACCACCACCACAGTCAAAATACCCAAACAGTTCTAACTTCACAAGGATCCTCTGTGACCAGTGTATGACTACACCTATGTCCTTAACCATGCATGTGCGTGCGCGCGCGCACACACGGGCACACACCCCCTAGCCCCTGACAACCACTAATCTCCATTTCTGTTCTCTGCTCTGTTATGTCATTTCAAAAATGTTACATAAATGCAATCACAGTATGTACGATTGAGGGCTTGGCTTCTTTCGTCCTGCATAGCTCCCTTGAGATCCGTCCCACGTTGTTGCCTGTCTCGGTAGTTTGTTCCTTGCTATTGCTGTGTCGGATTCCGTGGTGGGATGCACCATGGTTTGGTTAGCTAGTCACCTGGACATTAGAGCTGTTTCCAGTTTGGGGCTGTTATGAACAAAGCTGCTCTGAACATTCGTATACTGGTTTGTGTGTGAATATAGGTTTTCATTTCTTTGGGATAAATGCCCAAGAGTACAATTGGTGGGACATATGGTAACTGCATTCTAGTTTTACAAGAAACTGCCAAACTGTTTGCCAGAGTGGCTGTGCCGATTTCAGAATTTTAAGAAAAGGCTTTTGGCTGACAGAGGGAAGGCAGTCCAGGTCAAGGCAAGAAGCATACAGAGATCTGGAGCTTGAAAGTGCATTCGAGTTGATGGAACTGTCAGGATGTTTCGTGTTGCTAGGACAGACTCTGGATTTAGCTGAAGAGGGAGCATGGGTTCGCTCCTCACTCATTCAGTCAACAAATATTCACTGAGCTCTTACATGTGCCAGACACCGTCCTAGTCACATGGAGGCATGCCTTCGGAAGTCTTTGTCTAGTAGAAAAGACAGGGTGAAGTAATTACGATGTGCATTGTGTACAAGGAAGGAGAGCCTTCGGGACAGTATGACAGCATCCGTAGATGGCAGGTTTTCACGAGGGCAGGGATCATGCCTGTCTTGTTCTCCCCTGGGCCCCAGCACATAGTAGGCAGTCAACAAATATATGTTAAATGTCGCACAAATGGCCTCACCCAGTGTACACATTGCCTGTGAGCCTGACCTGTCCACGGCCCTGTGGAAGCTGCTGCATGTCCCAGTCCCGCCATGTGGGTAAAAGGGCAGAGGCGCGGTCCAGACACCCCACCCCGGAGTGAATTACCACACCACAGACTGGAAGCCAGCATGACATACAAAAGGTTGGCATGCTCTACTGTAAATTTTTAATTGTTAAGCAAGCAAAGAGGGTTGTAAATTCCGTGCGGCGGGACGGTATTGTATATTGTGCCTGTTGTCGCCGCCCCGGTTCCTTATCAGCCTATTGGGGTTTCTCAGCCTCTCGTGCTTCTTGCATGTTAGCGGGGCCCCTTTGCAGGGTCTCTGGGGCATGGCGCAACACCATCCTTTGTCCTGTGGGGGAGGCGGCCAGGCTGTGTGTCCTCTGTCTGACTTCCCCTCCTTCCGTCTCCTGCCTAGATTTTCTCCAAAGGAACATCCAGTGCTCGCCCTGCCAGGGGCTCCGGCCCAGTTCCCCGTCCTGGAGGAACACAGGCCACTCCAGAAGTACATGGTATGGTCAGACGAGATGGTGAGGACGGGAGAGGCCCACATCCGCACCCACCTCATCCGGCCCTACGTGGGCATTCACCTGCGCATTGGCTCGGACTGGGTAATTTCTCCCTTCCTCTCAGGGCTGGCTTGGACATGTCCCTGATTAGGGCCCATGCCTGTGGATGTTGAACCCTGAACCCACTGCACCGAGTCCCAGCCAGGGCAGAGAGGTCTCACTCAGCCAAATCCACGGGGCTGTGTTCCACGATCCCGCCTTAGACACATGAGAATTGTGACTGCAAAGTGCTTGCTTGCCAGCCCTCGTTTTAACAATAGCCATTTTTGTCCTTATTTTGCAGATGGTTAAATAAACATCAAGCTAGACTCCAAGTCAGGCAGCAAGCCAGAGAGAGACCCAGAGCCCAGGAGTCTTGTGGTCCAGCTAATTGTTTAGCCAGTAGACTCTTTGTTGAAAAACAGGCTCTGGAGATTGGGTGGGGCTCTCAAAACTGAAGATGTCATCCTCCAAATTTGGAGGCTGCTTAAATGTGCAGAAACCTCATCAGATTATCTTCTGTGTAAAAATAACAGGAGAAATGTAGACAGTCTCCTTAATTTACATAAGAGAATATATGTATATATGTATGTTAGAAATGCTCGTTGTTGAAGACTTGAAAAATACTGCAAAGTGATGAGGTTTTACAGAGAGGTGTTGTACGTGGGTTTTCTTTTCCTTATGACTTTCTTAGTAACTTTTTCTTGTTTCTAGCTTCCTTTATTGTAAGAATACAGTATGTGATACATATAACATACAAAATGTGTGTTTATCAACTGTTTATGTTATCAGTAAGGCTTTTGGTCTACAGTAGGCTATTAGCAGCTAAGTTTGGGGGAAGTCAAAAATTATATATGGGGTAGGGGATGGCGGCCCCTATGCCCTGTGTCATTCAAGGGTCAACTATAGTCACACATTGACTCCCTTCCTGCCCTCCTTCCATAAAGAAAAGGAACCAGGCTCAGAATATCTTGTGAGTGGTTTTAGCCAAACATTTAAGAAACAGTTTCTATCTATACATGCCTAGAACATAAAAAGACATAAGATGCTATTTTTCACAAAGCTAGCATAACACTAACCCAAACTCGGATAAGGTCAATTCAGAAGAGTAGAGCTCATTCTCACAAACATAAATGTGCAGATCCTAAGTAGAATATCAGCAAGTAAACTCCAATAACATATTAAAGAGCATATGAGACAAGTAAACCTTATCCCAGGAATGCAACGAAATTCACTATATTAGCACCCAAAGAGGAAAAATCATATAATCATCTCAGTAGAGGCCAAGAAAGCATTTGATAAAAGCCAACACTCAGTCATGATTTAAAAAAAAAAAAAAAAAGCCTCTTAACCAACTGGGAATTGAAAGGACCCACCTTAACTTGATAAAGGCTATCTCTCCGAAACCCACAGCAAACATGTACTTCATGGGAGCTACCAGAAGTGTTCCCACTGAAGTCAGAAATCAGATAAGGCTGCCGTTATCACCACCACGGTTCAGAATTCTACTGGAGGTCCCAGATAATACAGTTAAGACTAAGAAAAAAATATTTTGTAAAAAGCCAGTATGCCACTAGAGAGAAACAGCCGCTGTTCCTGTCTTGATGCGTTTCCCTCTTCCCTCAATACTTTTTTTAAAAACATAGTTGAGCTTCTGTATAGCCTTTTTCCACTTAGTGGCTCTTGCTTCTGGGGCCTCGGCCAGCTGCTGTCTTTAACCGTGTCCCCCCACGACCCTGCAGAAGAATGCCTGTGCCATGCTGAAGGACGGGACTGCGGGCTCCCACTTCATGGCCTCCCCACAGTGTGTGGGCTACAGCCGCAGCACGGCCGCCCCTCTCACCCTGACTATGTGCCTTCCTGACCTGAAGGAAGTCAGACGGGCCGTGAAGCTCTGGGTGGATGCACTGAATGCCCAGTCAGTCTACATCGCCACGGATTCCGAGAGTTACGTGCCCGAGATCCAAGAGCTCTTCAAAGGGAAGGTGTGTATGGTCCCAGTGGGGGTGTAGGAGGAAGGGAATCCAAGAAAGCTCCAGGGCGGTCCCACCGCTCCCCTACATGCTTCATGTCCTCCTGACACTTACATGTCCACTTCTTTTTTTTTTTAAGATTTTATTTATTTATTTGACAGAGAAGAGTGAGAGAGCACAAGCAGGGGGAACAGTAGAGGGAGAGGGAGAAGCAGGCTCCCCGCCAAGCAGGGAGCCCGATGTAGGGCTCGATCCCAGGACCCTGAGATCATGACCTGAGCTGAAGGCAGACGCTTAACCATCTGAGCCACCCAGGCGCCCCTAGATGTCCACTTCTGCTCCAATTCCTATCCTTCCTTCAAACCCCAGCCCAAACACCCTGGCACATTCTCTCCAGATTTCCCTGCGCTCTTGTAGCTTCCTACTGAAGCCATCACCGCATTTTACCACATCGGCTCTGGAGGCACTCTCTAGTCTGTGTGAGGCCAGAAACACGGCCCACTTCCCAAGAGTTGTGGCTCCTTAAAGGCAGAGTCCAAGGCTGACTCACTCTTCTGTTCCTCAGCATCTGGGGGCCTTGCCATCACCAATGTCCACGACAATGCCTAACACAGTAGATGCTATGTAACCGTCGAATAAGGACATAAAGAGTGGGCCCGTGGGAGAGACCCAGTGTAGCAGAGAGATTAAGGGCCTGGACCCTGGAGCCGGAGAATGTGAGCACTGCTCACTGTGCTGTCTGCACAAGGTACTGTAGCTCTCTGTGCTTCTGTTTCCTCTTCTGTAAAGTGGGACTGAGAGCAGTCCTATCTCATTGGGCGGTAGTGCAGGTCAGATTGAAGCAACAAACAGTTCCAGGACAAAACAAGTCCTCAGTAGTGTTAGCAGTCACCAATAGTAGGAGTAGGTGATTGATGAATAAAGGGAAGTCTCTTTTGTGCTTAGTAAGTGGTGAATGGTAAATATTCAGTGTGTGAGTAAAGAGCGGATGTGTTTGGTACTCTATCAGTGGAGAGTAGGTAATAAGTAAGTATGTATCAATAAAATGACTGAAGTAATGGTAAGCATTCAGTAAGATTTGTGGATGAATGAAAGCCCTAAATGCTTGCACAGACCTTAAAAGATTGGCTTTCTAGCAGTGAGAACCCTTGGCTTTATGGGAGGGGCCCCGTTCTCCCTTTTACCCCAGACACGGGCTGGAAGCCCTGACTTGTAGAGAAGGTGCTGAAGCCGAGCATCCTGGCCTCCCTCCCACCCACCCACGTTATAGAAGACCATCAGAGCCGGGAGCCCTCAGGACTCCTCTAATGCAACCCCTGTATTTTATAGCTGAGGAAACCAAGAAGGAATAGAATTTACCCAAGAGGTCTCAGAGCTAATTATAGTGGGCCTGACACAGAGCGGGTAAGTTTCAGAGCGTGGGTGGAATTGCTCGGGGATTTTGGCCATGAATAAACCAGTAGTATTTCTTTGCTGCCATCCACAGAGCAAGATGATGATTTTTGTTACATCAGAAATCTCTGTGTGACAGCAAAGCACTTTCAGCCCCAGCTCTGCCCACACCCCCACCTCTGTACTAAATTGAAGCATTTGGAGAGTCCCAGGGAGTTTTTTTGTGAGTTTTTAGAGTTGATATATTTGTTACACCTTGAGCCTCTTGCCATTTTCTATTTCCTGTTCCTGTGCCCCTGTTCTTGCCCTTCCCCACTCCTCAGCCCCTTTCTCCATGGGCTCAGAGCCCACCCTTGCTCCTCATTTAAGCTGGTGCCCTGCTGAGCTGGGGATACTGGTAAATAAGATGTGGTCTTGCCCTGTAAAGCTCCCAGTCTAGACTCAGGAAAAGAGACTTTGCACCGAACTCTAATGTATGCTGCATGAGAGGTCTAGGAGCTCGAGTAGGGGCAGGGGCTCACTCATTCACTTGTCCAGTCAATAGATGTTTACTGAGGCAGGCCCCAGCCAGCAGTGACCAGAAGGCTGCCACAGCCCTGACCCCATCAGGTGCAGGAGACAGATATTAATCAGAGTAGAAACTACAAACTGAGATGTGTGCTGCAAAGTAAAGGAATGTGGTTTGGGAGAATGTAGAGCAGAGGACTCTGGCCTAGATCGGGGTCCACAGAGGTGAAACTGGAGCTGCAGAGTGAGGGCTAAGTAAGAATTAACCAGACAAAAAGATGAGCACCCCGAACAGAGGGAGAGTGCATGCAAAAGTCCTGAGGCAGGAGGGAGCCTCGTGGGTAGTGGCTGGAGCTCAAGGGGAGATGGGGAGAATATGAGAGGTGGAGAGGTGACTTGAACAGGGCTTTGTGGGCCCCATTCAAGATTTGTCGTCTTCATCTATAGAGCAGTAGGGCATCATTTAAGAGTGTTCAGCTTAGGGCGCCTGGATGGCTCAGTCGGTTGAGTGTCTGCCTTTGGCCCAGGTCATGATCCCAGGGTCCTGAGATTGAGCCCTGCATCCGGCTCCCTGCTCAGCGGGGAGCCTGCTTCCCCCTCTCCCACTGCCTCTCCGCAGCCGCTGGGTAATACTGCTGCCAGAATGCCCGACCCCACGCCCTGGTCCTCTCTGCCCCATCTTCTGTGTCTGTCACTTCCACACGAGGGAAGAGAGCTGAGGGTATGGCTGCAGGCCTTGGCCGAACTGGTCACCACCCTGTTGGAAACATTCTTCCCTTCCTCCTGCAGGTGAAGGTGGTGAGCCTGAAGCCTGAAGTGGCCCAGATCGACCTGTACATCCTTGGCCAAGCTGACCACTTTATTGGCAACTGTGTCTCCTCCTTCACTGCCTTCGTGAAGCGGGAGCGGGACCTCCAGGGGAGGCCGTCCTCTTTCTTTGGCATGGACAAGCCCCCTCAGCTGCGGGATGAGTTCTGATCCTGGCTGGAGCACATCACCAGTCTGAGCTGGTCGCACTTGCCAGGCCTGGCAGCCAGCAGTGCTCCCAGCATGGATTCTCAAGAGTGCAAGCTCCTCTGCTCCCCTGCCAGAGACAGAAAAGCACCAGGGACTTCTGGAGGAGAAGGACTCCATCTCCCAGGGCACAGGGCTTTCAGGCTCCTGGAGCCGGAGCATCTCTGCTCCCTTTGTGCCTCCTGCTGTTTCTCCTGGGAATTTCGCACACTGGCAAAGCAGTCCAACCGCTGTCTTTTGGTCTGCCCTGCTCTGAGCAGCCTGGGGGGCTAATCTCTTCAGCGATTTTTTTATAGAGAGAGAAACAGAGATTCTTATAGTTTTGATATGAGATCATGATTACCCGAGAACTCTCCCTCATTTTTAAAAATCAGTGAAGTTCATTAACGTAAATACCTAAAGTGACCTTGAATGAGGATGAGGCCAGGGGTGGAGTGGTTGTATTGACCCTTTTTCCAGATGACCCAAAGTAGCCCTTAGAACAGGCCGGAGACATCCCCACTGCCTGGCCAGAGCCATTGTCAGCCCGTCTTCCGAGGCCATTTCCAGGGTTTGGGGCATGGGCACTCATCTCTATTATAAACACTGTGCAAATGGAAGTTATTGATCAGGATGCTGTGCAGTGCTCTGCAGACACTGAGTGCTGCTCACAAAGCACGTTCCAAGCAAGGGGCAAGTGCCATCAAGCCAGACCATCATGGTATTGCTGTCAGAGTCTCCTAGTGGTTGGTGGCCTGCCACAAACCTGGCTCCATCGAGATCTTGGAGCACCAGGGCCCAGGGCTGGATGGCCCGGTGGCATCCTTCTGAAGGCTGCCCTCTCCCCTTTCATCTGTTTCCCAAGGGGCCTGGTTGTAGAATTTTGCCATTAAGTTGCTATCCAAGGCCTGTCCCTCGACCCTCCCTCCTGGGGCTGGAGCCCTCAGGCCATATTCTCACCAGGGCATGTTTGCTAAGCCTCTGACCGGATGAGATGCCCCTGACCCAGAAGCCATCAGATTCCCAATGTGCCCCTTCCCATCCAGTGGAATCTCTGCCAGCCCCATGAGGCTAAAAAGTCGTGAGTTTGTCTCTCAGATGCTAGAGTTGTGATAATCCATGACTCCTAAGAGTCTATGGTGTTTTGGCCTTGTGGTTCTAAAATTCATGTCTAACACCTGCTGGTCTCTTCCCCACCATGTGACTTCCTTTGGCCTTCAGTCCTGGGAAGGTAGAGGAAACTGATGAGAGCCAGGCCCAAAGCTCCATGCAGGGCCTCCCCCTCAGATTACCTTTGGGAAGAAACACTGTCTCTGTCGAGGCAGACTGGGCCAGAGGTGGCAGAGCGACAAGGATCTCAAACACTAAAGGTGGCATTTGCTGCTCAGAGCTGTCACCCGACTTGAAGCAGAGAAACTAGAGAAAGGGCTTTTGTGTTTTCCCTCTTGGGAAAACAGTAAAATATTCTAAATCCTGGGTGGACTCTGAGACATGGCTCGTCTGTCTGGACTTGTTCACAAGCTTCATTCAGAGGTACGGGAGCCTGAGCACCCCTGCCTCCGTGGGGTCGTTGGGAAGGTGTGGCTCATTGGCTGATTTTGTTGGCTGAATTCATTTGCTGATCACAGCCTCACACTAGGCACATGCTTTAGAGTCTGGGGCTCTAACGGGCCATCCAGACCACTTTGATTAGCGTTGGCAGTGATAATAGCTGTGTTTCTGGACAAGAGGTTGCCGGGTTGTAGTCAGATTCAGTTGTGTTCCATAGGCAAGCACTTTGCTCCTCTTTGACCCAGTTGCCTCGCCTATAAAAATGATGATAAAACAGACAGGGTTGTTGAAAGGCTCCCATCAGATAAAAGAGGCATAAGAGCGCTTTGTAAACTGAAAGAGCCAAAGGCACGTATATATATGGCTGTTGATTAATTTGATGGCCTCTTGTTGCACACCTACTCTGTGCCAGGCACTGTGCTTATTAAGTGCTTTATGGGACTTGAGACCTGATTCCAGTCCTGGGGAGTAGGAGCTGTCAATATCCTTCTCCTTCTGCACAGGGAAAAACCAACACTCAGAAAATTCTCATCATTTTCTCAAGGCCACATAACTGGTGGTGTTAAGCCAGCATCTGCCCTCCCAAAGCCATTACCATTAGCCGTATACCCTACTGCCACCACTTCACAGGATGCACTTTACACGGGGTGTGTGTGTAGGCTTCAGGTGGGAGACCCGTCATCCACTTTAGTTCCCCCACTGGGCTCCTGCTGTGTATGGGTCTGTCACTGCCAGGAGGTTTGGGGGAAGGAGAGATCACCCAGGAAAGAAAGCCCACATGAAGCTTACAGTTCTTTTGAGTGTTTAGCCCGCCATTCTTTCATTCAAATCACCTGCTGTGTGCCAGGCACTGTGCTAGGTATGAGGATTCAGCAGAGAATCAGACAGAAAGCCTTTGTTCTCAAGGGATTTGCATTGTATTAAGTATAGGACGCAAGGAACAAATTTTATCAGGGAGGGTATTGACTGCTATGAAGAAAAATAAAGGGTATGGGGGAGTTGAGAGAGGGAGCAGTGCTGTTTTGGATGAGGAGTTCAGGTAAGCCCTCTCTGAAGAGCCACCAGGAGGAAGGAGGGGACCACTCATTCAGATACCTGGAGGCAGCACATTCCAGGCAGAGGAAGCAGCAGGTGCAAAGGTCCTGAAGCTGGAGTGAGTGAGTGAAGCATGGCCAGGAAGCCAGCTTGGTTGGAGGAGCCAGAGCAAGGCAGGAAACAGAGTAGTCAAGGTCCTATATCCTGGAGGGCAGTGGTGGTAAAGTCAAGACTTTTATTTGGAGAAATCGGAAGCCTTTGCAGGATTCTGAATGGAGGAGGGTCATGATCTGTTTATAGTTTGAAGGACCCCCCCCAGCTGCCACATGGAAAAAAGATGGGAGGGGTAGAAGCGGGAGACCAGTGCGGGGCTGATGCAGGGATACAGGCCAGATGGTGGGGCTCAGGCAAAGGTTGTTGCGTTGAAGGTAGTGGGAAGTGGGCAGATTCTGGATATATAAAATTATTTTTAAAGTTCAAACTTTTTTATTTTTTTAAGATTTTATTTTTAAGTAATCTCCACACCCAACGTGGGGTTCAAACTACAACCCCGATATCAAGAGTCAGGTGTTCTGACTCAGCCAGCCAGTCACCCCATTAAATTTCAATCTTTTTTAAAGATAGGAGTCTTTGTATAGTTTTAATCATTCAACATATACAATTTAATGTCTTGTTTTTCACTTAATAGTATATCACATTTTCCATGTTGGTACATGGCCTGAATAAATTTTTAATGACAAAATTGCATTGAGGAGTGTCCCACAGTTTATTGTCCTATTAGGAGAACTTAGTATGTTCCCAATTATTCACTATTATTATTTGAATAATATTTTTATTTGCACTTTTTTTTCTGTATCTAAAATGTTCATTAGGATAAATTCCCAGAAATGGATTTTAGATCAAAGACTTAAAGATAAAAATTTTTATTATGGAAAAACTCAAATCTACATAAAATTTGTGAGTAATAAAGTGAACTCCCAATTTCAACAATCCTCAGCATTTTAACAGTCTTGTTTCATTTACCATTCCATCCCCAAGTCCATGTACTAGAGTCTTTTAAAGAAAATTTGAATGTGTTTTGAAAGAAGAGCCAATAGAATTTGCTGACCCACTGAATGGAGGCTAGGAGGGAAACAGGGAAGTCCAGGATGCTCTAAGGTTTAGGGCCCAAGCAGTGGGAAGTTGTCCCTGATTTGCAGACTGACTTTGAAGGTGAGGCCACCTCCCTCCAAGTTCCAGGTGCTAATGGTGGTCCAAACAGCGTCAGAGTTGGTCTCCAGATGTTCCTTGGAGAGCTGGTTGACAAGGCAGAGTCCAGGGACCCACCCTCCTGAAGAATCAGAACATTTTGTGGGTAGTGCCCAGGTATCTGCATCTTTTTTTTTTTTTTTTTTTTTAAGATTTTATTTGAGAGAGAGAGCAAGCAGGGGGAGGAGCAGAGGAAGAGGGACAAGCAGACTCTGTGCCGAGCCCGGAGCCTGATGTGGGGCTCGATCCTACAACCCTGAGGTCACGACCTGAGCGGAAATCAGGAGTCAGACAACTAACTGAGCCCCCCAGGCGCCCCCAGGTATCTGCATTTTAAGAAGCACCTACAAGTGATTTTGATGCCCAGTGGCCCAAGACCTACTTATGTTGTAGGAGTAGGACCAGCAGTAGGACTCCTCAGGCCAGCAACGTCAACATCACCTGGGGCAGCTTGTTAGAAAGGCAGACTCCCAGGCCCCACCCCAGGCCTGCTGAGTCAGAAACCCTGGGATGTGGCCCAGGAATATTTTAACACTCTCTTCAGGAGCTAAAGTTTGTGCAACACTATGCACTGTGATCAGCCAACAAGCGTTCAGGGAGCAGGGAGGGCCTTCTCTGCAGGTCCCGCCCCGGCAAGCCTTGAAGGTTCCTCCAACTGTAGTCAGTGGGGTAGCTTGAGGTACCTGGTAGTGTTCAGTTTGGTTTGTAACATTTTTTTTTTCTCTTACTGTGCGTTGGGGGAAATGTAGAACTAGACAGAATTTGATTTAATGGATTTCACTGTTTTAGGATGGGACCGATTTTATATAAGTAAAACAATGGGAATTACATTTTCAAAAAATGGAAGTAACTACCAGTAGAGGTGGGTTATATATTAGGCAGAAATGGAGAAGCTGGTATTCAAAGGAACCAAAGCTGGGAAACACTATCCTGATACATCATAGATCCTTCAGAAACACGCATCGGAGGGGAGAGGAGGGGAGAAAAAAAAAAAAAAAAGGAGAGAAGAGATAGAGGGAGGAAGGAAGAAGTGAGCTCTCATTTCTGTGTTCCGATCACTTCAAAAAAGCTTAGTGAATAGTAAGATTTCCCTGGCCCGAAATCAAGGTCCCTTTTCCTCCTCCGTTTTCTCTCTTTCATTAGTGGAGTTGACAGAAAACAAAAACAAAAACAAAAAACCATAGCCTGAAGGCAAATCCTGCACTCTGGATCATGTTGTCAGAATTAATTCAAATTATTACTTGAAAGCTGGTTTATTTCAGGGTTGAGACATTTACCCTGAAATAACATTATTTAAGGACAAGCAGGTTTGGTTTGTTTTTACATCTAATCCTTTACTGATCATCAGCTCAGGACACCAAGCCCAACCAGGTAAACAGCAAGAGGGACATGGAGAGGGACAAAAGGCATTCCCCAGAAACTGCCTCCTTCCCCAAGTAGAGTGATTCAGCAGAAGTGAGGAACAGTGCCCACCCAGGGGTGGCAGAGGAGGAGACTGGGAGGGTGCCCCATCCCTCTCTGAAAATCTGCCTCTCTAAAATTCAAAAAATTGGCAACACGCCAAGCCATTTCACATATACTGTCTTGCAAGGGGGGATATTTCCCTTTCTAACAATGAGTGTGATGTTTTAGGAGGTACAGGGCACTAGCAAAAAAGAATTATCTTCTTGTTTTCTCAGTCCTGCTAACAATGCCAAAGAGAAAGTCTCAGTTCAATGCCAACATGTCATTAATTTCTCTACCATTTGCTAATAATCCGTCCGGGTAACAGGTCTGAGAGCAGACCTCAGAGTCACATTAGCTTGAATTTAGTGACACTGTTTTGCTTTCATTATATTTATGTTGGAGATGCTTTGTATTTGTGTTTTTTTTCATTTACAGATGTGGTTTACAGTTTCCTTCTAAGATTTATTTAGTTTACAAAAAGCAAGTTGATTTAGAGAAATATATTAAGTAAAGGATGTGGTGTGGCTTATGAAGATGAAATCTGGGAGAGCAGATCTCTCTGCTAGGCCCTGAAGACCCCGAGAACAAGACCCAGGAGGCAGTCAAAGGGGGGAGCTAGTCCTGAAATTACTGTGCATTCATATACCACTTCCCCTTCACATCTCCACACTATTGTCTAGGCTTTCTCTCTGCTTATATCATACTCATTAGAGTTTCTAGATCTTATTCTAAGAAATTTTCCTCTCCTGAGCTGCCATAGCACCTTGAAATTGTGGTAATAACCAGTATGTATTGTTTACCACTTGTCAGGCTGTGTTTAAGCACTGTATATAAGCTACACCATCTAGCTCACCGAATAACCCTGTGAAGTTGGTCCTCCTATTATCTCCATTTTACAGGTAAGGGCACCGAGGCACAGAGAGGTAAAGCAACTAGCTCAAGGTCACGCAGCTTGTGAGTGGCAGAGCTAGGACTTGAACCCTGGAAGTAGGAGATAAGAGCCAGTGTACTTAACCCCTGTGCTGGGCTGCCTCTTGGGTCACTTATCTGAGGACATTTGCTTCTTGGTTTCCCCAGCTAGACCGGAGCTTCCCCAAGAGCAGGGACCATGCCTGATGTATCTCCCTATACCAGCACCTGACCTGGTATGCACCTTTGAAGAGTGCCCACTGAATATGAGTTGAATGACTGAAATGTAGAGAAAGTGGTCTGGGAAGCTGTGATGACTTCTGACCTTGTGCAAGATTCACAGAGAAGGTTGGAGTTGAGTTGAATGATGGATGTGTTATCAACAGGTGCACGTGCAGAAGAGGAAAGGGAATTCTGGATGGAGGACACCATGTGAGCAAAGGTACAAAGAGGGGACCACAGTTGGTCTAGTTTAGTTGGATTGGGG
The DNA here is from genome assembly GCF_009762305.2 of Zalophus californianus. NCBI lineage: Eukaryota > Metazoa > Chordata > Mammalia > Carnivora > Otariidae > Zalophus > Zalophus californianus. The sequence continues at coordinate 113,913,690 of NC_045602.1, forward strand.
GAAGAGTTTGGAAAATTCTTGCGGTTGGAACATGGTGGGGGGCGGTGCTCAAAGGCAAGAGTGAAGAGCTTGTACTCCTGGGAGTGTCAGGGACCCAGCGATGCAAGGGAAGTGGCACCGGCAGAACTGGGCGTTGGGGCGGTTGATGTGACTGTGGGTTTAGAACAACTGAGAGGAAAGACTTAAAGTGAAAACCAGAAAGAGAGCTAAGTTTGTGGGGAGCAGTGAGCAGTGCTGTGCGGGGATCCAGGGCGGTGGAGACCGGAGATGAGGCTGCACATGTGTGTGTGAAGGGCCTAAAATACCAAACTAAGAGGTGTGGCTTTTCTCTTGGGGAGCCAGAGGAGGTTCTGAAACCTAGAGTGTTTGATCTGATTTTTTTTTAAAGATTTTATTTATTTATTTGACACACACAGAGAGAGAGAGATCACAAGCAGGGGGAGTGGCAGAGGGAGAAGCAGGCTCCCTGGTGATCAGGGAGCCTGACAGGGGGCTCAATCCCAGGACCCTGGGATCATGACCTGAGCTGAAGGCAGCTGCTTAATGACTGAGCCACCCTGGCGCCCCTGATCGGATTTTAATCAGGTCTTGTCTCTGGGTCAAGGGCAGATGGTGATGGTGGAAGGAGGGGCTTTTCAGGGCTCCTCTGAGCCCTCTATGAGGGAAGGGTCCCCACGGTGCCCCTTGAGGGCAGTGCCAGAGGGCTCTGACTGTGTAAGTTATTCAAACATTTTATTGAAAATAAATTCACGCTCAAGGTAAAACATTGAAAAAGGAAAAAAGAATATACCTGTACAGTGAAAATAAGTGCCTGCTCTAGCCCAGAATGCTCCCCAGAGGCAAACGCTGTATGTCTTCCAGAAATTTTTCATACTCTCTCTAGAAATACATCCATGTGTATATCCTCTAAAAAAAAAAAAGAACCCACAAAATCATACTGTCTGGCTTTTGCTTTTCTTGTATAACACACTTAGAGTTTTTTCAATAGCAGATATGCAGATATTTTTCATTCTTTTTACCCTCCTCCGAACATTCCACAACATGAATGGACTATAATGCATTTAGCCTATTGTGAGGTATTTAAGTGTGATGTTTCGGCCACCATGAGCAAAGCGGCAGTGCACAGGCACCATCTCCCACACGGGCAAATACATCAGTAGGATATGTTTCCAGCAGTGGAATTTGTTGGTGAGATGCCTCAGCTTGTCTTCACAGGATTGTTGGGGTGTCCTCACAATACTGGCTGGCTTCCCCGAGAGTGAGTGATTCAGGAGACCAAGACAGAAGCTGCAAAGGCTTTTATGACCTGGCCTCTTCAATCATACCCATCATTTCTGCCACTTTTTTTGGTTACACAGACCAGCCCTCTCCAAGGTGACAGGAGTCCACACAACGGCAGATGCGTGAGGAAGTGAGGATCATTGTGGGCCATCTTGGAGCCTGACTACCATAGGTTTGTTTGTTTTTTTAAGATTTTATTTATTATGAGAGAGAGAGAGAGAGAGAGAGAGCATGAGCAGGGGGAGGGGCAGAGGGAGAGGGTGAAGCAGACTCTCCACTGAGCAGGGAGCCCAGTGCAGGGCTCGATCCCAGGACCCTGAGATCATGACCTGAGCTGAAGGTAAGCACTTAACCAAATGAGCCACCCAGGTGCCCCTACCACAAGTTTTTTTGTTTATTTCAATTAACATAGAGTAAAATTTACTTTTTTTTTTTTTGTATGTAGGTCTACGAATGTTAACACATGTACATTTGCGTAACCACCACCACAAACAGGAAACAGAACAGTTCCATCACCTCTCAAAAAACCCTTGTGTTTCTCATTGTAGTGACACACTCTCCCCACCCTTAACCTGTGTTAACCACTGATCTATCACTATAGTTTTGTCTTTTGGAGAATGTCACATAAATGGAATCATACAGTATGTCGCCTTTTGAAATGGCTTCTTTCACTCAGAATGATGCCATTGAGACTCACCTAAGTTGTAGCCGGTGTCAGTAGTTCATTCCTTTTTATTGCTGAGCTGTGTTTCATTGAATGGATGTACCATGCTCTGTTTATGGGTTTACCCACCAAAGGGGTCATTTCCAAATTTGGAGGGACAGTGAATAGAGCTATTCAAAGCATCCGTGCACTGGACTCCTTCTGTCCTTCTGCTACTTGGACGATAGCTCTGTTAGACCTTGAGCTCTTGTACCACAGCTCCCATAGACCCGGTTTATTTTTTTTTCAACCTTTGTTTCCTTTGTTGTTCAGACTGAGTAATTTCTACTGACCCAGCTTGGAGTTCATAGATTCTTTCTGTCCTGTGACATCTCTGTTCCGCTGTTTAGCCCATCCACTGAGCTTTTCAGTTTGGGTTATTGTATTTTTTCAATTTCAAATACATATTTGGTATATATACAGATATCAAATGGAAACTTTAATATATATCTTCTATTTACTAAAAAGCTGAAGAAAGCTCAGAGTCTGCATCCTTATTTCTTGGAGTTTTGTTTTTGTTTTTGTTTTTTAAGTAGGCTCCAACATAGGGCTTGTACTCATGACCCTGAGATCAAGAGTCGCATGCTGTACCGACTGAGCCAGCAAGGCCCCCCTAAAATTTACCATTTTCATCAGTTTTAAGTATACAGTTCAGTGGCAGTAAGTGCATTCACACTGTTGTGCAACCATCAGCACCATCCACCTCCAGCCCTTTTTCCTTCCCAAACTGAAACTCTATCCCCATCAAGCACTAACTCCCCATGCTCTCCTTGGAGGATTTTTTTTTTTAAAGATTTTTAAAATTTATTTATTTGTCAGAGAGTGAGAGAGAGCACAAGCAGGGGGAGCAGCAGAGAGAGAGGGAGAAGCAGGCTTCTCACAGAGCAAGGAGCCGATGCGGGACTCGATCCCAGGACCCTGGGATCACGACCCGAGCTGAAGGTAGACGCTTAACGACTGAGCCACCCAGGCGTCCCATCCTTGGAGGATTTTTGCAGCAGTTACTTTAAGGGCTTTTTCAGATCATTCCAACATCTTAGAGTTGGCATCTTTCCTTGTCTTTCCTCAAGCTAGCTGAAATTTTCCTGCTTCTTTATCTTGCAAGTAATTTGCCCTGGACCTTTTTAATATTATGTTAATATTAATTTTAATTAATATTTAATATTAATGCTCTGGGCTACATTTAAATCCTGTAGAAAATATTGATATTTTTGTCTTTGCAGGTAATTGGCAAAGTGGGTTCAAGCTGCAAGCTATGCCTACCTTCTCTGGGTTGTGGTTCCAGGGTCAGTCCTGTTTTCAAACCCTTTGTGATGCCACATGCATCTGCCCCTTGTGAGGGTCACTCATTGGCCGGAACTCAGGCATTGGCCTTCGTGATTAAGTTTCTCAAAGTCTGTGGTAAGCTGTTTAGGCTAGATCTACTCATGCGCACCTAGGGGGTGAGCCCAGAAAATCCATACATAACTTTGTGGGGTCACTTTCCCAAACTCCTCTCTCCTTGCCAGCTCCCTGCGACTTTGTGGTTCCCTGAGGCTTTATTTACCAGACTCTGATGTACATTTCCCACAACTGCACCCACATCTGGGGCCACAGCAATATGGACTCATCCCGCCATCTTGGGACCATAGCTTCTTCAGTTAGAGCGGAAGGTTCTCCTTCCTCATAGTTTCAGGTTCTTGTAAGCACCCACCACTACCTCCACCACCTGGGAGGACTGGGGGCTAGGATAAAAGAGAATGGGGAAAAAATGGGGATCTCCCTCACTCTCTCTGAAGGTTAGGAGACCTCATTCTTCATTCCTGTTTCTGGAGCCAGAACTGGAGGGTATCTCCTGACATTCCCTCCACTTGCGCCAATGCCCTGTCCTAGGTTCAAGGCTACACTGACACAGCCCAGGGAATACCAGAGGAGAAAACAAGTGTAAACCCACTGCCGGACTGGCGGTACTTCCCCCCTGGTCTGCCTGCTACTGTAGACTTTTCGAGGCCTGACCTAACTGCTCCATGCCTTCTGACCAGAATTTGGAGCTACCTTCAGCCGCAGAGGTAGGGTGGAGACGGTTCACCCATCTTACTGGAACTGGAAGCATGATCCTGGGTTTCATCACATCAGTCCCTCTGGCTGTGAAGCACACAGTAGACCGACAGGGCTATGTTGGAAGCAAGGAGACCTGTGGGATTGACAGGGGAAGAGCCATAGAGATAACCCCTCGTTTGAGTCTTGAAGATTGGTGGTTGTTTTCAGAAGGGTGGGTGGGGGGTAGAGCATTCAAGGCAGAGAGATCAGCGTGAGCACTGTCTTAGAGCGGTTTCAGAGTAGATCGGAAGTCTGGGCTGAAGGCTGTAGGACTGAGGCAGGGTGAAGGGGGAGCATTATGGGAGAGAAGTCTGGAGAATAAGCTGGGACTACAAGTTGGGAGGTGAGTGGTTGGTTTCTGATTTCTATGGGTTGGAGAAAAAGGCCAGGTAATGTTTTCCACAGTGTGCACAGAAAAGCAGCCCCCACCCCCAGACCTGAGACAGGATGTGGGGATGCATGTGGGTGTCTGAGGCCTTGGCAGGGAAAAATGGCATCTAAGCTGAAAAGGCCAATGGCCCAGTTCCTGTGGAGAAAGAAGGGCACATTTTTACAGCTTCTGAAAGGGAATGCCATACTGCTGCAGCCTTTCTTGGGTCAGATGATCTGTGAGAGGGGCCAAGGGCATGTCTGCTTCTGTATCCAAGATAATAAATATAACATTTCCTAAGGGCTTACTCCAAGTTAAGTAGGGGTGGGGGGAGAGGATGGTGGGCCAGGTGAGAGTTTAGAGGTCAAAGTGACAAAGAACTTTTGCTATATCCTTTTTTATATTTTTTAAAAACTTGAACCACATATAGTTGTATATTGTTACAAATAAATTACTCAGTAAATGACTAAATTCAGTAGCTTAAAACAATGAACATTTATTACTTCATGCAGTTTCTGAGAGTCAGGAATCTGGGATCAGCTTTGCTGGGTGGTTCTAGCTCAGAGTCTTTCATGAGGTTGAGCCAAGGTATCGGTCAGGGTTGCACTCATCTGAAGCCTTGACTGGGGCTGGAGGGCCTACTTCCAAGACAGCTCATGCACATGGCTGTTGGCAAGAGGCTTCAGTTATTTCCCATGTGGGCCTCTTCACAGGGCTGCTCATGATAGGGCAGCTGTTTTTCCCAGAACAAAAGATCTAAAGGAGAGAGAACAAGAGACTGAGCCAAAGCTACAGTGCCTTTGAGAACCTCATCTTAGAAGTGGCACACCAACGTTTCTGCCATATTCTATTGGTTGTACAAGCCATTGCAGTACAGTATGGGAGGGAACTATAAAAAGATTTGCATATAAAAAAAGATTTGCATATAGTGGGGTGGGGGAGGTCATTGAGGGTGACCTTGGAAGCTGGCTACCCCAGCATATGAATGGATCACTACCAATTCAGGTTCTTTTGTAAATTTAAAGGGATCACTGAGACTTTGTTATTGAGAGAAAAGCAAGTTACCTTTTTATATAATCATACTTAAAGAAAAAAGAAACACAAAACCTATATATTTCTATTATACATACATATGTAAATGTATAGAAAAAGGTCTGGAAGGGCACCTGGGTGGCTCAGTTGGTTAAGCGACTGCCTTTGGCTCAGGTCATGATCCTGGAGTCCCGGGATCGAGTCCCACATCGGGCTCCCTGCTCAGCAGGGAGTCTGCTTCTCCCTCTGACCCTCTTCCCTCTCGTGCTCTCCATCTCCCATTCTCTCTCTCTCAAATAAATAAATAAAATCTTTAAAAAAAGAAAGAAAGAAAAAGATCTGGAAGGATACACTTAAAGCTGCTAACAGCATTACCTCTGGGGAGTGACATGAAAGAAATGTCATGAAATGGAACTTACCACTTTTACACATATTTTTCTTTATGGTTTGGATCATTGGGTTACTATTCCAATTTTCTGTAACTGGAGAGCAAACCACCCCAAACTTAGTGATACAAAACAACAATTCTTGTATTCTGCTCACAGATCCTATGAGATGGAAATTTGGATAAGGCACAGTAGAACTGGTTTGTTTCTGCTCCAAAGCTGGAAGACTATGACAGTGGAGGTGACTTCATTTGGGGTACCTGGGCTCAGATAGGGCCACTGTTCAGAATACCTACAGATGGGGCGCCTGGGTGGCTCAGTCGTTAAGCGTCTGCCTTCAGCTCAGGTCATGATCTCAGGGGATCTCCTGGGATCGAGCCCCACATCGGGCTCCCTGCTCCGCAGGAAGCCTGCTTCTCCCTCTCCCACTCCCCCTGCTTGTGTTCCCTCTCTCGCTGTGTCTCTCCCTGTCAAATAAATAAATAAAATCTTTAAAAAAAAAAAAAAGGATACCTACAGATGCCCTCTCAGTGTGGCTTGAGATTCCTCACAGAATGGAAACTGTGCTCCAAGAGAAACTATCCTTGAAGGAAGCATCTGGAGAGAAGATATTCCAAGAGAACCAGGCAAAGCTGTGTGTCTTTTATGACCCAATTTCAGAAGTCACATAGCACAACTTTTGCCATACTCTATTGGTTAAATCATCCCCGAGCCCACTCATAACTGACGGAAGAGGACATGGATTCCCCCTCTCAATAGGAGGAGGGGGAATATATCTCAGCAAATACACAGTGGGGAAAAACAAAACAAAACAAAAAGCCCTGTCACAGTTAGTTTTGTTATTTTTTTAAGTATTTTTTAAATTTTTTAAAGATTTTATTTATTTATTTGAGAGAGATAGAGAGAGCACAGCAGGGGGAGTGGGAGAGGGAGAAGCAGGCTCCCCACTGAGCAGGGAGCCCGACGTAGGGCTTGATTCCAGGACCCTGAGATCATGACCTGAGCTGAAGGCAGATGTTCAACCAACTGAGCCACTCAGGCAACCCCACAGTTAGTTTTATAATTTTAAAGATTTGTTTATTTATTTGAGAGAGAGAGAGAGAGAGAGAGAGTGCACACATGCAAGTAAGGAGAGGGGCAGAGGGAGAGGGAGAGAATCCCAAGCAGACTCCCCACTGAGTGCAGAGCCCAACATGGGCTTGATTCTACAACCCTGAGATTATGTCCTGAGCTGAAATCAAGAGTTGGACACTTGGGGTGCCTGAGTGGCTCAGTTGTTAAGCGTCTGCCTTCGGCTCAGGTCATGATCTCAGGGGGATTGAGCCCTGACAGGCTCCCTGCTCAGCAGGAAGCCTGCTTCTCCCTCTCCCACTCCCCCTGTTTGTGTTCCCTCTCTTGCTGTCTCTCTCTGTGTCCAATAAAAAAATAAATCTTAAAAACAAAAGAGTTGGACACTTAACCAACTGAGCCACCCAGGTGCCCCACCTCTCCCAGTTTTATAATTTTAAAGTCTATTTCAGGTAAAAAGTGGGAAATAAAACTTTGAGGCTGCCTTTCCTGAGGCTCCCTTTCCTGGGAGGACCTAAGCACAAACCCATAACTGTAGCATCCAGACTCTTAGGTCCTTCTGTTCTTTATGTCCTTGAGCTTGAGAATTTCAGAGAAACTGAGATAACTTGGCAGTTAACAACTCCTACAACTTATAAGCTATACAGGTTGCACAACTTACAATTCTTTTTTGTTGTTGTTGTTTCTTTTCTGTTCCTGGAACCAAGCCCTTTATGTAAATATTTATTATAGATTTATGTGTTCCCCATGTCTTGTTCCAAAAAGGGTTTGAGGGAGCTTATAAGAATTCATACAGCATAATCATATGATCAAAATATATAAATAGATCAGAAACCAAGGTGAAGGGAAAGTTGAAACAGTAAGTTGAGACCAGGGGGGAAGTTAGTTCTTAATACTTATACTAATACTATATGCTGCAAAGTCTTAAGTAAATATTTGGCACTGCAGGGCCACAAGGGACTATATGTTATTTGACCCAATTCCCCAACTGGATCTTAAAATCCCTTTTCTTTTTTTTTTTAAAGATTTTATTTATTTGACAGAGAGAGAAAGAGAGAGCAAGGGCAGGAACACAAGCAGGGGGAGTAGGAGAGGGAGAAGCAGGCCTCCCGCCGAGCAGGGAGCCCAATGCGGGGCTCGATCCCAGGACCCCGGGATTATGACCTGAGCCAAAGCAGATGCTTAACGACTGAGCCACCCAGGCACCCCTTAAAATCCCTTTTCAACACCCCTACCGAGTAGCCAGCTAGTCTCAGTTTGCACACCTCTGGTGACGGGGAGCTCACGATATCCCAAGGCAAACCTGGCTACTAGAAGGTGTGAACCCAGGAGTCATAAACTCAAGTACTTCCGGGAGCCAGACAGGCAATAAAAATGAATGAGGTGGGTCTGTGGGGGCTGGGGAGCATATGACCAATGGAACACACACATTGGTTGTATCTGGGGCAACTCTCGCTCCCTCCAGCCAATGATCGCCACATGGAAACCCAGGTCCAGTGTGGTCAAGTCCTTGGGTATTTCAAGAGAAGCTGGATATCCCAATGTATATGGGAAATCTGGTTTTTAAATATTGGCAATTAATTATAAAATGTTGAGTAGGCCAAATAAAACACAACTGCAGGCAGATGCTGCCTATGATCCACCACTTTGTGAGTCCAGAAAAGGCCAAGGTTGTGGGCTTTCAAGTTGGGTCAGAACAGACTTTGTGGCTCTGCCCCGTATTCATTTGGTAATCACTCTAGCCTCAGTTGTCATCTGTAAAGTGGGGATAATAATAGGTCCTGCCTCTTAAAGAGATAGATATGTGATAAGATAGACTGTAAGGTGCTTACCACAGTGTCTGGCAGATAGGAAGTGCCCAATAAATGCAGTGCTGTAAAAAGAAAGAAAGAGAGAGAGAGGGAGGGAGGGAAGAAGGAAGGAAGAAAAGAAAGAGAAAGAAAGGGAAAGGGAAGGAAAGGAAGAAAAGAGAGAGAGAGGGAAGGAAGAAAGGAGGGAGGGAGGAAGGAGCAAAGAAACAAAAAATACTTATAAATAAATACGCAGTGCTAAATAAATGCAATAAATAAACACACTATGAGGGCCTCTCTGGGTTCCTGTCCACTGATCCCACTGCCTATGAAGGTGATTTTTGATAAGGGTTTTTGAGGTACATTCCAAAGTTGGGGACTTTGTTTTCATTTTAATTTAACTGTTTAAATTTAATTTAATGTAATTGTAATTTAATTATTTGTTTAATTGTTCACATTTTCCTCTTAGGTGCTAGAACATGCAGCATATTCCTGTGTCCAGGTGGAGGTGATGAATGGACAGGGACAGAAATGTGCCATGCCCGTGTGTGTGCGTGTGTGTGCGTGTGTGTGCGTGTGAGGGGGTCCCGGGGAGAGGGCATTCCAGGTGGGGAGAACCCCTAGAACAAAGGCACAGAGAGGCCTGTGAGCTCAGGGAGCCAGGCGAGAGAAAAAAGAGAAACACGGCCAACAGCAAGGTGGGTCCCCGTCGGCAGGAGAAGCCTCAGGCCTGTTCCTCCAGGAGGTGAGGAGCCATCCAACAGGTGTGGGCCAGGCAGGTCTGCAGGGGTTATCAGGGATAACAGAATTGTCATGGTTTGCCAGTCACTGAATGTGCTTCCACAGGCCTTACCTCAAATCAGAGTAGAGTTTGCATCTCTTGTCCACAAGTCTGGACAGTCTCTGGGGAAGGTGGGGGAGTAGAATGTTGTTTTTTTTTTTTTTAAATCTTGCTGCCCTAGAGACACACCCATTCTCTGCAGAGGACGTGAGAGAGTGAAGGGCCTGCACTGGGCTACTTGGCTGTGTGCAGAGAGGAGAGTGTGGGCTCCGGGCTCAGCTGGTAGCTATGTCCCCTTGGCCAGTTAGTCCATCTGTAGGGTGGGGATGTAATAGTACCTTCATACTAGGGAATTGTAAGGATTGACGTTCTTGACTCATGGTAAGTGCTCCATAAATGTCCCTTCTGGGACTCTTAGCTCTCCTAGTGGCCTTCCCCCTTGTCTCCTTACCATAAGCCACCACCTTGTATCTGTGGATTGTCTGTCTCCCCATCCCATCTGCTCTTTCTCATTTCATCCCTGATCCCACTTTCCTACTAGTCAAAAACGTGTCTTTGAATTCCTTTCCTTCTGATGCTCTTTGGGAAGAGCCAAAATATCCCACATAGCTAATAAATGGCAGAGATGGGTCTTGAGTCCAGGTCTGACTGACTCTCCAGTTCATAAACTTTGATGCCACACCATGCTCCTTGGGTTTGACACTCGCTGGCTGTGAGAGATTGTCTTGCCCAAGACCCCACAGCATCAATGACAGAGCTGAGATCCAAATCCAGATCTACCTCGCTCCACATCTGGTGATTTTCTCTTACACTGCGCTCCCCCGTCCTCATACGGAATCCTTAATTGCCCTTTAGAATAATCACCATGCTTCTCCCATCTGGCCATTAAGGAATGAAGCATTTTACTATAGCACTTCATTATCAACTCTCCTGTAGGAATTCTGTGAGGTCATCCAGCAGGAGTCACGTCCAGGTTGTGGATGAAGAACCTGAAGCTCAGAGAGGGAAAGCGACTTGCCCAAGGCCACACAGAATTGGTATATCCAAGACTCCCTGTGCTTCCAGAGTCCTAGCTCAGTGCAAACTCCACACCTTAAGTAAACATTTCCTGATGGGTGGTTGGCTACCCTATGTCAGATGCCAACTTGATGCAGAGACTGGGTCTGGTTGTGAGCAGTACCAGAGAGGGCCTTGCTGCTCAGGGGAAGGAAAGGGAAATAATCTTGTCCTGATGGATCTTCATGACCCTCCAGGTGGTGGCCACCCCAGGAACTCTAATCATCAGCACCAGGATAGTGGGATTGCTGTCAGATTGCATTAAGATGACAATACCTACTTAGGTTCTTTTTTTTTTTTTTTTAGAGATTTTATTCTTTTAGAGCAGTTTTAGGGTCACAGCAAAACTGAGGGGAATGTACAGAGATTCCCCACATACTCTGTCTCTCCCCACATGTGTGGCCTTCCTTGTTATCAGCATCCCCAACCAGAGCTGTACCTTTGTTACAGTTGATGAACCTCCACTGACACATTGTCATCACCCAGAGACCATAGAAGTTTACAGTAAGGTTGACTCTTGGTATTGTGCATTCTATGCATTTGGACACATGTATAATGACATGTATCCATCATTATGGTATCATACCAGGAAGTTTCACTGCCCTAAAAATCCTCTGGGTTCTGCCTATTCATCCCTTCCTGTACCCAACTCCAGGCAACCGCTGATCTTTTTACCATCTCCATACTTTTGACTTTTCCAGAATGTCATACAGTTGGAATCATATAGTACATAGTCTTTTCAGTTTGGCTTCTTCACTTAGTAATAAGTTTCCTCCATGTCTTTTCATGGCTTACTAGCTCATTTCTTTTTAGTGCTGAATAATGTTGCATGGTCTGGATGTGCCAGAGCTTATCTACCCAGTGAACAATAACTCCCCATTACCCGCTCCCGCCAGCTGTTGGCAACCACCACTCCTGGTGGTCTGTCTCTGTATTTTGACTACCTTGAGTACTTCCTATACTTTGGATCATACGGTACTTCCCTTTTAATGTCTGTCTTACCTCACTTAACATCATGTCTTCAAAGTTCATCAATGCTGTAGCATGTGTCAGAATTTCCTTCTTTTTTATTTTATTTTTTTTATTTACTTACCTACTTATTTTTTTAATTTTTAAATTATTTTTTATATTTTTTGTTTAAAGATTTTATTTATTTATTTGAGAGAGAAAAAGTGTGAGCAGGAGGGAAGGGTAGAGGGAGAATCAGACTCCCTGCTGAGCAGGGAGCCCAATGAGGCACTCTATCCCAGGGCCCTGAGCTGAAGGCAGATGCTTAACCGACTGAGCCACCCAGGCACACTTACCTCCTTATTTTAAAGCTTTATGCCCCCCCTGGGGCTTGAACTCACGACCCTGAGATCAAAAGTTGCATGCTTTACTGACTGAGCCAGGTACGTCCCCCTAATTTCCTTGCTTTTTAAAGCTGAGTAATAGTCCATTGTATGTTTATATCACATTTTGTTTATCCATCCAATAGTCACTTGGGTTGATCCTACCTTTTAGCTATTACGAATAATACTGCTATGAGCATGAGTATACAAATATCTTTTTGGGACCCTGCTTTCAGTTAGGGGGGACATATATATCCAGGGACATATATATCCAGGAGTTGAATTTCTGGATTACATGGTAACTCTATTTTTAGTATTTTGTGGAATCACCATACTGTTTTCCACAGTGATTGCACCATTTTACATTCCCACAAACAGTGCACAAGGATTCCACTTTCTGTGCATCCTGACCAACACTTGTCATTTTCTGTTTTCTGGAAATAGCCATCCTAATGGGTGTGAGGTAGGATCTCATTGTGGTTTAGATCTGCATTTCCCATAACGATTAGTGGTGTTGAGCTTCTTTTCATGTGTTTATTCACCATTTGTAGATCTTCTTTGGAGAAATGTCTATTCAAGTCCTTTGCCCATTTTTAAATCAAGTTGGTTTTTTGTTGTTGTTGTTTTTAAATATTTTATTTCTTTATTTGAGAGAGAGAGAGAATATGCATGAGTGGGGGAGGGGCAGAGGCAGAGGGAGAAACAGACTCCCCACTGAGCAGGGAGCCCAACGCAGGGCTTGATCCCAGGACCCTGAGATCATGACCTGAGCCAAAGGCAGACGCTTAACTGACTGAGCCACCCGGGCACCCCGGTTTTTTGCTGTTGTTGATTGTAGGAGTTCTTTATATATACTGGATATAATTTGCAAATATTATTTTCTGTAAGTTGCCTTTTCATTCTGCTAATTGTATAAAAGGCTCTTTCTCAGTGACCACCATGGAGCATTGAAAGTTTTCCTGATAGATAGAAATATATACCTTTCCCCTTATTATATTTTCATGAACATTTCTCTATATCATTAGATGCTCTTCAAAAACATCATTTAATATTCCTTCTTACTGACAGATCTTAGTTTATCTATTCATTCTCCTAATTTTGGACACAATATTTCCCTATTGTAAATGAAGCCAGGATGAACATACTGGTGCCTAAATCTTTAGGAGCATCTCTCATTATTTTCTCACAATTGATTCCTAGAAGTGGAATGGGCTGACTCAGATGGTTCTTAGTCATCATGTTTTTTTTCCTTACAATTTGTGCCAATTTCATCCCATCAGCAGTGGGATAAAAGTGATCTATCTTTGCCAACATTGAGTATTATGCTTTTGAAAATCTGCTAATGTGAAATATGAATATTGATAATATATATTTTTAAGATTTTATTTATTTATTTGACAGAGAGAGACACAGTGAGAGAGGGAACACAAGCAGGGGGAGTGGGAGAGGGAGAAGTAGGCTTCCCGTGGAGCAGGGAGCCCGATGCGGGGCTCGATCCCAGGACCCTGGGATCATGACCTGAGCTGAAGGCAGATGCTTAATGAGCATCATATATAATGGAATCCCCATATATTAATGAGCCACCCAGGCACTCCAATAATATATGTTTTTTAATAGTGTGTTGTGTGTTGCTATGTGCCAGGCACTGTGCTATGCCCAGAGGATACAAATAAGTAAGACAAAACCCAGTCCTGGGACATTGCTTCTGGTCCTAGTTAGTCACCACACATCTAAGACCTCCTTTGGGCTCTGAGATTTTAGTTATCATTGTTTTTTCTTCATCCCCCCATGATTTATGGTGCCTGATAGCTGGGAGAGCAGTTTCCCACTCATTCTCTGGGTGAGTTCTCACAGCGCCCTTCCAGGGGGCAAATAGGGAAATGAGGTCCAGAAAGGTGAACTAACTTGCCCAAGGTCATACAGTCAGTTAAGTGCCTGAGGAGGAAGGAATTAGCAGCCAACTCCCATCTGATTTTCTTCAGAAAACATCAAAGATGGGAATTTAGAAGACATTAGCTCGATGCTTAGCTGGTAGAGCCTTCCTTAGGTCCCAGAGCCTCCATCCACACTGAACCTGGGCACTCAGCCAAGCGAGAACCATCCAGGTTGTCTCAGGAGCTTGGCCTCGGTCCAAGCCTGGCATTTTGTTTCTTCCTGAAAGAGGCTCTGGGATGCCACCTCCTTGCATTCTAATAAATCATTCCCTTTACAGGCTTTTTTTTAAAAATTGAGATATAACTCACATAATATTATATTAGTTTCAGGTGTACAACATAATGACTTGATATTTGTATATGTTGCAAAATAACTGCAATAAATCCAGTTAGCATCCATCACCACACACAGTTAAAGTTTTTTTTCTTGTAATGAGAACTTTCAAGATCCACTCTTTTTTTAAGATTTATTTATTTATTAATTTGAAAGAGAGAGAATGAGAAGAGAGAGAGAGAGAGAGAGAGCACGTGAGGGGGGGGGGGTCGGAGGGAGAAGCAGGCTCCGTGCTGGGCAGGGAGCCCGATGCGGGACTCGATTCCGGGACTCCAGGATTATGACCTGAGCCGAAGGCAGTCGCTTAACCAACTGAGCCACCCAGGCACCCCTCAAGATCCACTCTTTTAGCTACTTTCAAATATCCAATATAAAAATCATTAATTATAGTCACTATGCTGTACATTATCTACCCAGGACTTATTCATTCTATAGCTGGAAGTTTGTACCTCTTGACCCCCTTCACCCATGTGGCCCACCCTCCACTCACCACCTAAGGCAACTACCAATCTGTTCCGTGAGCTCAGATTTTTGTTGTTTGTTTGTTTTTGATTTTGATTTTTGGTATCCACATATAGGTGAGATCATAGGGTATTTATCTTTTTCTGTCTGACTTATTTCATTCACTTTTGCAGTCTTTCTACACAATCCCTTTTCAGACCTCTTCCCTAAATGGTATTAAATTTCCTAAAAGATCAAACTTTCTTAACCAACAGGACTCCTTACATTTGCAATTATTGTTTCCCTGGAGGACACTATGGCCCTCAACCCAGTAAAGGAAGGAAAAAGATCCACCATTTATGGAGCACATATTAAGTGCCAGGCACTATCCCACACCATATCTCAGTCAATCCTCACAACAAACCTGAGCAGTAGCATTAATAGCCCCTCATTTTGCTGATGAGGAAACTGAGTCCCAAAGCGTTAATGTGACTTGCACTGGGTCCCTCAGCTCTCTGGCAAGAGGTGGAACTGGGATTCAAACCTAAGACCATCTGGACCCCACAGTCCAGGCTTGTCATTTTTCATAGCCCAGAGCTACACTGTCCATTTAAACTTAAATTAATTCAAATTGAGTAAATACAATTCAGTTCCTCAAGAGCACTAGTCATATTTCAAGTGCTCAGTAGCCACATGTGGCTGGTGGCTACCATATTAGACGCTGCAGACATAGAACATTTCCCTCACTGTGGAAAGGTCTTTTGGACAGTGCTGCTCTCGAATGTCAGAGAGAAGAGGAAATTTGGTGATTTTCCCCTTGCAAGAGGAGCCAGGCCATCTGTCATTTGCCAACCCTGTGAGGAGTCCATCAGAAGTTATTTTCTCTGGGTGAGGTCATAATTAAACTGTCCGTGGGTGTCCAGGCTATGATTTACCTTTCTCCTGGTATGGTAGGAGACTGCAAGCGGGCTCAATTCAGTCCAACTCAGGCTAGGTACCAGCAGATCCCTTTCTTCCCTCTCCTCCCGCCCCGAAGCTCCTAGGTGTCCAGTGCCCTCCTCTGTCGCAGAGCATTTGGGATGCCTCCAGCCATTAAAATGGGATGTCCTCACAGGGTAGGACAGATGAGGACTGAGCAAAATTTCATGGCACTGTGGGCTTCGTTCTGGCTGGGTGGTCATTGCGTCATGCTTGCCACTGGGGTGAGTTGAGTGACAATGACGGGGAGGACTGATGGAGCTCCTTGGCAAGGGGATGTCTGGTTATAATGAGCTATTTTTCTCCTGCCTAGGAACTCTTTCCAGTGTTTGGGAATTCTCACTTTGTAAATGAAGGCAGAGTCTTCCTGCCACCACAGAAGCCCAAAAGTTCAGATGTTTGCTTTTAAAGCTTCTACTACAGGTAAGAGATAGATATGTGATCAAAGCTCAACCAATCAGAGCTTGGGTTACAGAGAAGCTGGGACTGTGGAGAATCCTTATGAGGAGGGTGGGCAGTGCCCATGGCCAGATGTCTGTGGTGAAAGCTGCGCATCCAGTGTCCTCACCAGTCTGGCCAAGTAGAACATGCTCCCACGTGACCTGGCTTTGCTCATTCCTGGACACTTCTCGAAAATTCCTGAGGATTTTTTGAACTTCCCATTACCCTTTTAATGAATCCTATTTCTGCTGCCTTCAGTCAGAATTGGTTTCTGTTGCTTATGATGAATAGTGCTCACTGGAATTAGAGCAGATCATTTCTAGGCTGGAGTTTGCGCCATCTGGCAGGGAGAGATCTCTTTTCTGGCCCACATGATCTTTCTATATCAGGACCCTTTGTCCCCACCCCATTGGCCTCATTCCCCTTGTTGCATTCCTACCATTACTTCCCTCAAACTTATTTTTTTTAAAGATTTTATTTATTTATTTATTTTACAGAGAGTATATGCAGGGGGAGCGGCAGACAGAGGGAGAAGGTGCAGGGCTCCATCCAGGACCCTAAGATGATTTTCTGAGCCACCCAGGTGCCCCTCCTTCCCTCAAACTTAGCAAATCTCTGGAAACAGGGGGTTGGAAGCTCTGCTCTGACTTACCAAGACTTCTTTCATTCCGAGTCTCCTCTCCAGGAATTTGGGGACTCAGAAAGTCTTTTCCCTATTTTTCTTCTGAAACAACTCCTCCTTGAGCAATAAATGCCTCCCAGTCTGGGTTGGATGGAAAAGGGGTCACACTGAAAAGGAAATGGAACATAATAGTAATATATATAAGAAAAAATTTACCTTGGGCGCCTGGGTGGCTCAGTTGGTTAAGCAACTGCCTTCGGCTCAGGTCATGATCCTGGAGTCCCGGGATCGAGTCCCACATCGGGCTCCCTGCTCAGCGGGGAGTCTGCTTCTCCCTCTGACCCTCTTCCCTCTCGTGCTTTCTATCTCTCATTCTCTCTCTCTCTCTCAAATAAATAAATAAAAAATAAAATCTTTAAAAAAAAAAAAGAAAAAGTTTATCTCACCACACTAGAGTAACTAACCACCCCAGTTTGCCCAGACTGAGGGATTTCTTGGGACATGAGACTTTGGGTGCTAAAACAAGGGAAGTCCTGTGCAAACCAGGATGAGTTGGTCACTCTACACTTTAGTACTGCTATTACTACCACTCATCCTGTTCCTTCACACAGCATTATACAGCTTGCTGAGGACACAGTCAGCACCAGACTCTCACAACACATCAACAGTGCTTTATCAGGGGTTCTTTTTCTTTCCAATTAAATGAAAAAAAATCTTATTGTTCTTCAAATTTTCATTTCCTTTCATATGAGTGAGCATGTTTTTGTATGTTTAAAAGCCATGTTTTCTATTATTTTTTCTTGGAAATATCTATTCATCCCCTTTCATCCACCTGTTTTTTTTTATTATTATGAAGCAATAAAGACACCCAGTTAAATATGGTGGATTGATGACATTTATATGAACTCCACTTATATGACAATAAGGAATAAAAAAAATATATCATCCCATGATGATAATGGTACAGGAGGGAGACATTAGTAGTCCCGAAATTTCAGTAAGCTTTTGGCAGACGGAGACAGAGGGCAAGTAGTAACTGACTTAACAGAGGGAGGAAGTTATGACCTAGAGTCTGCAGAAGGGAATATTGATGACTGAAAGGTGAGTCCGGAGTCCATAGAGAGGATGGATGCTAAAGTTGAGGAAATCTCCCAGAGAGTAGGAAAAAAAAAAAAAAGAAAGAAAAAGCCAAAAAGAGAGGAGAATAAGAGGACTACAATGAGAATACTAAGAGCTCATTCCATGAGGTACAACTTCTGACTAAGAGAAGTTCTAGAAAGAGAGAATGGGGGCGGGGGGAATAGAGAGGAGAAAATTACCAAAGAAATAATATAAGAAAATTTCCCAGAACAAAGAGATACAAGTCTCCAGATTGAAAGGACTCAGCTAACACAACAATGAGAAAAAACACTCACTGAGGGGAATCATCATCAAATATCCTAACATTGTGTAGATAAAGACAACAGCCTAAAAGCTTCCAAAGATTAAAAAAAAGAATTAGTCATATACAAAGGAACAGGATTCAGAACAGTGTTAGTGGTCTTAAATGTAGATACCAAAAGAAAGTAGTGCAATGCCTTGAAAATTCCAAGAGAAAATAATTTTCAACCTAGATTTCTATACCCTGCTAAACTATTAATAAAGACATATTTGGACATACAAGGACTACAAATATTTGCTTCCATGCACCCTTTCTCAGGAATCTACTGAAAAATGTGCTACACAGAAATGAAGGAGTAAATCCTGGAATTCCAGTAAAACTGGAAGACACTGGGTCCAGGGAACAGGGAATCCAGTCCAGGAGAAAGACGTAGGAAAGAGCAAATGTGACAGTTGTGTGTTAGGTTTGGAGAGCACCAGTCCAGATTGAAGCTGAGGTCTTCAAGAGAAAAAAAAAAACAAAACAAAACTCATGGACTATTTGTTGTGTCTAAACATCTGGAAAATTCACTGCTAAGCATTTGCCTGATTTATTGACCCTATATAAAAAAATTAACAATAGCTACAAAGAAAACTAATGAAAAAGAAAAAAATCAAGGCAATTATTAATCTTAGAAAATACCAAAAGATGTGGAAGAAATGAAACGTAAACATAAACACATTATTTGATTCAGTAGAAAATGTATTTTTCTTTTTCTTTTTTAAGATTTTATTTCTTAGAGAGACAGTGACCACGAGTTGGGGGGAGAGGCAGTGGGAGATGGAGAAGCTGACTCCCGGCTGAGCAGGGAGCTTGATGCAGGGCTTGATCCCAGGACCAGGAGATCATGACCTGAGTTGAAGGCAGCCGCTTAATCATCTGAGCCACCCAGGTGCCCTAGAAAACAGTATTTGTAGTCATTATAGGGTAAACATGATTTACTGATTTAACTATATTCAATAATGGGTAGGTTAATAGGAGAAGGGAAGTAAACTGGGGCCCAGAGGATGATTCAGAGTTAGGTTTCTTAGCTGGGATCAGCTAACTACTGTGACAAAAACCCTCCACATCCCAATCACTGAATCTAACAAAAGTTTATTTTCTTGTCCATCTTAAATGATGGAAATTGTCTGGCTTCCTGGCCAGCTGTCCTTTAAGGGGTGTCTTATTGATCTCCTAAGGCCTTGGAATCCTTCACTTTTTTTAAGTTTTTATTTTAATTCCAGTTAGTTAACATACAATGTTGTTAGTTTCAGGTATACAATGGAGTCCTTCACTTGAAAGCAGAGAAAGTGTGAACCAGTGTATGGGAAGTTTTTATGGGCCAGGCCTGAGAATGTACACATCATACTCAGTTGGTCAGAAATTGGTCTTAAGTGCAAGGCAGGCTGAGAAGTGTAGTCTAGTTGTGTGTTCAGGAGCAAGGAAAGAGGTTTTGGGGAGCAAGTAGCAATATCTGCTAGAATAGGCAAAAGTAGGGTGTGGGGTAAGGAAGAGCATCTCAGGTATCCATTCATGTAATACTCAACACATATTTATTGAGCAACTACTATAGACTAGGCAAGGTTTTAGGCATGGCAGCTATAGTGGTAAACCGAGACTCTGCTCTTATGGAGCTTTCTGTTTGCTGGGGAATGGCATATGGATTTTATTTTATTTTATTTTTTAAGAAGGCTCCACACCCAGCATGGAGCTGAACACGGGGCTTGAACTCATGAACCTGAGATCAAGACGAGCTGAGATCAAGAGTGAGAAGCTTAAGGTCGAGTCACCCTGGGGGCCCCCAGTATATGGATTCTTATGGGGGCAGGTAGAACCTGGCCTCAGACCAATGTGGCTGGAACAGACTTACAGCAATTTTGTAGGAAGCCATAAGGGTTTTGGATTTGATTCTAAGAGCAGTGGGATTCCATCAAAGGATGTTAAGCTAGGAACATGACATGCTTTGTTTTACCTTTTGAAGCGATCATTCTGGCGGCCTTAGGGAAAAATGGCTTAGCGGGGTAGGGCTGGACATGAGTAGAAGCAGATATTTCGGGCAATCTAGAGGTGAGGGGAGACCGGTCTGGCCTGGTATGATGGCAATGAAGATGGAGAAAGGTGGAGAGACGGGAGAAATATTTGAGAGGTAGATTAAGAGATATAGTGACTGAGTGGGTGAGGGGGTGAAGGAGGGGGAAGAGACAGGAATAATTCCTAGTTTTTTGGCTTAAGTGACTGAGTGGCCCTAAATGGGAGCAGTCTCAGTAGCAGTTCGGGACTTAAGTCAGATAATGTGAAAGCGCTTTAGGAAAGGTCAAACGGCGGCTGAAATCACGTGGCGGGACCAAGGCAGTGAGTTCCATTTTACAGATGGGGAAACTGAGATACGAGAGTCTGGCAGATGGGGGCAGGTAACGACGCGCTCACCTCACACCTCTTGGGTGGGTGAAAGGACTGAGGCGCGTTGGGGACCTACTAAGCGCCAGTACTGTGCCGGGCCAGGCTCGGCTCCGCTCCGCGGGCTTCCCTGTTCCCCGCTCGTGTTCCAATAAAGTTATTGAAATTGACACCGGTTGCTAAGGAAGTGGGTCGCTGAGCCGGGTTGCTAAGGAAGTGAGCGGCCGCCGTCTCTCCCCATCCGGGGCAGCGGGGAATGGCTGAGCCCCGGGCTTGCCGCCGCCCCCGCCGCCGCCGCCGCCGCCGCCGCCGCCACCGCCAGCTGTCGGCTCGCGCCGCAGGTGAGTCGGGGAGGGGCCGGGGCTCCCGCGGGGCAGGCCCATCCTGTCCGCCGCCCGCGATCTGCCCGGAGGCCCGCGCGGGCGCCGCCGCCTGGCTCTGGGGCTTCGCGAGCGGGAGCATCCTCTGCCCTGCCTCCCGGGCATCCTCCAGCGGTCCGGGCGGCCTCGCCCCTAGTCCTTCGGGCGGAGGTGCGGCCCGACCCTCAGACCCGGCCGCGAGGGGTCGGGGTCCATCCGGAGGGGTCTGCGGCGGTGGTCAGGGACCCAGCTCTGGAGAGAGGCAGGGAAGCGAGAGCCTGGGGTCCGAACCTCGCCGCTGCCCCCGGCTCACTGTGTGACCTTGGGCAAGTCCCTTCCCCTGTCAGGCTTCAGTTGACGGTTCAGGGATCTCCTAACACTTGCTGCTCGGAGTAGTTAAGATGATGAGGTGTGTATGTTAAGTGTCCTAAATGGGGAGAGGGAGAATTCTTAGGGCACCCTGACATGGGGACCAAGAATCCAGTTTCAAGTCGAGAGTGTCTGAGTTGGAGAGTCTGTATCTCCATTTGTGTGGCCTTGTCTTGGGCAAGTTAATCTCCGAGCCGCCTTTTCTTATCTGTAAAATGAGTTAATGAACCACTGCGGAAAGCCAATGAAACAGAGTATGTCAGGTAGCTTGGCACATAGTTAAGTGTCCAACAAGCTATTATGAGGCATATAGGGTGGTTTGGGTGAGGTTTCCAAGAGATGACTTTAGGACTGGTGGGATTTAAGTGTGCAGAGCACCAGCTCATATGTGTATCCTTTCGCTGTTGACATCCCACCGCCCCCAGTTTTCCTTCTCCATGCTGCTCGGAGCAGGGGAAGTGATGTGGACCGGCACAAGTAGCCCTGGTGGTGGAAACCCTGAGGTCAAGTTCTTGTAGATGACTGAGGTTATGGTCTCATTTTCAAATACGTGGGCTTTGTTGACCCTTCCAGAGCAAAAGTGTATGTCTTAGGTCTTTTGGAAAGTGCTTAAAGCTTAATCGCTATTTGCAAGTATGTGATTAAGAAGCACTTTTCGGTACATTATCTCACTTAATCTTCACGTAGACTTTTTCGGGTAGGTGGTGATGTTATCCCCATTTCACAGACGAGGAGACTGAGGCTCAGAAAAGCGAATGACTTGCCTAAGAATCTTATCTCTATAAAATGGTGGAGCTGGACACATTGCCAGGTAAATCCTGTATTTTCTCCCCTGTACCCTGATGTCTTTGCTTTCTCAACAATAGCTGTTACAAAGCCACCGGGTATTCTTTTGCTTCTTCTAACTGCTACAGCTTAGAGCCTTTTTTCTCCAGTGGCAAGGAAATAAGATCTTTTTTTTTTTTTAATATTTTATTTATTTATTTATTTGACAGAGAGAGACACAGCGAGAGAGGGAACACAAGCAGGGGGAGCAGTGGAGGGAGAAGCAGGCTTCCCACTGAGCAGGGAGCCTGATGTGGGGCTCGATCCCAGGACCCTGGGATCATGACCTGAGCCGAAGGCAGACGCTTAACGACTGAGCCACTCAGGTGTCCCAGGATCTTTATAAGATCTATAAGATCTTATATAAAGCTTCATTTAAATAGATACCATCCAAAGTGTGGACTTCAAAAAAAAGCTGGCATGTTTAAAAGGGGGCTTCTCTGTCCCTCAGTCCCCACCTCTTTAAAATGAAAGAAGAGGGCTAAGTGACATCTGAAGGCCCTTTCAGTGCTGTTGTGCAATTCTGATTGCAAGCTATGGAGCCCGGCTGTCTGGGTTCAAAGCTTGCCTCTGCCACCTCCAAATGCCACTGGGCAATTGACTTCATCTCTGTGCTATGGCTTCCTCATCTGTAAAATGGGGATAATAATAGTATCTACCATGTATGGCTGTGGTAAGGATTCATTTGAGCCCAATACATGTAAAATGCCTGGCATGTTTGATAAATGTCAGCCATTATTATTAGGGCTTAACATAGCACCTATACTATATTTTATATTCTATTTACGGTTGGTGAGTGACTAAATTAAAGTATGTGCTCATAGGACCAGATTTGTCAACCTCAGAAGCTCACTACAAGCTTAAAACAGTAGCTGTCACAGTATAACATAAATGTTAGTATTATTACAGGGTGGCCTCCAGGAAACTGCAACCCCATGCCAGAATGGGTTGCAAAGAAAGATGAAAGCTGATGGTAGGAAGTCAGGTTTGGTAGCCCAACTCCCAATTCAATAAATGTGTACTAAATTCCTCTGTGCCAAGCACAACAGAAGATGTGGAAATCAGTCCCCACGCCGTATACTTCAAGAGCCTCCAAACTTAATTTGCATATTACCGGTTTTGGAAATGATTTGAGGTTTTTTTTTTTTTAAGATTTTATGTATTTATCTGACAGAGAGACACAGCGAGAGAGGGAACACAAGCAGGGGGAGTGGGAGAGGGAGAAGCAGGCTTCCCGCGGAGCAGGGAGCATGGTGCGGGGCTCGATTCCAGGACCCTGGGATCATGACCTGAGCTGAAGGCAGACGCTTAACGACTGAGCCACCCAGGCGCCCCATGATTTGACTCTTTAAATGAATTCCTATCTTGTGTTTACCCCTACTGCAGGATAAAGCTGCTGGTTCACATCTCTTCTTTTGTGTCCCTAGGCTTCTGTTGGGTGCTTGAGTTAGAAGTTTCATTTTGACAACTGATGTGTGGGTTCCTGAGAAAGAGCCTTCTCTTGCGCTGGTTAATAATACATGCTCTCTGTACAGTGCCTAGTGATTCACAAAAGTGTTTAAGTGTGCCTTCACTCATTTGGTATTATTAGTAGCCCTACGAGGAAGAATAAGGTGCAGATTTAAAATCCCCATTTT
This sequence comes from Zalophus californianus, assembly GCF_009762305.2. Lineage (NCBI taxonomy): Eukaryota > Metazoa > Chordata > Mammalia > Carnivora > Otariidae > Zalophus > Zalophus californianus. The sequence continues at coordinate 113,937,306 of NC_045602.1, forward strand.
TCAGTCAAGGGACGTGAGGTAAGAGAAGCCATGCTGCTAGTAAGTCGTCCATTTCACCTGGGCATTGGGTCTTCCAGCTCCAAGTTCAGTGCTCTTGCTCTATACTACCTCAGTTTTATTCATGCCACATTTGCTGAGCATCTCATATGTGTCAGGCCCTGTTCCAGCCTGGAGATATGATGGTTCAGAGGTAGATGAGGTCCTTGCTTTCATGCAGTTTACATTCCAGTGGCAGTAACAGAGAAATAAACCAATAAATGAACAGGTAATGTGGATAGAAATAAGGACTGTGAAAACACTGAAACAGTGATGTCAGAGTAACTTCTTATGGGGATTGGGGTGCTGCTACTTTGGATGGTCAGAGAAGGCCTCTCTAAGGGGGTGACTTTTTTTTTTTTAAGATTTGTATTTATTGAATTTAGAGAGAGTTCGCAGAAGAGGGGGAGGGGCAGAGGGAGAGAGAATTTCCAAGCCGACTCCCCACGGAGCATGGAGCCTGACATGGGGCTTGATCCCAGGATCCTGAGATCATGACCTGAGCCAAAATCAAGAGTCGGACACTTAACTCACTGAACCACCCAGGCACCCCTAAGGTGATGACATTTTTGCTGAGATTTGCTGCCCGAAGGGGCCAGCCATTTGGAAATGTGGCCGAAGGAACAGCAAGGGTGAAGGCTCTGAGGGAACAAACTTGGTAAGTTCTGGGAACTGAAAGAAGGCTCAGAGTGGCTGGAGCAGGTGAGTTGGAGGTGAAAGGAGAGGGAGAATGGAGAGGTGGACTGATGGGGAGGGGTGAGACCTCAGATCATACAGGGCTTGTAGGCTAGAGTAACTGATTGTGATTTGATTTTAAAAGCTTGGGAAGCCACTGAAGGCTTTAAGTAGGGGAGTGACAATAGTTTATTTTTTGGTTGTTTTTTTTTTTTTTTAAGATTTTTATTTATTTGAGAGAGTATGAGAGAGAGAGAGAGCATGAGCTGAGGGGAGGGGCAGCAGGAAAGGGAGAAGCAGACTCCCTGCTGAGCAGGGAGCCTAAAGCAACTCTAGCCCAGGACCCTGGGATCTGATCTGAGCGGAAGGCAGACGCTTAACCTGTTTTTTATTTTTTAAATCACTTTGGCCTCTGTGTGACTAATGAATTTTAAGGGGGATAAGCATGGCAGCCAGAAGGATAGTTAGGAGGCGAGTAGAGAGGTGATGGTGGCCTGCTAGAGGGGTAGCAGTGGAGATGAGTACAGGAGGGTGAATTGGGGATGTGTTTTGGAGGCAGAACCGCAGGATGGTGGTTGGGAGAAGAGCCGAAGGAATCAAGGATGACTCCTGGGTTTTTGGCCTGAGCAGTTAGGTAGATGTTGGTGGTGCCATCTGCCTCTAAAATGATGAAAGAACTTTTTGGTAAGGTGCCCTGTGAGGAAGAATTAGCAATGGCTTACTCTGAACTTGCTGGAGGGTCAGAAGACACAAACATCATACCTTCTAGTCCTTGGGTAAGAGATCCCAGCTTATGCCGCAGGAGGACAGCCAGATGGGTCTCACTGAAGTCCCCACCTTGGACATCCACAAGCCCTGCTTTTCTTACACTCTGGCTTTTGGGCAGTTTGTGGAGTGGCAGGCGTGGACTTTGCCAGGGCAGTGCCCATCTGTCTCATGCTGTTGGCATTGATGTCCTGACTTGAAATCTTGGCAAATGAAGGCTGGAAGGAGGCTGGCCAGCTCTGGGAGAGAGAACAGAATCATTACTAGTGAAGCTCACTGTCGGTGCCTCACATGGCCACAGTTTTCCTACCAAAGTGGTTCTTTCCTTGGCCATCAAATGACATTTCTAAAGTTTCAGGGCTTTTGATATGGGGATCCCTTGAAAAGCTGTTGTGTTCTGCCAGAATTCCTAGAGGATCCTTACATGGATTATCTCTTCTGAGCAGGAGAATTCAAGCCTTTTTTTCATATATGCTAATAATTGCTCTTGTAAATTTAGTTTACAATGTTGTAAGTTCCATGCTAGGAATAGTAAGACTGATAATCCCACCACCTCCACTTATAGAGCAGTTTAGAATGCGCTTTCCTATGAATTTTTATTTACTAATTCCTGTCAGTGGAGATCACGTGGAAGATGTACTGTCCTCGGTTTACAGACATTGAGATGCTAAGAGGTCATTTGTTTTAGTCCATAGTGTGAGGCACCTGCTAGGTGCTGGGTTAGGTAGATCCTTGCTGCTCAGAGTGTGTTTTGCGTGACAGAATACCCATGTCCCCTGGAAGCTTGTTCAAAATCTGGGCCTAGATCTAATACACCAGGCTGCATTTTACCAAGACCCCCCAGTGTGTCCTGTGCAAGCTAAAGCTTCAGGTGCACTCATTTGGTAGTAAGTGGCAAAACTAGGCCTTGCCCATGATAATGATAATAAAAGTAATAGGAATAGCTACCGTTTTTTGAGCCAAGCACTGTCATTAAGTACTTGAGACAGGTTGTCTCATTTAGTCCTCAAGGCAACCCCGAACATGGGTACTGTTAGGAATCCCACTTTCCAGAAGAGGAAAGTAGAGGCACACAAAAGTAAAACGACTTCCCCAGATCTGCTGAGTCTGAGGCCATTGCTCCTTCTACCACTGAGCTCACTCATCTTTCAGGCGGGCAGTATATCCCTTGCTGTCTTGTCGAGATCCCTTCTCTTCTGTTCCTGGGTAACCAATGTCAAATGCTGATGAAAAAGTGACTTCAAAGAATGTTTGAGGAAATCAGGGGCAAAACCCTTGAGCTATTTTAACTGAACTTGGATGTCAATCACTTGACCGATAGTCAGTAAACAGATATCCAAGTTATAAGATAAGCCACCTCTCACACTTCTTAGCAGCCCAACACTCAAGGCCAAAACAGCTGACTTGGGTGGGAACTGTGAGCTTGTACTGAGTCATTTGGCCCTACACTGTTTCTTGATGGTGGTGATAACATCTGTACGGCTGAGAAGAGGGCAGCCCAGGTCCCTACCCCCCACTGACTGCCTGCGAAGGATTCAGTTTTGTGGTGCCTCAGTTTTCCCTCTCTGCCCCGTGGGCTCATTATTTTCCTTTCAACATTTCCTGATCTCCCCAGAGTCTTAAAAAGATTTCTTGGTCAGGGTGTGCCATCACAGGAAATTCTGGTGTGAAAAGAGGTAGGATCTGGGCGGTTGGGGCAAGAATTTTAGCAGCAATTGTGCCACTTGCTGTATGATCTGGGGTAAGTAACTCAACCTCTCTGGCCCTCAGTTTCTGTATACACAAAATAAGGACCTGGACAGCCTTCTAAGGCTCTTCCAGCCCTGCCTGGAAGACTGAGTGGGGAGTCAAGTGGTATTTTCTTCTTCCTTGGTGACTTCATGCTGGGCTTTCTCCCAGACCTTCTAGGGTGGGGCTTTTCGAGCATATTTCTTGGCAGCCAGAGATCATTGATTGCAATCAGCTCATCTTATCAGCGTCACATCTGCACTGCAGCTCGGCATGTTCATGTTTAAGGCTCAATTAGTCATGGTGACACATTGTGTCTCCTCACTTTGTCACACAGCAGGCGTTGAGCTCTTCACACACAGGCAGATCTATCTTTAGTATGCTGATTTATTTAAATCAGGGTTTGCATTAGAGAGCACCCAGTGATAATTGTGGTGGGTGTGGTTTTATTTTTAAAGTTTTTGGCAGGATATTTGCAGCACTTGCATTTTGTCATATTTGAGCACGGTGTATAAATGGAAGCGGGTCCAAGGGAACTAGAAACTGTAGGAGATTGTTGGGAGTTGAGACATGACATGCTCTTACCTACTCTGGGGTCCTTCATATCACCTTCAGCAGTGGTTCCAGGAACTGCTTGCTTTGGGGCTTTTGTGTGGGAATAAAGTAAATAGAAACTAAAAGCTCATAGCACGGTTTCCCTGGTATAGTGGATTGCAGTAATCATTACTTTATAACACATTTCACTAACCTAAGCAAAAAAAATCTAGCTAGTAAATCACAAAAGATTCCATTCAGGTGAGATGAAATATCAGTTCGGGTTACTTAAGATAACCGCAAGAAGATAGTTCTTGGTGGAAATAGTTACTGGTTTTGCAAGATCTGCAGTAACGAGTCAGATTCTAGCCTAAGAAATATATCGTGTTTTTCTTTCCTTATTTCTTCAATTGCCAGCATTTTAAATTAATTATTTGTGTATTTCCCAGCATTTTTTAATAGAATTTTTTTCCTCATTATAAAAATAATGAATTTCTGTTGAGGAAAAATGAGGAAAGTCCTGAAAAGATTAAATAAGAGGGGCACCTGGGCGGCTCAGTCGTTAAGCATCGCCTTCGGCTCAGGTCATGATCGACCACTGCATTAGGCTCTCTGCTCCGCGGGAAGCCTTCTTCTCCCTCTCCAACTCCCCCTGCTTGTATTCCCTCTCTCACTGTCTCTCTCTGTGTGTCAAATAAATAAATAAAATCTTAAAAAAAAAAAAAAAAGGATTAAGATTCACTTTGGGGTGCCTGGCTGGCTCAGTCAGTGGAGCGTGCAACTCTTGATCTCAGGGTTGTGAGTTTGAGCCCCATGTTGGGTATGGAGATCACTTAAAAATAAAATCTTTAAAAAAATGCTTTTAGGGTGCCTGGGTGGCTCAGTTGGTTAAGCGACTGCCTTCGGCTCAGGTCATGATCCCGGAGTCCTGGGATCGAGTCCCACATCGGGCTCCCGGCTCAGCAGGGAGCCTGCTTCTCCCTCTGACCCTCTCCCCTCTCATGCTGTTTCTCTCTCTCAAATAAATAAATAAATAAAATCTTTAAAAAAAGTGCTTTAAAAGATTCCCTTTAAATCCTACCACCCAGAACTAATCACTGTAACATTTTACTATCCAAAGGCAAATATATCCTAAATATATTTTTTCTCTTGGATGTACAGTTACCTATTTCCCCTACTGTTGTCATTTAAGCTAGTTTCAATATTAAATATTATAAATAATGCTACAGAGAACATCTTGATTGTCTTTGCATAAACCTTTGTCTGCATTTCTGACAATTTCTTTAAACAAGATGATTTAATTGTTAAAAATTTTTAATTATAAAGGCAGCCTCCTTCGATAATGTTTTTAACAAGGCAGTGTCTAAATAAAGTTGCAAAAGCAGACATTATTACAATTTGGTGGCAAATGTGAAAATGGTATCCTATCTCAATTTCAACACACTTGTCTACTTGCAGGTATATTTTTAGATAAATGTACTCAAAGCAGACTTTTCATTTTCCATTTGGATATGTTCATTTAACTTCGTAACCCTGTTTCCATGTTTATGGTAAACTCTCCCTAGCATTAGGCGTTTGTTTCCAGCTTTTTATAATCACATATAGTGCTCTAATGAACATCTCTGCTTCTCTCTCAGCCTCATAAGAGAACAATTCTAAATAAATCCTTTGGGGAAAGTTAGAACTTGAAAAAGTTCTAAAGGAGAAGTGTACGTTTCCTTCTTAAAATTTTATTAGGAGCGTCTAAAATAATTTTTTAAAACTCCAGCTTTATTGAGATATAATTCACATACCATAAGGATTTTTGAATAATTTTTCTCAGTCTTCTTTGTTGCTTCTCCTTAATCCACTTTTCTTTTTGATACAGAATTCCCAATGTTTAAGACCCAGAACATGGGCCTATTTCAACCCTCCATTCCCTGAACAGGCTGTTGGTTGGTGACATTAACCAGAAATGCTCTACATAACTGTCAGGTTTGTGCACTGTGTGAGCTATGAGAGCACACATACCATTGTGGAACTGGACAATGAACCATGACAGTACTGGTGGACTTTTGGAGAGGGTTTTTTAAAAAATATTTCCCTCATCATATTACTGAAATAAATCCTGTAATTTATAGGAAATTCTGCTTCATCGACTTTGGGAACTGTTTACTATAGAGGTAGCATATGTAGGCAGAGCCTCTCCAACATTAATGTACACACGAATCACCAGAAATTTTGATAAAATGGGATTTTGATTTGGGGGATCTAGATGGAGTTAGATTCTGCAGAGTTAAACTAGGTGGAACAGGAGAAGATTTTCGGTGGCACTCAAATACAACATCCTGAATTACATTGAATGGCATGGTGAGCGTTATTCCCCCCTTTTTTTTTAAAGATTTATTTATTTATTTGAGGGGAGGGAGGGGCAGAGGGAAAGGGAGAGAGAAACTCTAAGCCGACTCCACGCTCGGCATGGAGCACGGAGCCCAAGCAGGGCTCAATCTCAGGACCTTGAGATCATGACCTGAGGCGAAACCCAAGAGTCGGAGGGACGGAGGGACGGACGCACGCTTAACCGACTGCACCCACCCAGGTGCGCTGAGCATTATTCCCTTTTAAGCTCATTTGTTTCTTCTAAGTATGTCTAGAAGAATATTTGTTTGGTTCCTGTCTGTTTCTTAACACTTGCTAAGCTGGCTTTCTCACCAAGAGAGATCAGACCTCAGCTCTTAGGGAAGCTGCAGAATCTAGCTAGAATTGAGTAACATTGTTGTGTGTCCTTATATTTATTTTCATAGTTACCTTCTATTTACAGCAAGTGATACTGGTTTTCTATTCATGTCAGTGATATAAAGTTTCTTTTAAAAAATAAATTTGGGTTAGGGGCACCTGGGTGGCTCAAATGGTTAAGCGTCTGCCTTTGGCTCAGGTCATGATCCCAGGGTCCTGGGATTGAGCCCTGCGTCAGGCTCTCTGCTTAGTCCAGAGCCCCTTCTCCCTCTCCCTTTGCCTCTCCCCCTGCTCATGTTCTCTCTCTCTCTCTGTGTATCTCTGTGTCTCAAATGAATAAATAAAATCTTAGGAAAAAAATTGGGGTTAAAAGAAAGTAGACTTAAGGAAAAACCTTGAGTAAATAATAGTACAGGTGATGCCTGGAAATGGTAAAAAAATGTGAAGAGACAACCCGATGACTGATATCTCGGGCTGGTGTAGAAAAAAGGCCATGAACTTTGGAGTCAGGTAGACCCGGTTTCTGTGTATTTTGCCACTTATTAACTTGGTGTGCCATGTTACTTCCCTATTGCCATCTCAGGACTTTTGTCCTCTAAATTGGGTCAGGGCAGAAGCACCTCCTTCGGGCCAGGCACTGTAATGCTTGTCTCTGATCCTTACACAGCCCCAAGCAGCCAGCAGGGTATTGGCGGTCTTCCCATTTTACAGACAGCAGATAGGCTGTGAGCAGTGAAGGAACCTGTGCAGAGCCCCGGAGCTGGGATGTAGGGCTGGGTTTCAGTCTCAGGTGTGCCTCAATCTCTCTCTCCTTATTCCAGGCCACTTCCCTCTTTTAAATGTAGATTTTTGCTGTGGCTCTTTACCCAGCTGAAAGACAGTCTGATTACAATGAAAAGTCATTGAGGGGCACCTGAGTGGCTCCATCGGTTAAGCATCCGACTCTTGATTTCAGCTCAGATCGTGATCTCGGGGGTCCTGGTGTGCTTGAGATTTGCTCTCTGCCTCTTCCTTTGCCCCTCCCTCTGCTGGTGCACCACACTCTCTCTCTCTCTCTCAAATAAACAAATCTTAAAAAAAAAAAAAGTCATTGAGCACACCCATGTTCACTACAGCATTATTCAGAATAGCCAGGAGGTGGAAGTAGTCCAAATGTCCATGGACAGATCAGTAGATTAAAAAAATGTGGCCTATACGCACAATAGGATATTATTTAGCCTTAAAAAACAAGGCAGTCTTGTCACGTGCTACAACACGGAGGTGGAGTGGTGGTTTCCAGGGGCTGGGGAAGGGGGGAAATGGGGAGTTTTTGTTTGATAGGTAGAGTTTCAGTTTGGCAAGATGAAAAAGTTCTAGAGATCTGTTACACAACAATGTGGATGTAATTGACACCTGCTGAACTGCGTACACTTAAAAATGGTTAAGAGGGTACATTTTATGTAAGTGGTTTTTTTTTTAACCACAATTAAAAATTTCTTTTTTTTTTTAAAGATTTATTTATTTATTTGACAGAAAGAGAGCACACAAGCAGGGGGAGTGGCAGGCAGAGGGAGAGGGAGAAGCAGGCCTCCCACTGAGCGGGGACCTTGACCCAGGGCTTGATCCCAGGACCCTGGGATCATGACCTGAGCTGAAGGCAGATACTTAACTGACTGGGCCACCTAGGCACCCCCACAATTAAAAATTTCTTAAAAGTAGAAAAAAAGAAAAGCCATTGGTCAGAAGGCATTTTTTTTTCATTTTGGAAAATTCCAACCATACATAAAAATAGTATAATGAAGCATAAACCCATTACCCACCTCCAGCAGTTATCAGCACATGGCACTTTTGTTCTACCAATAACCTCCCATCCACCCCGCCCCGCTCTGGTTTATTGTGATCCCAGACAGCACATAACTTTATCTGAAAACACTTTTGTGTGTATGCCTAAAAGTAAGAACTTCCTTTAAAGAACACCATTTTCACACCTAAAAAAAAGTAATAATTCTTCAGCATCATCTAATATCCAGTGTTCAGATGTTCTTGATTGTCTCATACATTTTATAAGTTGATTCGTATGAATCGAGATCCAAAAAGAGCCCCAGTCAAGAGCCAAATGTTATATTTGGTTGATTTAAGTGTCTTACATCAACAGAGTATACATTTTTAGCAGGGAAACAACTTTGTTTCTTTCCTGGATTAGTACATGCAATGAGAAGTTCCTGGCAGGAAAGCTCTTCCAGCTTTGTAGCCTCATGGTGGTTGAGAGCGTAAGTTCTGTATGTTGGGCTGGAGTGGGCAACAGGGTGCGCTGGTGGTGGGGGAATTAGTGAGACAGCGGGGGGGGGGGGGTGTAAGACGGCCCCCTCTGTCAAAAAAGGAACATGTATAGCTTTTACACCTCTAGGAATGGATCCTGCTCTTACTCCTACCTGTAGTTACAGGTCTATGCTCAGGATACTCACTGCAGCATTGTTTGCAGTAGCAAAAGACCAGAAACCATGAGAAGATCCCTCAGTAGTTAAATAATCAAATACTTTATAAGTTTATTTTATTTTATTTTTTTAAGTAAACTCTATACCCACTGTGGGGTTAGAACTCATGACCCTGAGGTCAAAGACTTGCATGCTCTGCTGACTCAGCCAGTCAGGTGCCCCATCAAATACGTTATAAAGCAACCACACCATGACATCTGGGCAGCTGTTTAAAAGGGGAGACGGCACAGAAATTGCCTCAAAGATCTATAAAGTAAGATGGAGAATGTACATAGTATACTTACGCTTGAGTTTAAAAAAGAAAGAAAGGTGGGAGAGCAATAAAGATACATTAATGCTTGCATATGCACTGAATATCTCCCCAGGGGGTAGGAGGAAGATTACTTGTTTACTGTATACTTACCTATATAACTTGATTTGTTTTAATCTATGCATATATTGATACACACATGTACACATACATATGTGTGTGTGTTCAGAATAAGTTCATATGTAGGTCTTTAAATAAGATAGGCCTAGTTTTGAATCCTGACTGTTCCACTTAATTGCTGAGAGACCTTGAGCAAATTAATTTCTCTGAACCTCCCATTCTTATTTTTAAAATAAGGCTAATACCTATGCCTCCTAAGGTGATTTTGAGGATTAGAAGAGGAATATACATTAAACTCTTTTTTAAAAAAATTTCTTTTTTTTTAAGATTTTATTTATTTATTTGACAGAGAGCGAGCGAGACAGGAAACGCCAGCAAGGAGAGTGGGAGAGGGAGAAGCAGGCTCCCTGCTGAGCAAGGAGCCCGATGAGGGGCTCCATCCCAGGACCCTGAGATCATGACCTGAGCCAAAGGCACATGCTTAACCAACTGAACCACCCAGGTGTCCCTACATTTAAACTCTTGATAAACTATGAGTTGTGACTATCGAATACAACAAAACCCCAGATCCACACTGATTCTAATGAGAAGTATCCTCTAGATTTGAATATATTTTTATGAATATTTTATGAATGCTTCACAATTGGATCCAAAAAAAAAAAAAAAAAAGGATTTCTTTCCCTCTTTTTCCCCCTAGATAAATGCTTTCTTTGTTTGCCTGTTTGGGTTATCAAATGATAGGGCACGCCTGGCGCCGATTTGAATTCAGGGCAGGCATTTATTTGTTCACGTTTCTTGTATGTGACCTTTGTAGGTTTCTTTTCAGATAAGTAGCCTGTCTTCCTAAGACACTTAACCTGAAATCAAGGTGCTATACATTTTTCCCCCAAAGAAGAAATAGCTTTGTTGCCATTCTCCCACTTGATTATAAGAAACAAAATATATGCACCTATTGAAAGGCCAAAGAAAGCAAAAAAAAAAATCACTTGCAAGCTCACTCCCGAGATCAGTGTTGCTTGCATTCCCTGAGTGTTCATTACACATCTTGCACTAAGCTAAGCATTGAACATTTATTAGTTTATATAATCCATAGAACAGTTGTTTAAGGTAGGTGTTATTAACTGCATTTTATGTAAGAAACTATGACTTATGTAACTTTCTCAAAGTTTTGTAGCTAAGTGGCAGTGTAGAAATTCAAACCCTGTCCTGTTGAACACTAAAGCTCATGCTTTTAACCATGACTTTACACTGTTTCCCTCACATCTTTCTCTGCACATGTGCTCATACACATGTAAACATAAATTACATCGTAATAACTCTTCTATTTGGTAGCCTGCATCAGCAAAATGTCATGAACATCTTCCTATAAGTAAATACCTGGAGGGGTATTGCCATTTTAATGACTGCATAATTTCCTGTTATAGAGATGTGTCATAACCAATCCTTTATTGATGAGTATTTAGGTGGTCAGAGATGGTACTGTAATAATTATAAACATGTACATCTTGCACATATATTCAGTTACTGATGTCCTTAAATGATATCCTTAAAATAATTCCAAGAAATGGAGTTGCTGTTTCAAGGCATTATAACATTTTGAGTATTACATTTCAATGAAATGATTGATTGATTCAAGATATTGATTACTCCACTCTTGATTACTCGATGCCAGTTTGAGAAGCTGTGGCTCTCATATGTACTGTAAGGAACAGTTTAAAAGTTTTTAGATAGTTCATACAACTATCTGGCTATAAACATTGCCTGTAATAACAACAGACTATATTTAGTTTATTAGTCTGGTATTTTGACATCTTTGCGCTAAATGCCTTTAGGGCTGAAGCTACATGACAAGCTACAATGACATTAGAATGTTAAAGATGCCATTACTGCAGACCTCATGGAAGCTCTTTTGTGACACTTCACCAGAAAGTTGAGATAAGTACTTTTACTTCTAGGACCCTTTGTTCATCAATTAAAACATTTTTTTTCCTTTTTTTAAAAAAAATAGTTATTTATTTATTTTTATAAGTAATCTCTACACCCAGCATGGGGCTCATACTCACCACTCTGAGACCAAGAGTCACACGCTCCACCGACTGAGCCAGCCAGGCATCCCAAAACATTTTTATTACCTTATATTCATGGTGGCCAATGAAACTAGATAGATGAAAAGAAGAAAAGAATGAGTTTTAACACCTGGATATTAGTTTACTAATTAATTTCACAAAAATTTTCCATCTCCTTTTCCCCTAATTTTATTTTTCTGACCACACAATATACTTCCACGATTTAAAACTCAAGAGATCTAAAGGGCAGACATGCAAAGTCTCCCTCCTACTCCTGGCTCTCATCATACGGCTCTTTCCCTATAGGCAACCAGTGTTGTTTTCTGACTCATGAATATCCCTTCAAATATATTTTATGCATATATAAGCAGATATAGAACTGTTCCCTCAACACAAATCCAGTGTCCTTTTAAAAGTTCTGCAGGGGGTGCCTGGGTGGCTCAGTCGTTAAGCGTCTGCCTTCTGCACAGGTCATGGTCCCAGGGTCCTGGGATCGAGCCCCATATCGGGCTCCCTGCTCCACGGGAAGCCTGCCTTCTCCCTTTCCCCTGCTTGTGTTCCCTCTCTCACTGTGTCTCTCTCTGTCAAATAAATAAATAAAATCTTTAAAAAATAAATAAATAAAACTTCTTCAGGGCAGTGATGTTATTTTTCAACAAGAGCTGAATAATCCTGCTTTGAAAATTGTGTAACTCCCATTGTGATCACTGGCCATTATGGGAACCAGAGGCCCAGAATTGGACTTGCTCTCTTGGGGTGGTTCAGGGATTGCAGACAAGGAGCCCTGGTACTTCAAAACACTTAGCAGTGGTTGTGAGAGAGTGGTGTTGATGGTGTTGAGGTGGATACAGAGTAGAAGCAGCCACTTCCCCGAGAGAAACTTGCACGGGAGTTGTTTTGGGCTACTTAATAGGGAGTTGCTTTATCTTCTTGCCTGAGAGTTGAATGTTTTTTCGGATAGCCCATGTGATCTGTGGCTTCAGCTGTCTTCCAGATACTCTGAGTCCCTGAACTCCAGGCCGGGCAGTTGGCAGGTGGTTGCCTGGTCTGATCTTAGAGGACACTGCGTTGGAATGCATTGATTAAAGATGCATTAGTGTGCACTCTGTGTATCTGCAGATTGCTCCTCCTTGCAGGCCTGTTTCTGGTAAATTGCCAGACCTTTATTTTTTTCCCATTTGAAGATACCACATACTCATTAAAGAATATTTGGAAAATAATAGGAATGTTGAGGAAGCAGGGGAAATCACCTCTAGTCCCATCACCCAAAATGGACCACTGTTGATGTTTTGATGTGTCTTATATAATTGTGATTGCATGCATTCAGTTTTGTAAACTGCTTTTTCATTTATGATAAACATTTTCCATGTCATTACAGAACCTTGGTAAATGTCATTTAAAAAGATGGGCTAGCATGGCAGACCTTTCTAATCAGATCATGTGTACATGAATTTGATTATAGACAGAGATGCCTATAGGAGCCAGGCAGGAAGTACAAATGGGCAAAGCATGCTGAGAGTGAGACAGTAGGGAGCGGGGTTGGGGAGGATTGGA